>NC_059428.1:61623606-61962535 GCF_021028975.2 Sphaerodactylus townsendi | reverse complement strand
ATTCTCACAATAACTGTTATCGGCCCTCAACCCTGATGTGTAGTTTTGTGTGTTTATATGTTTTATTCAGTTGTTTAAATATTTTATATACACTTGTATTTTAAATGTTGTTTTTAATATTGTTGTGTCAGTGTTGAAATATTTAATGCTTTGATATTCATCACCTTGGAGATCTTATTTATTTCCAATTTATTTCAAATGAACAAGCAATCTTTATCATTGCCTTTTATGGACAATACTTTCCATTTTTATCCACTGCTATGATACATTCAGTAGGGAAAAAAGATTTGTGGTGCTTCTGAATCTTCTAGTCACCAAAATAATTCTTCTCCATGATATTTTCATTTAATAGTGCCATTGTGTGTATATGTGTATAAGAGAGTGTGAGTGAGAGAGACAGTGCATAGGGAGTCAGAAAGTTGTCAAGCAATGCTTGTACAACCCCCTGTGAAAATGAGGAAAAGTGAACCCATGTTATGGCCAGGTCCCTAAACTACCTTAACCCAGGAATGCACTCCCCCCCCCAAAAAAAAACAGCAGAAAACATGGCACAGGCCATTGTTACCAATACAATAGAAAAGGTCAATTCTTGATTTGTTAAGACATTTCTTTGAAAGAGTTCTCCCTCACCCAAGGTGGTTTGGGGTGCCTGGCAGCTCCCCCACTGCTCACTGTAGATCAGCTGGCCAACAACCATGGGTCCCCTTGCTTTGCAGGATCAGAGCCCCATGCAACAGCAGCATCATCATTTGGATGACTACAGTATGCATCTCAGGGGAGGGTCCCTGGCAAATGGAGTCTGGTGAGGTCTGATAGGGCCCCACAGGAATGGTTGTGGTCAGCATGGTGTCTGTGTTTTTTCTGGTAAGTAGGTGGTCAACAGAGAGATTTGGGATCATGAGGAGTACAGTCCCTGCTGCTCTGCTGAGTCACCATTTCCAGCCTGGCTCCACAAGCACCCTAACTCATTCAGCATTCCAACCAGAAAGTCAGCCTCACATAAATGCATGCTGTACTATGGATAGCTTAGCTGTTTCTCCATGGTCCCTGGGAGCTGCCATATTGGTCTTAGGGAATTGGCTGACACACTCTTCACATACAAATAGTTCTGGCTGCTGTGTGCAGTGCACATGTAGAATGGGCTGGTTGATGGACAAAGAGTGTGTATGGCTGCTTTGGCAGAGGGTCTCTGGGTCTCATATTCCCCAACAGCTCTACTGTCATTTGATATGAGGCTTGATGGAGCAGGTGCAGAGAATCCATGGTGGATGAAAGGGAACTGCTACCATAAGTGCAGCACAGAGGAGATATGAAGCAGCATCCCTGACAAAATGATGAATCTTCAAAGTACTTCACTGGCTGAGCTATCCTGTTCCCACTTTTGCATTTTGTGTGGGCAAAATGACAGGTCCAAGACTTCTTTATGGACCTTGCCTCTCTACATGTTGGGATTTAACTGTGAGCTTAGGGCATGCTAACTAGGCTCGCCAATCTCCAGGTCTGGAGATCTCCAACTATTACAACTGAGCTCCAGGTGATAAAGATCAGTTCACCTGGAGAAAATGATGGCTTTGAAAGGTGGACTGTATGGCATTATATTCCACTGAAGTCCCTTCCCTCTACAAACCTTGCCCTCCTCAGACTTTATCCTCAACATATAAAGATATTTTCAAACCCAGAGTGTGAAACCCTAATGCTATCCCAGTGCCTTTTCACTGAGTCATGATTTTAAGTGCAGTGTTTTCTGCATGTCCTTATATGACTGGAGATGATATCAACATACAGTTGAATGTCCAGTTCTCTTTGCCCAGAGGTAACTGTCATGCCCCCACAGAGCCTTTGTTTATTTCCCCTTTAGTTTCCCCACAGTTAGTATGGGTTTAGCTATGTTTTGTACAGTATTCAGTGGGAGGGAACCGAATTTAGTTCTGTCCCTTTAAGAAGCCCTAGGGCTGGTGTTCTACGGCAGTTATTACCCAGCAACCTGTCTGATTTGGTAGTTAGGTGCCAACGGAAGCTGGGTGACAGCAACAAGTTAGACAGTCAAAGATGTTATAGATTCACAGTATTTAAGTTAAACAGTTATAGATGTTATAGTCTCACAGTATTTACCAGACTCCAGAAAGTTTCTGCAACAAAGTAACCTTTATTTAGTTAGACCCGGGAGGAGTCAGGGTCTGTCAACATTGTTACAATTAAAGCTTTAAGTATTGAACTGTTAACTGAGTCAGTGAGTCTTACATTCTGCTTTGGCCAGGTGCAGGGCACCTAGATAACCACCTGGGGAGCAGAACAGTCTAGCAGATGTTTCCAGTTTCCAAAGGCCAGATTAGCAGAAGTTTCAGTAGGTGAGAAGCAAGGCAGGGAGCCTTTGCAGTAAAAGGAACAAAGAAAGTCTGCCTGCTTAACAGTAAAGAGATTGGTTCCTATAAGCCCTAAGAGAAGCTGGAGCATAGGAAAGTTGAAGTCTTCTTTGCTAGGAGCACTGGCAGAAGAGAGAGATTGGTTCCTATAAGCCCTAAAGAAGCTGGGCATAGGAAAGTTGAAGTCTTCTTTGCTAGGAGCACCGGCAGAAGAGAGAGATTGGTTCCTATAAGCCCTAAAGAAGCTGGGCATAGGAAAGTTGAAGTCTTCTTTGCTAGGAGCACCGGCAATGCAAGAAAGAGAAGAAACTCACTCCGAGCCAAAAAGCACTATTTAAGCAATGCTAGAAATAAAAGCCCACTACCAAAATGTTAGCATCTTTGCAAGATCAGGTGAATGTATTGCGAGCTCAAATGCTCTAAAGTGGCAAGACCTCCTAGCAAATTATCAATCTGGAAAATGCCTTGTACAAGAAGAAGAAATATTAAGTTGTAAGGAGACCTTGCAACAACTTGGTACCTTATGGAAAGGAGTCCAGCTAGGAGATACGATTTCCCTCTAAATATGAATGCATCAAGCCTTGAATATCAAGACAAAGATGGAGAAGGATCAGAGGAAAAGGCAAACTTCTTTAACAGCATTATATGTGTGGTTTATCCAGCAAGTTTCAGGGATTGCAAAGCAAGTCAACAATCAGAGATTCCCAGCAGCATAAAGGAACAATCCACCAAACCAACTGTAGACACACTGCATCCCATGAGAGGAATAGGAAGAGGAATGTCACCTCACATTCCAAGAAGGTTACACCTGAAGTGCCAAGCAAGTGTGGCAGTAAATCTGCAACTAAAACCTCGTCTTCCCACACATCCCACAGAACAAGAAGCACTAAGTCAGGCTCAAATTATAGCAGTGCCTCTTGTGGTTTCCCAAAGTGGCTATGGAAATGAAGATCCTGGAAGCCAAAGCTGATGCAGCGGCGGCTGCAAAACAAGTGAATTTCTTAAAACAGAAGAAATCATTGAAGAACAAGCTCACTTGAGGCCAGGAAGCGGCTCGTCAGGCCCAGTTGAAGCTCAGGAAAGGAGGCTCGACAAGCAAAAGTAGGAAGCAGCCTTGTCAACACTAAAACAAAGAGCAAAGGCAGGAAAAGCTGATAACTTGAGCTCAAGTTTTGGAGCAAAGGCCTTAAAGAGAGTTTATTTACCTTCACGGCTCTGAGAATGAGGAAAGACCCTATGATGAAGGTATCTTCCTATTTGTTGTCAACAGTCATCCAACTTTGGAGAAGTGACTGCTGATTCCGGAAAAATTCAGAGTGACAGAACATCTGGCAGCTGCAGATCAGCAGAACTAATGTCCCCAGATGTCCAGAGTGCAGCAATCCATGGTCCAGTTCCAACCACAGCATAGCATGAACAGTAGTAGTGAGTCAGCAGAACGAGGTACCACAAAATGAGCTGCCCCAAAGTAATCAACAAGCAAAGTCCAGTTAGCACATGAACAGAATGAGGGGAGGAAAACCTTTACAAATCCAGTTGGGATGCCCAATTTAGACTATACAGTTTTTTTGGAACAGGACAGAAGTCTCCTGAAGACACAGTTATTACCTGGAGTATCAGCTTCACAGTTATACTCTACTCCGCATCATCAGGCAACAAATCCCATTATGCAACCTGACATCCCAAATTTGTCAGATGTTTTGAAAGCTACCGCTTTCAGAAATCCTAGAAAGAGATTTAGCGGACAGAGGCATTCAGTTTTCTGATAAGCCAGAAGACTACTTACTTTGGAAAATTACATTCCAAAGAGCTCTCAAAGACCTGAAACTAGATGCCGAGGAAGAGGCTAACCTTATAGCGGTTGGGAACAACATCGTCAGCGCAAATAAGAAGGATCTATGCAGCACATGTAAGAAACCCTCACATGGCTTCTAGAAGCGAGCATGGAGTAGATTAGGCGAAAGATATGGAGCATCTTCAGAATAGAAGCTTCACTTCTACAAGGCTTAAAACCTTTCCCAAACTTGCAATGAAGATTGCAAGAAGTACTGTGGGATTTGACAGATCTGCTTTCAGAGATGAGTCTGCAAAACCCGAGCTGCACAGGACTTGCCTGTTTGGATCGGCATTTGACTCAAAGAGAAGTTATCGACCAAGTTGCCCTTCCCTGAAGAGCAGTAGAAGTAAAAGAAGTTTTTAATTACAAGAGAACCATCCAGCAAAGGTATCCACCATATTCATATCTTGTAAGATTTATATCAAGAATGGCTAAAGAAAGAAATGATCCTCAAACAGGATTCCTTCTTTTAAGGTTAGAGAAGAGAAAGTCGTTCCAAGAGTTTAAAGGTAAACCTCAACAGAGTTATGGTTAGGAAGACAGAGACAAATACAAACTCAGTCAAACAATTCTCAAGTAAGCCATTGGAAATTATGTCCAGTTCATAAAAAATTGCACAACTCAATGACTGCAAAGAGTTCAGAGAAATGCCTTATGAAATACCATCCTACATAAAGCAACTAGAAACTGTGTTTTAAATGTTGCTCTTCCCAAAGAACCATATGGCCAACGAATGCAAAAGAAGGTAAAGTGCCAGAATGCTCCGGTGAACAGCATTGTTCAGCATTACATCGCACAAAACCACTTCAGTTACCAAAGAAGACAGGGGCAGAAAATATCTTGAGCTCATCATAAAGGGGACAAGAGCGGCGACAGCAGCATGCACTACCGTAATGTGATGGAACAAAAAAAAAGATACGTACTTGCCATCGGTTTGTCGCAGATATTTACTCAAAAGCTTCACATCAAAGCCCAGCGTATGTATGTGGCATTAGGCGCTGGCGATACTTCATTAACCACTCCAGAGTTTTTTGAGATGTTTAACATACACTCAGAAAGAGATAGAATATGTCATGACCACATGTAGTGGAAATCAAAATCATGACGGAAGAACAGCACCAGGATTTGTTCTGCAATCAACTGATGGGACAGAGCAATTTAAACTACCTACTCTCCTTGAATGTCAACATATTCCTAAAGGCGAAAGACAAATCCCAGCAAGTAATAGCCATCACAAGCACCTGGAGTCTATAGCAGACAAGATGCCAGAGCTTGACCCCAAATGCCTAATTCTGCTGCTTGCTCGGCTGGTGTCAGAACGGTGTTAAGTAGTCAAGAGGAACAGAGTGAAGAAGGTCCCCAGGAATGCCATTTGCTCAGAGAGTTAGGGCTGGGGTTGGACCATTCTAGAGCCCAGTTTGTTTGAACCACAAAAGAATACCTGAACATGCACACACCTTCTGCATGGGGTTTATGCCAAATGGGCGACCGCAGATGTTGGACTGCCCAAAATCCCACATCCCACAGATCAGAAGATGAGCTCATAGTAAACAGTTGGCACTTCGAAGTGTTCCAGACATATCCACAGAATCAGATATTTGTTCTGGACAAGTTCCCGAGAAAATAACAGGTCCAACACAAACAGGAAGTAAAATGAAAATATCCTCTCTCAAGAAACACACAGAATTTCACAAAGCAGGAAGGCTGCAAATGGCTTTCAATCCACCGCATCGTCCCATATGGGAGACATGGGAGAGAATGATAGGGATAATAAAGACTCCTGGATGCTATGCTTTGAATGTTAGCAATCTTTCACGAAGTTTTAGTTACATTGATGGCAGAGGCGGAAACATCTATAGTCAATAGTAGGCGCTTTAACTCCAATTTCATCGGACCCCAGAAAATCCAAGCATTTTAACACCAGCAACGTTGTTAACTTTCAAAACTCCAGAGTGGACCGATATAGCTATAGCCTCAGATTTAAAGGAACACTACAAACAATGGCAACAGGTGCAGTCTTTGGCTAATGCATTCTGGAAGAGATGGAGAAGAGAGAGTATTTGCCATTGTTACAAAAAAAGAAGCAAGTGGGAAGAACTACCAGATCTTCAAGTAGAGCGTGTGGTCTTGATGAAAAAGAATCTCCACAGGAAGTTGGCGTAGCCACATTAATGGTAGAAGTAGTTCAGGAGAGGAACCACAGAGTGCTTAAAGGTTAAAATAAGGTTTTAGCTAAAGCAACAGGTGAAAGAGGGCTTTGCTGAAATTGATGAAATACCACAGTTCAGCTTTCCAGGAGCAAGGCGGAGATGGCTGCCTTCCTTTACATGATCACGGCAGCTCAACTCAACAAACATACTCTAGAAATAACCACCAAGCTTCCAGACCCCACAGTGTTGCAACAGACAAACATAAGAAAGGAGCGACTCCTCTCTTTGTAGCGGTGGATAAATGTCTTGTGGGAAAACATCCATTTTCTGCTACTTAATGACTTTAACCTGATTTTAAGAATGAAGATGGAGATTCTTCTTTATTCAGGAGTTCTGAACGTTGAACTTCAGTGAACCACAAGCAGTTTGAATTCTGCAATCCAAGATTGTTAGTTTTATAGTTAGCATAGAAGTTTATATAGTTATAGTTGGCATAGGATTTTACAGATTAGCATAGTTGATATTATGTATTGAGGATAGATAGTTATTAAAAGAGTGACACAGTAAGAATAGTTAGAAATTATAGTTAATGGAAGTTGATAAAGTGAACTTCCAGAGGAAGTTTTAGGCAGTGTCATGCCCCACAGAGCCTTTGTTTATTTCCCCTTTAGTTTCCCACAGTTGAAGTATGGGTTTAGCTATGTTTTGTACAGTATTCAGTGGGAGAGAACCAGATTTAGTTCTGTCCTTTAAGGAGAAGCCCTAAGTGTTCTGCAGCGAGGTGTGCACCAACAACCTGTCTGATTTGGCAGTTAAAGGGGCCAACGGAAGCTAATTGACAGCAACTTGAATTAAGAGACCTGGAAGCTGGGTGACAGCAACAAGGATTAGACAGTCAAAGATGTTATAGATTCACAGTATTTAAGTTAAACAGTTATAGATGTTATAGTCTCACAGTATTTTACAATAAATTCCAGACTCCAGAAAGTTTCTGCAACAAAGTAACCTTTATTTAGTTAGACCCGGGAGGAGTCAGGGTCTGTCAACATTGTTACAATTAAAGCTTTAAGTATTGAACTGTTAACTGAATCGCTGAGTCTTACATTCTGCTTTGGCCGGGTGCAGGCACCTAAATAACCACCTGGGGAGCAGAACAGTAACATTGCTGATCTTGGGTGTGAATGCTGTGGGTTCACTTCTGACTTTTACCTTTTCTTGTCTTTCTAGCGTTACTTGTTCAAGGATATTGTTCAGATGTGTGCAGTCAGCACTTTTGCCGCCAGTCAAGCCCTTACTGGAGAAGATGTGGGCATCCTGTCTACTGCACCTGTGTCCTTTCCCTGTGACCTATGTGTCGGGAATGTTTGGGCCATGCCTCTCTGTTGGGAGTGTGTTCTTGCTGGGTCTTTTCTTTCCATATGCTTGCTCTCCATGGGGGGAAGTGGCATCAACAAGCAGAGGTCAGACCAACAGGCAGTGATTGGCTACATCTGTGTGCGCCACTCACAGCGGCATAATTGATTGTCATTGTCTGATTGGGTGTTTCCTGTGGCATGTCATGGACTCCAGTGTGCTTACTATGTCATTTGTGCCTTTAGGAGGAGCCGATGCTGTTATTTCCTCCTGTGAATAAAGAACAGATCAGTGGTGTTTTTGCATCTACTGGCTGCCATCACTGCAGCAGCCCTCTGGATTGTGATGCTCGTGGACTACCTTAGTGCCATAGTATGCTGCTCCATGTTATATATACATGTTGTATAATCTTCATATTAATCATGTCAGTAATCAAAACTGACATCATATGTTAGCAGGCAAAACTTCCAAAACTTTGGAAATCTTGAAACAATTATGAGCCAAGCCCACTTCATGCAAAACATGTACTTCATACTAGTCTCAAAGCAATTTTGCCCCTTTTAAAGATGTGGGGGTGAGATTGACAATGGAAAAAAATACTTCATTTGTAAGCCCTGGGGCTCCTGAGCTGAATGTATCCTTCCTGTTAGGATTCATGGTAGATCTAATGAACTATATCTATTAAATTTGTATACCCATTTTGTAAATAAATGCATTCATTCATGTATTCAAGCCTACAAGGACTTCATCACTGCCAATCTGTGTTTCTGATGTATCCTGGAAAAAAATTAGACCACTTTCCCTGGAGTTCTTTGATTAAGTTTAGGAAATTCAAAGTAAGTAGGAATTCACATAAATATGCTTTGAATTATACAAACTTATTCTATGTTGTAACCTTGAAATAACTATTTGACATATTCAAAGAGAGAGAAAAATAGCGTTAATCTTTATTACTGCACAGTTCACAAAGAGAAACATGCTTAGGATGAATAGAATTATAAAGCACAACAAATCACTTTGCTTTGGTCTTGAAATTTTGACTTCAATATCATTATTATTACACAGTAAATGTAAGCTTTTATCCTCCAAACATAATTTTTGAAATTATAATAGTAGAGTTTAGTCCAGATGAATGATCTTTTGTAGTCTGTTGCTAGGGATACCATTTCAAAAAAGAAGAACCCCGTATTGAAATACATCCCACACTTTAAAATAACCATGTCCCTTAGAAATTTAAGAATCTAGCTAAAATGCAAACTCACAAGATTTTTAAGCTAAAGTCTCAGTTTGTTTGAAGGGTGAAAAACTAACAAACACTGACCTCTTTCTTTTTTTAGCAATATTGCTTTTTATACTGATAAAATATAGGAACCCAGAGCATGAATCAGAACCAACATTTACTTTTAATCACAATTATTTCAGTGCATCAGATTAGAATATTTCTTTAAGTAAGTGCTTAAATCCTAAATACATTTTGCTGGGAGTAAACTCATTCACTAAACATGAGTAGAAACAGACTTTGTTAGTAGTACAGTGTCAGGC
The DNA here is from genome assembly GCF_021028975.2 of Sphaerodactylus townsendi. NCBI lineage: Eukaryota > Metazoa > Chordata > Lepidosauria > Squamata > Sphaerodactylidae > Sphaerodactylus > Sphaerodactylus townsendi. The sequence goes on along the minus strand of NC_059428.1, from coordinate 61,953,290 downwards.
TGCAATCATCTATGTAGCCAGAGGGACAGATAATAATTATTTTGTTTTTAATATAGTTGTGATAGACATATAGTGTTAGTAGAATTAAGGTTTTATTCTGGTTTTCTTTAAAAGGTTTTCCTTCCTGCTGTAAAATGTATTACCAAAGATGCTGCATGTATATACTGCAATTATTGAATTACATATATAATATATGGGGATACTACAATCTTCAACCTCCCTCTGTCCTTTGGTTGGCTCTAACCCACTGTGCTGCTATGATTGACTAGCAACCCAATGAAAATGAACAGTTCTGAAGAAATTAGTGGCACAAACTCATTGAGTCATAATCCTATTATTATTTGCTTGGAAATTGAGGTTCTAAGTAGACAAAACACTGGGAGATTAGAGCTTCTCAGTGGCTTTAAACTTAATTGAAAGATGCATGGACCCTGTCTCTGAGTGGAACAGAAGGTGGAGAAATAATTAAACCCTTTCAATACATTACAGTTTCACCAGTAAAAACTAAGACCTCCTGACTCTTATTAGCCCTGGAAGGGCAAAAAGGCAGGGGAAAAAGGCAGCCACACTGACTTGGACTGACTTCTTCCACTGCCAGTATGGAGGGCAGGTGGAAGAGATCAATTTACAAATTTAATCTTCTACTGTACCAAAGGTTTAATTAGGAGCTTTGCATGTCTACCTGAAAGATTACAGAGCTTTCACTCTATTTAGCCCCTGAGTCCTACTGTTTTCAAAGGCAATTGTTCCTAAATATGTATGCCTGGAATTTAAAATTTATAATGAGGATTAAACAGAAAATTGTATAATTCTATAGTAATTCTTTTAAGATTACACAATGGCTTCCTCCACAGTTAGAATGTTTGTATGAATTTACTGAAACAATATAAAACATTGCTGTATATTCAGGAAATCTCCTGAACTACAGTTATCCCTCACCTGAATATCCCAGGCAGCCTAATCTTGTCAGATCTCAGAAGCAAAGCAGGGACAGTCCTGGTTAGTATTTAAAATTGGAGACTACAAAAGAATCCAGGGTCATTACACATAAGCATGTAACAACCACCTGTTGGAATTTGGTTGAATATGGATCAGTCCAGGCCTGTGTGTGTGCAGGAAAGGAGCTCTTCCAAACAAATATATGCGAAAAAGGAAAACTTACGTTTAATTCAAGTAACTTCAAATCACAGGCATTGTTTCAAGTGAAAGGCAGATAGACAGGAACCCTATAACAAGTGGGCATTCTAACATGCCATCACGTATGTGCGAGTGTGATTTGCTTCTGTGGAAAGCCCCACCAGGAGCAGGTAGCCGTTACATGTGCTCAGTACAAAGGAGAAGAAGAAGAAAAATGTCTGCAGGGTGAAGGAGGAGGAACTTGGTGGGTGGACCCGAAATATGGAGAGCAAACAATAGAACAGCTTCGAGATACACAGCGCCCTCCATTGTCCAGACATGCAGAAGTCGCTTATTCCAAAACAAATCACCTCTGAACATGTCTTGTCTTGAAAACCTATAAGGGCTGCCGTTAAGTCAGTTGTGATTTGACAGCAAAAAAAAAAAGTCACTCGCCTAATAAGGTCCTTGGCCCTTGTAAGAAATCCTTTAAAAATGTGGTAATAACTTACTGATATAGTTGCAGAAATTGTTAGGAAGGATGTATGGGTGATTTAAGGAACAGATATAAAAGACTACTATTGTCTTGTCTCTTTTGTTTCAGAAATTATAAAAATGATGCAAACCTCTAACACCAACTAAGCATTTTGAAGTGTAATTAACTATTGTGTCATCTAACTTCAAGTGTGTAGTGTAGTTACTAATTGTGTAATTTTACAAAATCATATAAAATAAAACTAGTCATGCATACCTTTTTAAAAAATTTGGACAACTGGTTAGGATTAAAAGTTAATGTTTGGGATTTTTTTCTAAAATCCATTTTAACTAATCTGGACAGTTCTTCCTCCTATTTTTTCACAGTTTAACAGAAATAAGTGAATTAGGCAATTGTGGGGAAGTAGAAAGAATATGATACTTTGCAATTGAAGCAGAGTAGTCATCCATCTGCAGTAGCACTCTGGAAATTAATTGAAAAATGAAGGATGTAATATTTTGGGTTTGCTCATTTATTGGTTATATTTTACATATGCTTCAGAATTAAATTAAGACATATGTTACACATTTATAAATGAGATAGTTTGTCAAACTGTATGGTGCAGACATATGAGTTCTAACACTCTTAAGATTACAATAAATCCCTAATCTTGTGGCCAGTTCTCAAATACATGCTGCACATTGGGTGGCCACAAAAAGTACCCAATGCAACCTAGCTGATGTTGGGTTGAGTTGGTAATGGACAAGCAATTCCATGTGTTACACAAGTAAGTTACATTAATGACCCAAACTATTATTCCCAAAGATACTGTCTTTTTTTCTGGTAGATGAGATAACTTCATTCTTGAAGTGAGCAAAAGTAGTTGCAAGCTACAACAACCAAATAGCTAATGTGCAGGCACCAAACTTTTTCTGCCCCCCCCCCCCGGTGAATCTGTTTTTGGTGCCCTGTACTTGACTAGGACAGAGTGTGGGAGACACAAGCCAGGTTTAACAGTTCAAACAATAGGTTTATTACTTAGGAGAATTAAGACCCTAACTCTTCCCTTGTCCTCCCAAAGTACTTGCTTGTCTTGAGCAGATTTGAAGCTGTAGACTGTGTCTTCTCTTGGTTGTTTTCAAGAAAGTCCACTGTGTCTTGCTTCCTTTTAGTTTCTTCAGTCTTTGTCTGATTCTAATAGCTGTTAACCTTAACTTGTGCTCTGTATATCACCATAGACTACTATGGACCACCATATATGTCATGAATAGTCTTCAGTTACCCTTGGCACCTTGCCCTGACTGACTGGCTAGAGCTAAAACAGGGGAAAGAAGAAAGACTGCCTCATGGGAAATGTCTTAAAGGGGCTAACTAAAATTCCCTCCCTTAGAAGACTTTACAATGAACTAAACCCATGCTAACTATGGGGAAACTGAAGCTTAATGGGGAAATAACAAAAACCTCTGTGGGGGCATGACAAAACTGCTTGCCACAGTACTGTGCTGAAGGTGAACTTCACCAGGGAATTTGAAGCAATGAACTCAAGAGTACTCATTGCACATAAACAAGGTATTTTTGCCTGACAAATGTGTTCATGAAATGCACTTCTTGACTACAAACCTAAATTATTGATAGAAGGGATAGAGCATGTCATTCCCTACACTTTAGAGCAGTGATTCCCAACCAGGGTTCCGTGGCACCCTGGGGTGCTGTGAGCACGTCCCAGGGGTGCCACAAGAATTCTACTTCCCCCTCCCTTTCCCCTCACCCCTTCTTTATTTTCCAGGGGCTTCTTCTCCCTTCTTCATTTCTGTGCATGCCCTTGTGTATTTTAATCTTCCTGTGCCCGTGACTGTGATTCCATATCCTCCCACTTCTCCCGGGTTCTCTTGCTCCTCCACCTCCAGCCTTTCCTCCTCTATTCACTTCATTCATTCATTCATTCATTCATTCATTCATTCATTCATTCATTCATTCATTCATTCATTCATTCATTTATTTATTTATTTATTTATTTATTTATTTATTTATTTATTTATTATGAGATTTATAAGCCGCCTCACCCCCGAAGGGCTCGAGGCGGCTCACAGAATAGTTGCACATTCAACAACAATCAATAAAACATATCAAATACAGGAGTGCAGCTTAATTCATTAAAACTTAAAATTTTAAAACTTAATAGCAGTTTCAATTACATACTGGTTAAAATATCAGAGCGCCCGATCTACAGGCCAATGGAGGGAGGGGATAGGTCGGCCCAAGATGGAGACCAGGGCCCGGCCAGATGGAAAACGGCAGCTTCAGTGGGGGGTGGTAGAACCGTGGCCAGCCCCCCCCAAAGGCCCAGTGGGCCAGGAATAAGGCTTCAGTCTTGCAGGCTCCTGCGGAATCCTCACCAAGGTCCCGCAGGGCCCTGGACAGCTGGGAGGTAGAGCATTCCACCAGGCAGGGGCCAGGGTTACGTGCTGGCTGCCCTGGCCCGGGTCGAGGCCAGCCGCACTCCTATCGCAGGGGCCAAGGGATCTTCCAGTAGCTCTGCCGCCGCCATGAGCGCAGCGGCCTGTTCTGGGGACTATAAGGGGTGATCGCGGTCCCCGTAGGGTATGAGGGCCCCATGCCGCTGTAAGGTCTTTAAAGCGTCATCACCAACACCTTGAGTGAGCGATCCGGAACTCCACTGGGGATGCCAGTGCAGGCAGCGCAGTTACCAGGGGTGAGTGATGGGATCTGAATAATCCACTCACTCTGTCAGGAAGCCGGGCTGCCGCATTCTGGACCGTAGCTTTCAACTTCCGGATCAGTCGCAAGGGAAGCCGCCCGCGTAGAGAGCTTGGAAAGTTACAAGGTAATCCAACCTCGGTGGGTGACCGCCGCATGGATCAGGAGTGGCCAGGTGGCCGGACTGGGAGGAATAGATAGGGGAGGCCAGCCGCCCGGAAAGCCTGGCAAAGCGGAGAGTGAAAACACGCAACTCCGGGTAACATGGAGGCCACCTGGCCTCCATGCGATAGTGAAAGAGTCCAGGGCGGACCCCCAGGCTGCAGGCCAAAGATACCGGGGCCAACTCAACCCCTCCAAGACCCGTGGCGAGAAATTCCCTTGGCGGGTTCTCTCCCGGCTCCAGCCAAAGCGGGACCTCCGTCTTCGCTGATTAAGTTTTAACCTGCTCTGCCCTCAACCAAATCCAGCAACCGACTCCAAACAGTGCTGTAGAGCTACAGGGGCAGAGGCCGCCTCTCCATCAACAGAATGAGCTGGGTGTCAATCCGCATATTTGGTGGATACAGACCAGCCCAAAAACTCCTCGCGACCAGCTGAAGGCGAGGGGTCGCATGTAGATGTTAGCAATAAGAGCGGGGAAAGCAAGGTTCTCTGGGGACCCCAACAACTAAGTGGGGCCCTATGGGAGGCCTCTTCTATCCCCGCACTCCATACCACCTCAAAGCTGACCCCGACCCTGGAGAGAAACGAGGCAATCCACTGGAAGCGACGAAAGTGCCCCGCACTCCAGAGGTGCAGCCAGGGCGGTGGAATCAAAAGGTCGCGGATGCGACTCATTACAATCAAACGCTATGTAAGATCTAATAGAATCAGGGCAGCGCCGGATCCGGGCCTCGGTCTAGCTGCAAGCTGGAGTATATCTGTGATGGCGACGCAGGACGGTCTCTCGTCCTCATGCATCCAGCACGGAAGCCGGACTGGAAGGGATCGAGTGCCGCATGTGTCCTCCAGGGAAACTCCCTGGAAGCTGCTCCTAACACCACTTCTCTCAATTACCTTCCCAGGAACGAAAGATTCGAAACGGAGGCGGTAATTGGCCAGAATCGCTCAGTGGTGATCTAAGGATGGTCTTTTTTCAAGAGTGGGCGGACCACTCGCCTCCTTCCTCAACCCACCCGGAAACACTCCTTGTTCAAGGGAGCGATTTGACTATATTCAACAGGTGGGGTCGTGAATCTCCTCCCGGCAGGCTTTTATTAGCCAGGAGGGGCACGCACGATCCAGAAGGACAGGTAGTAGGTCTAACACCAGCAGCTAGGGACTCCTGTCAACATCCGGACTCGCGGAGCAGGGAAAACCGGGTCCAAGCTTGGACCTGAAGATGGGCGTAAGGAGCCCTCGAAGTTCCCTATTACTGTATCAAATGTGGCTGGAAGGTCCTCGCAATGGAGTGACATGACTTTGTCTACAAAAGCTCTGGAAATGCCTCACAGCCAATAGCCAATTGAGAATTTGTGGATCCTCTTCCACCAAAGAGGTGAGGGTCCGTAACAACAGTCCCAAAAATAATTGTGCCGGGCTTGGAGAGCTATAGCAGCATGCGAGGGAGGATGAAAATAAGCCACTCTTCGCCCTCCTTGACGCCGCCAACCTCGCAGGCCTTCAAGCAAACGCCCCATAAGTTGTTCAGGTTTGCAGCCACTTCGTCGCCCGAGACTTCCTCCACGCTCGCTTCTGAATGCCGTCTGAGTTCCCTCTTCATCTGCTACGCAGCTCCCCAGTATTACCAAGGAATACCTGCCGTGAGCGGGGGCGCAGAGGGCACTTGAGGAACAATTTCCTCGATGGCATCGGAGAGTCTGGAGTTCCAGTCGCCGCCACCCGCTCATCGAGAGGGTACCAGGAGTGGCTCATAGGAGTCCCGAGAGGCATTCAGGGAACCCGGAATCGGTTCCATAAAGTCTCCCCGCTGGCGGACATAAATAAGTCGATAAACTGCCGCCTTTAGAAGGCGGGTTGGGCGCGGCCGATCCATCCGGACCTTCAGGGCAAAATGGTCAGACCATGGCACTCTGCTAACAGAGGATACCGCCATATCCACTCCCGCCCCAAAGACCAGGTCCAAAGTGTGACCGGCTTCATGGGTGGCGCCGGTGTTTAATAGGGAGAGTCCCAGCGTCGCCATGGATGACACCAGGTCCACTGCCGCTGAACATGAGGCGGCGTCCACATGGACGTTGAAGTCCCCCAAGACAATAAGTTGAGGGAAGCGCAACGCCCACTCAGCCACCGCCTCCAGCAGCCGTGGCAGGCCGTCGCCGGGTGTGCTAGGCAACCGGTACACCAAGAAGACGGCCAACCTCTCCCCTGACAACCACTCCAAACCAGCACATTCGAACCCAGGAATTTGAGGGGCAGGGGCTGCCCTGAAGGCGATGGCATCCCGGATGAACATTGCCACACCTCCCCCCCGGCCCTGTGTTCGAGGCTGGTGGACACACGCGAAACCCGGGGGTGAGACTTCGTTTAAGGCGACCGTCTCACCTTCTCGCACCCAGGTCTCGGTGATGCAAGCCAGGTCCACCTGCTGCGCCCCAAGGAAATCTCAGAGCGTCGCGGTCTTATTGTTGATGGACCTGGCATTAATCAACACCAGGCTCGAAGCAGAGTATACCTGAGCCCTTCTGCCCGCATCCCTCGGGATAGGCCGGAGGCCAGAAGGAGGCCGAGCATAAATGCATCTCCTCCCCCTTCTCTCATATGGCCCCCTCCTACCGCCATATCTACCCCGTCCCCATACTACTGGGATCTCCTGGCTCCCGCATACTGCCCCCCCGCTGCCATCCCCTCCCATGATAGAGACTGGATACAATTTACAGCAGCCTCACAACAACTATCTACTCTACTAGCCTAATTTATATATATACATACGTACTAGCTGCCAACAGCCACTCAACAACACTGTTCCCTGGCTTTGGCAACAACTAATTCTAATTACTAATTCTAAGTAAGGTGCAGCAAGGTTAATAAAGTGCTAGTGCAGTGTAGCGCTCCAATTAATAATAATAAGATGGTTAGATGGTGTTAATGATGGTTAATAACAGCTGCTGGATCCAACCTATTAACCCAGAGCCAGATCACATAACCCAGTACACATCAGTCGGGAGTCACTGCCACTTCTTCCCGCTGATGGTATCATTGTCTAGATCCAAGATTGCCAAGCCTGACCATTTATAAAACATCCACTGTCTTAAAAGTCTCCAATAAACGGAGAAGTCCAAGACTGTTTCCAGGATCCAACAGATGTGGCTCCCTCTAGCTGGCATCAAAGTCAGGTGGGCAGATGGTATCAGATGGCTAGGCAATGGGCAATAGGGAAAGGCTCCTGCCACCAGCCTCTCCCTACCGTCCCCAGTGAAAACAGGTATACGAACCAGAACCAGCAGTCAGTGCCGACTGAGTCCAATCCCCGTCGGCAAGCAAGCGGCAGGGAGGGAGCCTGGGAAGGGGAGGGAGGGAGGGAAGAAGAAAGAGAGAGGGGGAGAGGAGGGAATCCTCCAGATCTCAAGTCCAAATGGAGCAGAATTTGTAATTGCCCGTCAGAGCTCGTCAGAGCGGCTAAAAAGCGGCTCCCCGTCACAGCGATTGAATGGGAGGTTCGCCACTGGCCTCCCTCAGCGTCGCTACGGCGCTCGGACAGGCCCCCGTCACAGTGTCGTAGAGGAGGTCTCTGCCACTGGCCTCCTCTGGTGTCAGTACGGCGTCTGGCCGGACTCCGCATCCGAATGGGAATCCCTCTACAGCGTCGCAGCGTCACAGCGTCATAGGCGTCACAGGGGGAGGTCCCTGCCACCGACCTCCTTGATGACGTCTCAGCAGCCAGATGGAAATCCTCCACAGCGTGTGAGTAATGTCGGTCACTTCTGCAGCTGCTTCTTTATCTCCTCCCTTTCCTCCTGGCTCCCATCTTGGCCATTCCCTCTTTTGCACAGCTTCTTGTTCTGTGCCTCTTTTCTCTCCCACTTTTTCTTTGTGACCTCCCTGCCTCCCCCTGGACTTCTCCTGCTCCCGCTGTTCGCCTTTCATCATGCTTTTTCCCAAACTCCTGTTGCTCCTGCTCCAGTGGCAGTGGTGTTTTGGCTCCTTTGCCACCCAGGAGCTTGTTTGCTGCCCCCACCGGGCTCCCGCACATCCTGGCGACACCCCTCCCCCACAATGGTGAGTGTTCAGGGCTGGAGTCTCCCTGCCTCCCCCTCCTAGCCCAGTCACCTAAATTCCACCCTCCCCCACCCATACCCACACCTTCCAACCCTCCCCAATGCTAATTCTCACCTACCAACCCTCTCCCATCCCAAGCCTTACCTTTCTTTCCTCCCAAATTCCAAGCCTCACCTTGCCAACCTGCCCCACTAGAACCCTCACCTTTCTGCCCTTCCCCACCTCAAGCCTTTCTAATCTACCCTCTTCCAATCTGCCACTCCAAACCTTCCCTTTCAACCCCCTGCCACCTCCACAGTCACTCCTCCCCACCCCCTATCCTTTCCTTCCAACTTACCCCAAGCCAAACCTCTCTGACCCCGGATCACAGACCTAGAACCAGATAAGTGTCGTGCTGTGAGAAAGGAGTGTAGGATCCACTACAGCCCCACTGAAGCCCATCATGGTGTGTGTGTGTGTGTGTGTGTGTGTGTGTGTGTGTGTGTGTGTGTGTGTGTGTGTGTGTGTGTGTGTGTGTGTGTGTGTGTGTGAGTGAGTGAGTGAGTGAGTGAGTGAAAAAGTCATATTTTGCCCCAGGGTGCCATGAGATATGAAGAGTTAGGTCAAGGGTGCCATGAAGTCGAAAAGGTTGGGAAACACTGCTTTAGAGGCTTTGACTTGTTTTATGCATGTTCAGTTCCAAATAATTGAACAGAAGGCCACATAAACAACAATAGTTGTATCTAAGAACATCTTTGATATTTTGAGCAACTAGTGAGTCTAGCAACAATGTTTAATATTTTTCTCATTGTCACAGGATTGCTCTTGTTCTCTTCAGAAGCGTAGCTGGACCACTCTGCATTTTCCATCTCCCCCCCTCCCCACACACACTCTTACCTTAGTTCAGCCTGAAAGTGCAGGCTGTAAAAAGCCTGTTCACTTGCGGCTGAAAATGGCCTGGTGGGAACTACACTTCCCAGGAGTCCTTGGGGCTCACAGGGTCTCCTGGGAAGTGTAGTGCCCACCAGACCATTTTCAGCCTCAAGTGAGCAGGTTGCTTTTCCAGCCTGACCTTTCAGGCTGAACTAAGGTAAGTGTAGAGGGGTGGAGGTGGGGGAGTCTTGGGGGTGGGGGCACCACAGGGGGGCGGGGTGATTTTCCACCTCCAGGCATGTGCCTGGTCCAAAGCGCATGCCCCGCCCCCTGGTAGATCCGCCTCTGGTTTGCTTGTCTCTTCAAGGCATATAACAATCATGCACAATTTTCTGTTAATTTTCTGTTAATACCATCCATTAATTTTACTAAGGTCAAGTTTCATTTAGCTTTCTGAGTTCCAGTTTGACACAGTGTTTTTCTTTCATAAAATCATATTCCATTCTAGCATTTATTTATTTATTTATTATATGCAAGCTCATTAGTTTCCTCAGTAACATGTACACAAGGTAAATTGAAAATAAAATAAAAACTCTGATATGAGCAGGTGGCATCTTATTTTGTTCCTTTTTTCAATTTATACAACCTGCTTGTTTCTTATTTCTCTGATTTGTCACACTTCTTATTGCTATCATTTGTAAGTATTTCCCTTACGCTTTTAATAATCCTGCTGGTGCTGTGGATTTTCATCTGGCATTAAGTTTGTCCTTTGAGAATTCCCATAACTTCAGGTTGGTGAATGACATTACTTGTTGTTTGAATCAGCTAATTGTTAGCAATGAGACTTTTAGTCACACTTTCATGCTTTCTAGATACCTGTTGTATGGTGCAAATTGCAACTTATAGCTGATTTCCTGGGTTCTCAAGGTAACAATTTGTCATAAATGCAGATATTGAAAGCAAGTTTGTAGGGGAAACTACATATCTAACGTAATGAAATGTAATGAGGGAGACTCAAATACAAATTGTAAACACTTGTAATAATGTGGTACACAATGAATAAGCAGCAATAGCTTCAACTTTACATACAATATGAGCATACAAAAAACAAATTCTTCAATGTAAGTATCAATCAAACATGCTTTGAAAACAAAACTGAACAGAGAACTCAACTACTTCTTTGCACAGTCTCTTAAAAATGCCATACACAGTTCACAAAAACAGTTGCTTCACTCAACATACAATATAGGCACACGTATGCACGTGCGCGCACACACACAAAACAAATTATTTAATACAAATTTCAAGAATTTATTTTGGAAACAGAACTGAATAGAGAACTCAACTACTGCACAAATATGTCTTTGCACTGTCTCTTTAAAAATACCAAAACAATTCACAAAAATGTTTTACACATACAATTTTGTTCCTTTTGCAGTTAAGCTTGTTTATAGTTGAGTAATTAGACATTCAAACAAACATCTCAAGTATTTTAGAAATGGAACTAAGAGGGGAACTTAAAGCATATGCAGATGCTTCTAAACACTGTCCCTTTGAATGCTGTTCCTTAGCAACTTGTATTTAAATCCTTCAGTAGATATTGTAATCTAATGACTGCATATCCTCTGCTGGTACATCAAACAACATTCAGGCTAACCAGAATCCCATCTACTCTGGTCTCAGAATCAGTCGTTCTGCTTGGCATGGAATTCTACCTGAATAATACATCATATTTAGTTCTAATGTGTCCCCCACTAACAACATCTGAATACTGCATAAAAAACTAATAAGACTCTCAAACTCCCAATCCACTTACTTTCTTTTAGTGTATTTTCTCTCTTTTTACTCTAAAGAGTTCTTTTGCCATCACTGGGTTGCAGCTTTTAACTCTTTTAACTCAAGATTTAACTTAGCAGACCATCTAATCCTTTTGCCTATAAAATCCAACTGAAACAGATAATGACAAGTTAAATGTACTGATTTGATGGTAATTCTACTTGCAAGTAAAGAGGTAAATGGTCACCATTTAAATAAAGAAGAACCTGAGATTTTTACACTTTAGGCAGAAGTAAATTATACACCAGCATGTAGTAAAAAGTGATATCTCTATTGCCTTCTAAAGGGGAATTCTCATTTTGTTTTTCACTTTTGAAGGCTTCATGTACTGAAGAAAATCCCTCTGGAGAGAGTGTGGTGGCACTGGGGCAGTGCTGTCCCCACCCGCCCGGCAGCTCTGGATTGAGCTGTTAGTCACTTTAGACAGAAAATTTTAAGCTATCAGGTGCAATTTATTATATTTGGATTGTTGTTAGGTTCATGGCAGTGAATAATTATAATAAATCAATTAAAATATACAAATTTGATTAAAACCTTATACATTTTAACAATTTCTAAAATTCCAATCAATGCCCATCACTTTAAGTCTCACATTATTTTAAAAAAGGTTTGAAAGAAGTCTCAATCAAGTCATCAGAAAAAGAAAAGGAGAACCTCATTTATTATAAATTGATTCAACCTTCCTTGAGAAGCCCCATCTTCTAGGTTCTGTCATCTATGTGGAGGAGTTAAGTCACTGTGCCTTAATCCAGTTTATGTGATAATTCCTTTTTGGTCAGATCCTTTAATATGCTGCTGTGATTTGTCCAATATAATTTTGTATTGAAAATAATATCTACAGAAGACATTTTTTCACTAAGTATGAAACCCTCAAAGTTGTCTCAAAGATGCTCAAGAAGTTATTAGAATAAAACAATGATTTGTTGTCTATGTTAAAATAATCCCAGTTTCTGCTTGAGAGATGACATTATTCTCAATCTTCACTACAAGGAATCATTCATTATGGCAAAAGTAGGCCACATAAATCCTAACATCAATAAAAATCACATCTTGGTGACCTAGTTTTTATATTTAATTAATTGTTATCTTTCTATTTTCTTTAATTAGGAAAATACATTTTACATTGAAGGTTTTTTTTTATCTTTCTGTGTAACAGCTGGAGCTTGCACTGATTGCTTATAGCTAGAAATTCATTATAATGTGTTAATGACAATTTTAAATACATTAGCAGGCCCATAGACAATGGGCTGGATCCAAGGTTGCTACTCCACTAGCATTAACGAAAATCATCCTGGCTGAATAAAACTTTGGTTGACAGAAGGGACTTAGTGATTTCTGTTGGGAGCAATTTTCCCCTCCTATGTTGTTCCCTCAGAAGAAAAAATGCAGTGGCCATCTTGGGCTGTATAAGTATGGAGAGTTGAGGGTCCTAAGCTGTGAACATCACTTGGCCAGTTTAATGTTATTGTTCATACCCTGCCTTATGGAATAATGGATTTAATATGATTTTTCTACCTCATACAATATATATTGGCAAATATCAGCAACCATGTGTAGCACAGTGTCCTGAAACCAAAAACAGGCCAAGTGCAAAAAGGCCTGTGAGCAAAATTAAATCACTGAATGAGTTATTCCAGCTAACAGAAACTGGAAGTCTCATGGACATGTATCTTGATTACCACACCCCGTAAGGTTACTGTAACGCAAAGGAACTGGGATACACCTTGTCACAACATTTCTATCTAAACGCCTTTAGCAACCATCAACGTTTATAATTGTTCCCTCCATGATTCACTCAAAGCCTCAGCCAATTTTAAATAACATATCTGGACAGAGACTCCTAAAAGGAACTCTGCTTAAGCCATTCAAGGCAAACCCTGATCCAATCACAAGACAATTGGTCCTACTGTCCTGACATTTAGAAATCAATATGTAAGCTGCTGATTAGCTCAATCCAGCATGGAAATCCAAGAACTCTTGGAAGAGAGCTCCTTGCTTCCACCCCAAACTATGCTGTGGGGTATAAAAGTACAGTGCACCCCAAGTTCCATGCTGCTGAGGCTGGCTCACTCTCTCTCTCTCTAGAGCTCTAACGCTAGCTGGCTGGCTAGCTAGCTCCTAGCGAGCTTGCTGGCTCATTGCAGCTTTTTTACTGGCCTGAACCTCTCTTGTGTCTGGTTGGTTTTGAGCAGGGGTCTTCAAACTACGGCCCTCCAGATGTTCATGGACTACAATTCCCATCAGCCCCTGCCAGCATGGCCCAATGACAGGGCTGATGGGAATTGTAGTCCATGAACATCTGGAGGGGCGTAGTTTGAAGACCACTGGTTTTGAGTCACAATATCGTCCTTCACTTGGATTCAAATGCTGGCCACTTGAATCCTTGCCTTCTCCAAGAACTTCTCAGCTGAACCTAGGTAACATATAAGTCCCTGCAACCCCCTTCCTAATCTTTCATCCAAACCTATTTTTCCACCATTTTTATATCTCTTTATATTTTTATATCTCTTTATATCTCTTATTCCACAATTTTTATATGTAAGCTTCTCCATGTCTCACTGTATGAATGTTTTTGCCAAAAACTTATAAAAAATATTTAAACTCAATTTGGTCTCCTTTGTATTCTCTGTGGAACGTTTCAAGTCATTTTCTGGTATAGTTGTTCTAAAGATCCCACTGCTAGCCTACCTCTCACTGCCAAGCCAAGTTATTCTCCATTGCAATTTTTAAAACGTTTTAACTGTTAAGCTAGCTTAACACTATCTTACATACCTATCTAAATAAACTGTGTTTTGGATCCCAAAATTGATGAAATAGTAAAAACCATGTTAATCAACATGGTTAATCAACATTTTAATCAACAAATCTTTCTGTTTGTCCCATGGCAGCCTTGAACTGTAGCCGCAGTAGCCTTGTAAAGTGGCACACTGAAGTATTTGAAGGTAGGCTAGTCAGCAAGTTGTTTCTTGGGAATCATGACCTTGAAATTTAACTAGCCTTTTGAAACTTCTGATTTTCTTCAAAATTAATTAGTTTGAAAGAACAGTATCTTGTACAAATGACTGCATTACAGTAACATATATGGAAATCACTTTCGGAAGAATCTTTTTCTATTGTATCCAGTAATATCAATCATGGTTCAGGCAGAAATTTTAAGAACAATTGACTTAATTTTCCTACAATGAAATAGTGATCAGAATGAATATTCAGTGCCATTGCCTTCTGGTCTCCCCCCCCCCCTTCTGTCCACATGTATCGTTTAATCCCATGAGGAATACAATGTGTGAGCCAGCAAAACTGACACTTTCAGCTGCAGAAACTTGCATAATCAGGGCAAGCCTAGAATTTATCTAACAAATTACAATATTTATATGTGACCTTCAAGAGCTTTTAGTTCACAAGAAGGGGAAATGAAAAGAAGACTGGAGAAGATAATCTATGAATCAACTAAATATGTAGCATTGTTGACATGTATTCTGAGTGATATTATTTTATGAAATAAGAGGTGTCTAGCTGGATGAGAGCAAAGATCAATCAGTTATAGCATCCTATCTCACACAGTGGCTGTCCAGCTGTCCAGGAGGTCCAAGGAGGTCCAGCAGCTGTCCTGTTAGACCAACACAGACTAGCAGGGCTGAGATTTACTGCATCTGGATGTGGAGGATACTTCAACTCATTGTTGATTGAAGCCATTGAAGGACCTATCCTTCATGCATCTGTCTTATCTCCTTCTTCACTATCTTGAATAATTATTTATTAGGTATAATCTGCAATAATCCATTAACTTGGATAGTATACTGCTGCCTGCCAATTCAAAATTATCGCAGGGCCAGTTCTGATCCTTGTGGGATCCCACTGTTTAATCTCCTCAATTGAAAGAACTATCCTACTATTCATAATCTCTCCTTCTGGTCATTTAACCAAATTTTAATTTATAAGAAAGCCTCTCCTTTTACTGTATAACTGATAAATTTACTCAAGACTCTTTGGTGAGGTACCTTATCAAAAGCCCTTTGGAAGTCAAAGTATAAAATGTCCACCAGATCACCCTTGTCCACATGTTTGCTAACATTCTCAAAGAATTATAAAATGAGGCAAAACTTACCTTTGTAGAAGCCATTCTGATTTCCATCAGCAGGCTTAGTTCCTTAATAAACCTATCTTTAATAACAGTTTCTATCAATCCAGCTGTGACAAGTGTTAAGGAAACTGCTCTGCAGAGTCCTGAATCTATCCACTCTCTGTTTTTAAAACACATGTAAAATTTACTACTTTAGAGTCCTCTGGCATGGGTGCTGATTTTAATAGCAGTTATATGTATTGACTACAACAATATCAACAGTTTCAAATTTGAATTATTTAGAATCCCAGATCTATATTCCATTTACTTTTGGAGATTTATCTGTTTTGAATTTATCCATTAGTACTAAAATTGCATGCCTCACTATTTTTATTTCACTCAATTTTTAGAATAGCCTTCATAAAAATAGTGATTCTAGTGTGGATATTGCCCTTGCCCACGCACTTCTTATGGTTAAAACAGATGCAAATAATCAATCCAAAGTCTTTGCAATCGCCCCAGTTGTCCTTTCATTTCTTTGTCATCCAATGGCCTCACTACCTTTCTGGCCACACACACACACACACACACACACACACACACAGAGAGAATACTGTAATCCTGGAAGAATGAACCTGCCTACACATACACAGACACACACAGAGAGAGACACAGACACACACAGACACACACACACACACACTACTGTAATCCTGGAGGAATGAACCTGATTGATAGGCAGCATTTCAAGGGAAAGCAGCTTTCAAACATACAAATAACTTTAAATTTACATTTTGTCCTTTACATTTTTTGGTATGGTGAGGCTTATAAGACTGAAATCAACCTGAACTTGAAAGTAAGTTGCAATGTTTAAAGTGGAATTTTTCTCAGATTGAGGTTGATCTTTCAATGAAGCAACCATAAGCAGGTCTACTAAGAAATAAATCCCACCTTATTCGGTAATGCATACTACTAAGAAAGTGTCCCTGTTATTGTGGAAGATCCAGGCAAGCCCCATTTGTTAAACCAGTGCTTCAGGAAACACTTAACTGAGACCCAAACAGTTCTATTGGTCATCTCCAGAAAGTTGTTGTACTGAAGGAGCTGATATGTGAGCCTGCAGCAATTGTTGTTTTTTACTGGATAATTCAGTGTCTCTCAGTACTGCTTGCTTGCTTGCTTCTTTATTGATTTATTTTGGAATTTATATCTGCTTGAGGCAGTTTTCAAGTTAAAAACAATACCATATAATCATAAAATAACATGCATTATCAACATGAAAACAAGAAGCCATTAGTGAAAAGACTTGTTTTCATCATTGTTTTGCAGTACCTTTCCTCAGTGAAGTTACACTCTCTTAAATCAATTCAGTGGACAGAGAAAGGTGTAACGCTCCTTATTTATTTATTTACTTACTGAAATATTTATTAGCTGCCTTTCAGATTTATGGAACAAGGCAACTTACAATATAAATGAAATAAAATATAAATAAAATAATTATAAAAGCCATAAAATAATTAATAAAACCACAATTTAAGATGGCTATCAAATTAATCAATTGCAGCCCTATATTAAAAAGTCTTCAGCTCTTCCTAAAGATCAAGTGTGGAGGTCCAGGAACACTTCCTAATCATGGGACTGTAACTGAAAAGGTTCTCTTGTATGCCTGCCAGTTTCTTTGGTGGTTTCCACACAGGCTGAAAGCAACGACGTCAGCCTAGTAAAACACCGTTTTGGCGGGGACCCTTCACACAGGCGCCACTGCCAAATTGATGCAGCAGTGCTCTGTTCCCGCCCAAACGGTGTTTTCAAAACTCGCTTGGGGAGCGAGTTTTCCTTCAAACGCCGGCTTCCATCCGCTGCCATGCGAACGGCAGTGGGTGAAAGCTGGCGTATTCCCCTCCCCGGCCCCAAATGCCTCCTTACCTCCTGCTGGCAGCCGTCACTCTGCTGTAGCTCTGAGGAGGCCAGGAGACATGCCCCTGGTCTCTGTAGCTACAGCGACAGCTGCCAGCAGGAGGTAAGGAGGCATTTGGGGCCGGGGAGGGGAATACGCAGCTATGTGGAGCCTGCTCCAACAGCTGCACATCCCATGGGGACTTTTGTGCGAACGGCTGCAGAGACTGAATCGGCATGATTAATGCCGATGCAGGCTTTTTCCCTTGGCTGTGCAGAAACAGCCTTTGATTGACAGGATAGTCAGGAGGGCCTCTCCCAGTGATCTTAATTAGTATGGCACTTAATTAGCTTAGGATAGCACTGACAATACTTCAAATTCATGCTTGGTGCAGAAAGTCACATCTTGGTTATTATTTAGAGTGAAATAGAGGATGTATTATTAGTTGCCCATCTGCAGACACTCCCTGTCTTTTCCATCAGTTACTGGGCTCAATTTAAGGTTCTGACTACCATATAAAAGACCTGTTATAGCCCTGGTATACAGGACCATCTCTCCCTCTATACCCTTTCTCTACTCCTGACAGTTCCTCCCTGGGCCAATAAACAGTTGCTGCCCAAGGGTGGATCACTTCTTGTGCAAGGCCCCTTTATAATGACACACATCACACCATTGCTGGGGTAATAAATTGGCCACAGCCATTTTATTGAGCAGAAGCATGAGGCTAAGCATGGGTCTGGATCTGGTCATGCGGGTATGTGCTACAGCTCAGCAGGGAGGATGCTCGGTCCCGAGCTTCGATCTACTGAGGGCTCTGCCGGGAAGCTGCTCCTGGCCAGAGATGTTCCCCTTCGGCCTGGTTTGACAGACCGGTCACCTCTTGTCACTGTTGCCGTTCCCGAGGGGAAGGAGCAGCTCCCTAGCCCCCTTCCCCTTGCCCTTCCAGATCAATACCCATGCGCCAAACCGCCATGAACTAGGCTATGACATAATAGCATGCATTAACATATAAAAGTGGGGTGAGGTGGGTGGGCAAATCATTGGTCAGCAAGCACATGGCCTGAACAAAGGAGGGCAAGCCCCTTTAAAGCCTCGGCTCAGTCCTCCTTTCTTCCGGTGACACTGCCCCTTCCCACAGTGGCTCCCTTTCTAGTTCCGCCCTTCTCTGGGCAGTGTCAGCTGGGCTCGTTCCAACCCCCACCCCAATCAGCAATTCCGCCTTGTGGTAATTCACACATGCCTTTTCCCACAATGGAGAGAAATAAGCAGCTGGATCCCAAGGAATATGTATTGGGACCAATACTGTGTAATTTGTTGATAAATGATCTGGAATATGCATGAATAGCATAGTGTCCAAGTTTGAAGATGCACAAAACTATTCTGGACCTGGGAAGGACAGGGTGCCACACCTTTGGGCTCTCTCAGCCCCTCCCACATTGCTCAGTCACCAAACCCACCCCATAAAAAAATCTATACCTACGTGTTTGATATCAGAACATATTCCAGTTTGCAGTCTAATAACTGTCTATTTTGTTCCATTCACAGCAATGCTATACATATTTATACGGAAGTAAGCCTTTTTTAGAGTACAATGGCTCTTACAGAGCTGTCCTTGGAGCTGAAGCCTTCGTTCTGTAAATTAAATATTTTAGTTTGATTTTTTATGTTTGCAATACATCTAGTTCATTTCTCCACACCCTACATATTGCCTTGTATACTTCCAGCTCACATAGGATGGTAGCTCTTATGCCTGGAGAACCTTTACATTCACAGGCAGCACATTCACAGGCAGCCTGAATACCAGTGTGAAGAGGCAACATCAAGGAGTAGCCTTGGCCTCAATGTCTGTTGTTTGCCCTCCAGGGTAACTGGTTGGCCACTGTGTGAGACAAGATGCTAGACACCTGGTCTGATCCAGCAGAACTCTACTTATGTTCTTAAATGAAAGTCTTAGTCATTCTTTTGCATTACTTTTTTCTTTTTCTGAACTTGTGCATTTTGTTTTATTTTATGATGATCATCTCACCTAGTAAAGTACTGAGTTCGTTTCAGTTACGCTGTTGTCTCTTAAGCTGCTGATTCAGTGTGGACTATGCACAGGCATTTAAACCATATCTTGCCATGGAAACCCCACCAGGCATGCCATAAATATCTTTTTAGTCAGTAGGTCAAGGAACAATACTGGTAGAATGAAGGGGAGTTAAAGACTACCATGATGTCACTTGAAATTAAGAGTAGCATCCATACATCAATCAATGCATCCCCTAACCACTCTATTAAGCAGGGGTGGGGAACAGGCAGAATTGGTGCAAGATTCCACACTATAATCAAGTTAGTGGCAACTGTAAGAGGAAGGAATGTTATCTTCACTGTGGCAGAAATTGTGCATGTTAGGAAGAAGGTGCAGGGTAAATTCTAAGCACCAAAAGCACTTGATGAATGAACATAGTTTTATTTAAATCAACTGTTTAAGATCAAACTGGAGGAAGAAGGGGGTCTTGAGATTGGGCAGGCTTTTCAACTAACTGGAGAAAAAATGGTCCTGTCCCCTTTTAATAAAGGTTTAATGAGTTGTTATATATCAGGTGATTTTATTTACCTGCAAGCCATGAAAAAATTCCACTGCCCTTTGTCTAAAGATGAAGCCTCTATTAAATTGATAGGATATTTTTCTTCAGGCCTGTTAGCAACTGTACAGACAACATCATTGACCTTAAAGGTGAAGCGGGAGGTGCTTGGATTGGATGCTGCTGAGTACCTCTTGGTCCATCTGTTGTTGGGTATGCAGTAGGAAAAAATGATAGGATTGATAGGATTGCCTTACATTAATAACTATAGGAGAGTTCCACAGCTTCACAGTTATAAGGATAACTCCGCAGTAACTACGAGATGGAATTATGGCTGCTTAATTTTTTTTTTGTGGCAAATAAACTTGACCCATGTGTAATTCACAGTCTGAGACTCTATGGCTCATTCCGCACATGCAGAATAATGCACTTTCAAACTGATTTCAGTGCTCTTTGAAGCTGTACGGAATAGCAAAATCCACTTGCAAACAGTTGTGAAAGTGGTTTGAAAATGCATTATTTTGCGTGTGCGGAAGGGGCCATGGTTTCATGAGCAATTGCAGAGCATCATTACACATTGACAACACATTCACACATTCAAATGGGGCTTCTATTTTTTCCCTTTCATAATCTTTCTATCTTTAAAAGATATATGATATATAATAAAATATAAATGCTGATTTCCTTTTCACTGTATCTCTGTGCTGGAGAAAGCTGCAGTTTGATTATTGCTGCTTGCCATGCATCTTTTCAAGACAGAAGAGTCCTGTAAGAAAATAAAATGGTAATTCTTTGTATATGTGGAAAATATATAATTACCTAAGAAATTAGCATTTCCTACTGCTGCAATACTGGTAAATCTAACTCCTTAAAATGCACAGTCTTCCATTTCTGCTGCCTTAGCCATGGCAGTTCGGAGTGAATTTGGTATCATTTACTAAAAGGCAATAGTTCCTGCTATTCAGCTGGGTCACTATTATCTGCTCATTGCCATGATGTTCTGCCTTTTCTGTGGCTTCCAAATGCATGTGCTGCTTGTACTCCTGTCAATTTGTATAGCAAAGTATATAAACACCACAAATCCATACATTTTCCTATCGCACTCCCCATTACATGGTCATTGCTTAATTTTGTGAAGTCCCACTTTGCTTAAACATAAGAAAAAACTTCCTGACAGTAAGGGCTGTTAGACAGTGGAATGCACTACTGGGGAGTGTGGTGAAGTCTCCTTCTTTGGAGGTTTTTAAATAGAGGCTGGATGGCCATCTGTCAGGAGTGCTTTTATTATGTGTTCCTGCATTGCAGGGGGTTGGCCTTAATGGCCCACGGGGTCTCCTCCAACTCTATGATTCTGGTCGATTCCCCATTTACCTGCTGCTGCGTGCTACTCTCCCCAAGTAGCGCGGCGTCCCCCGGCACTCCCCACTACAGGGGCGGCGACAACGCAGCTGCCCCAACGCTGCCACTGTCATGCCCCCTCAGCACGCGTCATTCCTGGCACTCCTCAAAACGGCGTTTTTTGATGGCCCCGCACAGAGTGCGGGGTCGTGGGGAAGCCCAGGAGTGTGCCAGAAATGATGCACACTGGGAGTAGCGCGCAGCAAAGGGGGGCGAGGTAAGTGGGGAATCTTCCTCTATGATTCTAATATTGCTTAATATTGTCAGTGTTTAAGGATATAATATGTTAAATTTACAGAATAAAGTGGCATATTGATTGAAAGAGATTTGAACATAAAGGCATGTAAAGTTTATATATATATTGTTTGGTTTTAATGTTTTATAGCTACTAGATTGACTGCTGATGCTAGACTACTTTTTTGTGCGTGTTATGTTCCATCAAGTAACTTCTGAAGTGAAGCAACAATATGAATTAATGTCCTCCAAAAGGTCCTATCATTAACAGCCTTACTCAGGTCTTGCAGACTGAGGATGGACTCTGTAAAGTGCTCCTTTATAGAGTCCATTCACCTCATATCAATATTTTCTCTCTTCTTTCTGCCTTCAACTTTTCTCAGTGTTATTGCATTTTCCAGTGACTCTATTAGTATTATTTATAATAAAGCATGGTATAAATATAAAATATTGCATATTATAAGGAGCACACACACACACACACACACATATACACATATACATGTGTGTGTGTGTGTGTGTGTGTGTGTGTATGTGTGCACAGAACCATATATATATAAGCATAAGCATAAGCATAAGCATTTTATTGTCATTGTGCACGCACAACGAAATTAACAGCAGCATTCCTCGATAGTGTGCACAGATCTGAGGATACTTAAACGTGTGGGTTGGGGCCCCACTGAGAGAATGTACATTGTTTTCTCTAACGTTGTGGGACTCCTCAGGTTTTACAAAAAAACCTGTAAAAAAATCACATTGGGGATTTAAATTCAGTTCCCAAAAAGTGTTGTCTTTGCATGAACAGACAACACACCTACCTCTGTCACGGTTTCAGCAGTGATTAGGCAAACCATGACAGGCGAGGCCAGGAGCCATGCTATACCTGCTGGCATTAGCTATGAAGGAGCAATTTGGAAAGCCACAGCAACTTGGTGGTGGAAGCCTGGAGTTGTTCTGCACTTGCTGGATTCAGTGTTGGTGGAAGGGGCTCGAGGTGGACACTGTGCCAGGCTTCCCTGCACAAGCTGTGAGGGTGAAGGGGCTTTGGGAGCCTTAATAGGCCTAGCAGTAGTGGCCTGGTGCTGCCCTGGGATCACTAGCATTGATGTTGGTGTGGGGCGGGGGCAGGGAGAACAAACAGTGATGGGCAAGCACTGAGATGCATCTAAATACTAACACCTTTTTTTCTTTCCTCCTCTCTTTCACACAATACCTCCTGTTCACATGAAATTTCCAATCTGGCAGGATGTAATAAATTACTGTACTTTTTTTTTGTAGTGGGTATGTTCTAATAGCCTATCACAGGTAATTCGAGTTGTAATATTGTGTGAATCATTCCATGTCATTCATACTCTTTCGAATTTATGTCAGCACTATTAAATACTAAGGGCTGCTCATTCATCAGCCCCATATTTCATTGTACTTGTGATGTTTAATGATAGTTCGAATATTGAATGAGAGATTCTGCCATCTGTCCAAAGAGCTGCGGCAACACTGGGCAAAGCAACAGCAACAGCAATCATCATCTTCTTTTCTTTTTTTCAGTGAAGTATACCCAACATTACAATTATAACAAACATCTCTTCTTTCTCTTCAGCATGGTTAAGAGCAGTGGACTCTAATTTGGAGAACCAGGTTTGATTCCCCACTCCTCCACATAAGTGGTGGACTCTTATTCGGTGAACCAGATTTGTTTCCCACTCCTACACATTCCTGCTGGGTGACTTTATGGTAGTCACAGTTCGTTCAGAACTCTCTCAATCCCACCTACCTCACAAGGTACCTGGTGTGAAGAGAGGAAAGGAAGGGAGTTTGTAAGTTGCTTTAAGTCTCCTTAAAGGAAAGAAAGGTAGGCTTTAAATCCAAACTCCTCCTCTTCCTCCTCCTCCTCCTCTTTCTCTTCTTGGGATCTAAAATAGTTTACATTATTCTTCTCTTTTCACATTTATCAACACAACAACCCTGTGAGGTGAGTTAGGCTGAGAATGTGTGCATAACCCAAATTTACTCAGTAATCTTCTGTGGCAGATGTGAGATATAAATTAGATCTCTATTAGGGTATTTGTGGAAGATTATTGTAATCATGAAAAGTTAGGTCTTCCTCTCCTCCCCATTTTGCAACTATTTGCTGTCCAGTTGAAAGTTCTCTTTCTGCCTCTCTCTCTCTCTCTCTCTCTCTCTCTCTCTCTCTCTCTCTCTCTCTCTCTTGTTATAAATTATTATTTTTCTGTGTCAAACTGAATCTTCCCACTTAGGAGAAGGATGGCATCCTTATCCCTACTGGATGTTTGCCACTTCCAATTTAGTAGCCTGGGAGTGGTGGAAATGTTTTGTGAAGGCCAATATTATGAATCCCTGTAGTCAAATGTATAAAGCCTTACAGAATAGTGCAGATATTAAAATTTCAGTCCAAACTGGTATCACCAAGCAGTGCTATGCAGTTTGACCAGGGGAAGAACCCCATCTACTATCATTCTTTAGGTTCCAGAGAAAAGTAGGAATATAAATATATATATTACTACACTGACTCTTTTGGAGATGCTATTTCTACTATACACTAGATTACTTAAACACATATTTTCCTTCGCACCATCATTCTCCCTTTTTCCCCCAAATGATGTATAATCCCATAATTATGGCTATATCAGATGCCCACTAAACTCTGTTTATTCAACAAAGGGAGAGGAAGGGAGGGATGGAAAGGAATCAAAGGGAGGGAGAAAAAAAGGAAAGGGAAGGGAAATGGTATGGAGGCAAAAGGACATAGGGAAGGAGGGAGAGGAGCAAAGGAAGAGGGAAGGGGAGGGAAGAGGGGGAAGGCTGTGGGTTGGTAGAGCAGACTGCCTCAACCATAGGTTTGGCAGAACATCTCTGCCTTGCATGCCCTGCATGCTCCACCCTTGGCTCCACCTCCAGTACACTCTTTCCTTCATGCCAGATGGGTACCGTGGCCACCCACATTTCTAGATGCAGGTGCCACAGGTTCTGTGGCACCCCCCAGAGACATGGATGTCCTCACCAATGGCAGGGTGCCCCTTATCCTGGCAAGGTGGGTACCCCTGTCCACATGAGTCCATGGCACATCCAGTGGGTGATTTGCCCCCTCCACTCTGGTTTGGGCTCTAAATCCAAATTCTGCATTAGAACATTCAATCTGCAACCCCCAGCAGCAAAAGTGATATGAGACTTCAGTATTTTTTATGCAAACACAAAAGTACATTTGTGAGCCATAGGATTCATTCAGTGCTTTCTACTAGATGCTTGTGTTTGAGGACAAGAGTTAATGAAGAAGGTGAGATCTGGGAGCCTCAAGTAAGTGGCTATACCAACTGTTGGAGCTCAGGCACCTGATTTTTGGAGGCTCTGTAAATGTTCTCAAAGACAGAAGGAGGAATAGAAGGGAATAATGAGCAAGTTTGTGGAAAGGGAGAGGCAAGATGAAGGGACTGAAACTACTATTTAACTTGTTGATATAATTGACTGGCTGGGTACTTTCCCCTCAAGATTATTATTGTGTGTAAAAGGGTGAGGAACGCCTACACATTTATATCTCTAAATCATTACTATATAAAGGGGAAACGAATCTTAAGGGATTTCCCTCCCTGAGGTTTTTGAGGTCTTATGTTTTGGCACATGAAACCTGAAAAATAACTGGCCTGAAACGAATGTGTATTATTTGCTTTAGGTTAGCATAAAGTAGCATAAAAATGTTAGTTCATCAACTTTTTTCCTTAGAATTATAAATCATAGAGTTGGAAGGGGTTATAAAGGACATCTAGTCCAACCCCCTGACAAATGTTCATCTAGCCACTGCTTAAAGATAGCCCATGAGAGGAAGGCATCTCCTCCCTAGGCAGCCAATTCTACTGCTGAATTACCTTCACTATTAAAAAAATGTTTTCTGAACATCCAGACAGTAACTTTTTGCCTGTAATTTAAAGCCATTATTACAAGTTTTATTCTCTTCTGGCAACAGAAACAGCTCCCTGTCCACCTCTGACAGCCATTCAAATACTTAAAAAGAGCACTCATGTCCACCTAATCACCTATTCTCCAGACTAAACATTTCCACTCAATCACTCAATCAAAGAAGAAAGCAAGGTTGGTCTGGCAGGACCTGTTGGAGACAAATCTGTGCTGCCTTCCCTGGATTACCAAATTGTCCTTAAAATACTCGCAGACTGATCCCTTTAAAATCTCTTTGAAATCTGAGACAGAGATCAGAATCACTGGCCTGTAGTTTCATGGGTCATCTCTCCTGTTTTTGAAAACTTGAGGTAACATTTACCCTCCTTCAGTCTTGTGGCACATCTCCCATTCTCCAAGAGGTCTGTAAAAAGAGAATATCTTCTCTGATACTCTTTGACACTTTAAAAGACTAATATGTCCATTGTCGCGATCAATAGCCTCATGTGGATTAATTTTCTAATCCTCTTAACCATATCTATATACTATACTGTGGTATATCTTACAAAGTAACTGTTTATCATCTATTGAAGTCAAGTTTTATTTGTCCTTATCCTCTTGATGTGTACATATTTTGAATCATAACAAAGCCTTTTTAATTGTTTGCAGTAGAGCAATGGTATAAATCCTCATATTAGTGATTGACCTTTCAAAGTTGGATTTAACTTCAGTGGAAATGCACGTCATAAAAGGAACTGGTATCAGATCTCAAGATAATGCTATAATTACTATGCGTACAGTTAGATTCTAAATAAATAACAACAAATACAGACAAAATTTCTAAAGAAATGTTTCTGACAGCATATTCTCTAATAATCATTGCTTTTTCCAAACCTAAAATGACAGGCTGAAAAATATTGATATAGATCTATCAGACTGCCCATATTAAAATTGATTATGTATTTGGCACTTTAAGGAAGCTCCTTCTGAGACTTGGTGTAAGGTACACAGTAACACATAGTAAAAAGGTATACTGCAAAGACTTAACTCTTGTCTGAAGGTTTTTGATAGTTAACTTGATGCTGTGCTAACTTTTTAGAGCAAGCTCTTTCCCAATCCTGCTCTTTAAACATTCCCTAGGGAAGCTATTGAAATAACTGTCATGACAATACCAAATATGAAAGCAGAGGTTATTGCCCTGGTCTGGCCCACAAAACCCACTAAGGTCTTTTGGGAAGAGAAAACAAAAAAGAAATAATCTATTTCTGGCTATTTTGTAAAACTGGATAAAAATCTTTTCATTTGGAGCAAAAATTCCCTCTCAGCCCCAAAGCAATCAACCTAATACTGCACAGTTACCAAGGCAGTAAATATTCTTGGCTGCTTCTGTTTTGTACCATCTGCTGCCAATGGAAAAACAGTCTTTGGCAAATGGATATACCACCAATATATCTAATTCTCAATGTGGCTCCATCTTCAGATATTTAAATCTCAAGACTAAGAACTATGAACAGAAAAGACAGATCTTTCTAGCAACCTGAAAAAAACCCAGACTTTCAGAAAAATCTAAAATCTAAAAAAAAGTGCACAGGTTAACACTCTCAAAAACATTTGAACCAGATCCTATAGCTGTTCCTGTTGGCAGCAGAGGATAGGATTACAATAATGGGTTTAAATTACAGGTGGAAACGCTCCAGCTTGATATTTTGGGGGGAAATGTCATAATAAGAGGGTGCCAAGGGAAGTGGTTAGCACCCCTTCACTGGCAGTCTTTAAGCAGTGGTTGGATGAACACTAATCAGGAATGCTTTAGGCTGATCCTACATTGACCATGCGGTTGGACTAAATGGCCTGTATGTTCCCTTCTAACTCTGTGATTCTGTCCCTTTAAGGAAAAAAATGCCTTCAGTTGCCATTGCTGAGCCACTGCAATATAGCTATCCTTCAAATGATGGTTTCTATCAATAAAAGATGAAGGAAAGGCAGGGCTTTTTCCTGGACTGTTTTGGTCTTTGAAAGAGAACTCATAGGGGTCAGGTCTCACCACAGCCATAGTTGCTATCATACTTGTTATTACAAAAATTGTATATTCACCAGGCCTTCCTCCTTGTTGTTCAACAACTATCCTACAATAGCCAAAGTGCTGTAGTGATTTGAGTTTAAATTAGGATATTATGAAGAAGAGAAGCATGATGTAAGCTGCGTTGCTTCCCCATTATGAAAAAAGGCAGAGTAAAAATGAATCCACTAATTAGCAAATATAGCTGAAAATGGGGGAACAGCTGACAGGTAGATTTCTTGTGAGTGGAAAGGAGAAAAGAAAACAGGGAAAGGGAAAGGTATGGGGTCTGCCAGGCAGAAGAAAACAAGACATAGTTGGGCAGGGAAGGTATAGAGAAAAGTGAGGTACTTCCAGGTTCTCCATTTTGCACTTGGGCTAGCACCCTGCAGTCAGTTTCTACCATGCAACTGTCTGGGAAGGGAAGAAGGGAAACTGACAACAGGTTCAGATAAAGGTTGGTTGGCTCATGGAGAAAGGAAACAGTAGGGAAAGGGAAATTAAATATCCCAATTGTGGGCTATCTGGCAACAACGCAACTGGTGAGGAAGGGTCCAGCAGCAAGTTTCATCAGGGTGGAACAGAATGAGGCTGAGGGCTGGAAGGTACAACCAAGATAGCAACATTAACAGGACAGCTTTATCAGATTTCCCTAGAGAAGACAAGAAGGTGTTTCTGGACACCAGTTTTTTAAGGCTGGTATGGCTGTAGAGAGCAGGGGCATGATAAGGAACAGGGAATAGAGAAGAAGAGCGTTGAGCTAAGAAGAAGAAACAAAAGAACAAGAGTTTGGATTTCTACCCCACTTTTCCCAACAGTAAGTAGTCTCAGTTTTTTTTTTTGCATGGCACAATTACATTGCGGTTGAACTGGGATCATATGTACCTGGGCATTTTTATCCTGATTTCCCCCTTTGCACGGCTCACCGCTTCTGTCCAGAAGCAGAGTTGAAATGCTTCCGTTTGCTCTTCATGATCCGGATTTCTGTATTTACTTCACAAGCATGTCTGAGCTTGCCCAGTGTCCCACATTCTGATTGGCTGTTGTTTTTGCATGGCAGCTTGAATGGACATCAAGCAGGGACATCAGGCACCTGAGCAGGAAAAAGAAACTTGGTCTGCTTCCAATTGGTGTTTTTGTATATGTGCGTGGGAATGGAAGAAATTGATCTGTGATATGGTTTAAAGTAAGATTTGCTAACTGATTTAAAATAAAGCTTGTACTGTGGAAAATATACCATGTTATTGTTCTGATACACTGTTGCTTTTGAGTGGCAGCTGCAAGCACCTGTGAGCTTACACAGTGTCCTGCATTCTGATTGGCTGTTGTTTTTGAGTGGCAGCTTAAATGAAAGTCAGGTAGGGAGTTCAGGCAGCTGGGTGGGAAAAATAAACCGGTCCTGCCCCTGATTGTTTTTTGCACAGTATAGGCACAAGCAGGGTCACATCAAGATTTTTAAAAAGAACCTCCAAACTGGCAATTTTTGAAAATCCAAGGCTAAGGTAAATATTGCAGGGAAACACCAAGGACGATGCTGTGCAGCTTTGGGAACTATGTGGAATTCCAAGCTGCACTGGGATATTTTCTGAGCTCACCCTGACATTGCAAAGTGACTTACAAAAGTCTTCCCTTCTTGTCCACACAACAAACACCTTGGTGTGTTCTGCATGGGCCAGAAACACCAGTGTGGGGCCAGTAAAAACACCAGCTGGATGGAGAACTTTGCACAGCCACCACCTCTGAAATGAAGCAGCACCGTGCTTTCTCTCCCTCAAACCAGTGGGACAAGGGTGTTTACGTAACTCGTTAAAATGGTGAGTATTTTTGGAAACACCATTGTGCACCCGGTGTTGAGCATACGGCACCAGATGGGAGGCACCGCTTTTAGGTGCCTCTGTCTTTTACACTTACTTTCCTGTCCCTGCATAGCTCTGCAGGGAGGAAGGGACACGCCTTCTGCCCTCCAACCCCCAGGTGTTGCCATGGCCATGGGGGCATGTCCCTTCCAGAGCTATGCAGGGAAAGGAAGGGAAGTTTAAAAGACAAAGGGAGGCACCTCTGTGCAAATGCACCTCCATGGGCCGGAGCCACTCTTGGGCCACTTGCACACAAGTGTGCGAACAGCCCCAGTCCTCCATTGGTATCATTTATACCAGTGTGCCGCTGGCTTAAAAGTCCATGTGGAGTGGGCCCTTGTGAAGTAGAAGGGCCTGTGAGAGTTCTGACAGAATTGTGACTAGCCCAAGGTCATCCAGAAAGAGTGTTGGGATGGAGTGGGAAAACAAACCTGGGCCCTTTCCTCATGGCCCCCCGCAGCGGCTGCACACCATTATATATGATGCCAGTGGGGCCTCGGGGCCTTTTGCATGCTGAGATGTAAGCAGCCCCAGAGTGGCTGCTGCTCGCAGAGGCACTTCATGGAGGCTCCTCTGTTGTGTTTCCCCACACTTACCATATCTCCCTGCTGAGCTCTGCAGAGACGGGGAGGCATGCCTATGCTGACTTCCAATATCTGGGGGTTGAAAGGCAGCATGGGTGGGTCTCCCCATCCCTGCGGAGCTCCACAGAGTAAGAAGGTAAGTGTGGTGAAAGCAAGAGGTGCCTAAAAGTGGTGCCTTCAACCCGATGCCATTTGCGCTGGCTGGAAAACGGCCTGATCATTATCATCACTGGCCTCCCATGGGTGTAATAGGGGGTGGGATTTTACTGCCATCTGTTAGTGTTTTAATGTTTTAATGCTGATTGCTGTTTTATGCTGTTTTAAATCTGTAATCTTTTATTGTTCACCACCCTGAGCCCTGTTGGGAAGGGCGGGGTAAATAATAAATAAATAAATAAATTTAAAAAACCCTCACTCAATGAGAACAACATTTCCCTGTTGGTTTTGGGGGGAAAGCACAGCGCTGCCTTCATGCAGAAGCGGCAGCCGTGTGAACAGCGTTCCTGGAACAGTGTTTTTACTATTACAAGGGTTTACTATTCCAAAGGTTTTTGTACTGTGCAGAGTGGGCCCTGGTTCACCAGATTAGAATCTGCTACTCCCAACCACTACACCACACTGGCTCTCAGCACAAGTACCAGATGTAAAGGAAAAAGGGGTGGAAGTAGGCTGGTTGCAGTCTTGTGGCTCTTCTCCCATATAATGGAGTATTACCCTGAGGTATAATAACTGAACCTTCAGGTATATAGACTGTTGAATAAAACAGCCTGTGAAAGAAAATAACTGGGCTGGTGTTTTTAAGACACCATGGATCTCCGGTATGATGTTACTCTGCCCCTCGAGTTCACTACAGTCCCCTGCAAGTCCTTCTATAAATACTAAAATATGAAGAGCAGTCACATTGGTTATATAAGTCATTTGTTCTTGACATCACATCAATATTATTTGCAAACTATATGTTATACATATATATATTTAAAAATAACACAATTTATTATTTTTACGAATATGTAACAACATAGCAACAGAGAATAGAAAAAAAGAATGCAGGAAAGAGAATAAAATGTAAAAATGCTGAAAGCACCAAAAAAGAGAACACCCAGAAAAAGTGACAGTTTTACTTATTAGAGTCCCAATATGACAAAAAAATACTTGTTGGTTGAGAATTCTTCACTGAGGAAGAGCTATTGAAAGCGCAGATAAACACGTGTTGTATTTTGAGGATTATTTGACACAGCTGAGAATTGTTCATCATAGTCTTGACTAACGGCTTTGAAGATTCTCTGAGAGGAACACAGATACAGGTCCTAACAATTGCGGTTGCGAGTACTAGAGTCAGGATGCCGGCAATTAGCTGCATACGCTGCAGAGTTATGCTTCCAGTTATTCAATGACTTCAAATCCCAAGCAATATCGTAGTTTTCGATGTAAAACATCAGGATACATATTGTATACCACCTATGAAGCAATAGAAAAAGACAATTTAAATAGTGTTCATGAATGCTTCTGTTGTACGGACTTGTACAGAACCTATATGTGACATTACTGTATAGACTGTATAGTGTTCTATGGATGAAACTTATTATATATTTACTCACATGGTGTGTTCATGGGTATTATGGTAGCTTAAGTTTATGATTTATGAGACTATATATAAGAAGATACCAGTGCAGCATTGGTATGCAGTGTCTTCTTGTATTTCATTTATCCTAGCTCCCATTGGAAACAATGGGGGATGGGGCACCCATTTTGGGCGTCCATAACTTTGCCCTCCCCTGAACCAAATTTCACTTGGATGACATAATCAGAACAGTCAAAAATGAGACCTTGAAATATTGGTGCCACCAGCTTTAAAAATGAGCCCCCTGTAGACTGATACAAAAATACAAAAAATCAGATGGACACAAATATATTCGGGTATCCAAATATATTCGGGCATACCGAATCTGGTATTCGGGCTTATTTGGGCATACAGATATTTTATTCCCAAATAAGCCCGATTCCAAATTTTACTGAATATTTAAGGTATTGACCAAGCTTACCTGTCAAATTAAAGGTCTCCAGAAGTTGTTGGAGAATCTAGGACCTGTGTGCCCTAATGCCAGTAATCACCCAGTAATCACTCTTTTCTGTAATATGTGTCAGAGAGCTCCCAAAGGTTCATCTGTCACAAGCACCATTTTCTCCAGAAGTCATATACTTCCTAAGCATAACTCTACTAATTATAAATGTTGTGTTGTTGTTCATCGGCTTTCTTTCAAGTAAAATGCTGAAACTTCTAAGCTTCCACAAGTAATTTCAGATTAGGTTGCTGATAGTTATTATTTTCATTATTATTATTTAAGCCACCTTAACTATCTGTGTTCATTTTGCTTTTCTGAGAAGCACTTATTTTAGCTTCCTGCTATTTAGCTGTAGTATGATCACATCACATGAAACTGACTTATATTGAATCAGACACATGAATCAGATTTATGTTGAATCAGACATATTGAATTAGACTATTATTGGTTCATCAGGGTCAGTATTATCTATTCAGATGGCAGAGGCTCTGCAGGGTCTCACATCACCTACATAGTAGTTTTTAACTGGAGAGGCCAGGGATTGAACCTGAGACTTTATGAATGCAAAGCAGAGGGTCTTCCATTGAGCCACAGCCTCTCTATCAACATTGACTCCCTGATGACAGCAACTGATTACATATCACAGACAGATATAAAAAGGTAATTATTAAATAAACTCTCATTAGTTACAGCATGTGCTGAACTCAAGTTGTAATGATAACAAGAAATGAAATGTAAATGGCATTTGATTAGGATCCCTTCATCAATAGTAATAGACAATATAATTTAGAATTTTACCTTCAGACGAATTGAGTCCTTTCCTAGATTTATTGCACAAGCTGAATAGAGCTATGAATAAAATTTAAAGTCAAAATACGTGGTAAGAAGGGAGCAAGAACAAGCAATGCACAGTAGAATGAAGCTACACTGGATAAAAGCCAGTAGATTTGTAAATACTTATTCTGGTTCAGGGACAACAAGGACCTTTAGCTTCTGTTTCCCTCTGTGTTAGTATTATGTAACTTTTTTTTAAAAAATGAATTTTTTTCTCATATTTATTGCTGGTGCAAGTGCACTGTTACACAATCAATATGATGTAATTCATAAAGCTACTATCATAACAGTTTTGTATGTCTTGATACAAAAAGTCACATGAGTTATTGAAACTCAGACACGTTTGATATGTAATTTATAATTTGTCATCAAAAAAAATCCTGCAAAATCCAGGAGCAACATTAGCAAAAAATTGCTTTGACCATCCTTGGGTCATATTAATGAATAGCAGCAGCTTCTTTTATTGTGATACTGGAAGTTATGGACTGCTAGTTCATAATAGCAATAGCTGACCGGACATATTATGTCTCTGCATGCAAGAATATATATAATCTAACGAGTCATTAATTGCGATTTAACTGTAAACATAGAACATTTATGCACCTGCGGTTTCCTTCATGCTAGTCAGATTCCTTTCTGGTCAGATTTTTGGTTACACATGCATTTATCCCTTTTCATAACTGCACTTTCACAAATGATTCTCCTTGAAGTTTCTGAAACAGGCTAAAGTGTGACTGTTTATCTTCCTTTGCAGGAAGAGAGAAGGAGACCAGTGTGCGTTCAGTCTCCTTCAAGTTTTTCTGCTCCGCCCCACCTTCTCTCACCCACTCAGCAGTTGTTCCATTGACTCTTTGGATCATTTTTTCAGTAGAATCAGAGGGTTTTTTAATTTATTTTAATGCTGCGGGGCTATAATGGAAGCACTAGACGACTGAAATGGCTGGGGCAAGAAAGATCAGGCAACCTCCCCAACTGGAGGTTGCAGAAGCAATAAAAGGGGGCAAAATGTTGGTTCAGGGGTTCAGATTGGCAGTATTGGACTTGGCTTCAGACCTCTGCTAACCCCCCTCCCCTCCAACTCCCAAAACTAATTTTCAGTTCTCTCCTGTTTATTTTTGGGGCTGCTCTACTTCTAAATTTACAAAGATGAGATTGTTCAACTTTTTGATTGGAGGGAGAATCAGCAGGACATAGGGACACTTCACAGTGAGAATAAAATAGGGGGAATACCCCACAGCAAAATGTTGTGGGATAGTTACTGCATGCATAAATGGCCATAGATCCCTGAACTATCTTGGAGAAAAATATTGCAAAATGCAAGCTGTTTTTTGTACTGTAACTTACTGAAATTACAGATACTATAATTCCCATGGGTTATTAATGATGATGTAAAATACTTGGAATACTCTATAAAATATCATCTGCCAACCGTATTTGAGTCTATGTATTTCTTTTTCAGTGTTTTAGACAATTTTTATGCTTATCACTATTCTTTGTGTAGTGAGATTAGGTTTGGAGAGCATCCCTTTAGGTCTGATGTTCATAAACTCATAAAAAGATGCCTGATAAATTCAATGCCTATTGGATTATGCACTGAAGTATTGCCCTGTTATGAATTTTACATTGTTCTTTTAGAAAGATCATTCTAATACAAGGCTGACTAAATAAATTGAGTTATTTTGTGGTCTGTCCACACACAAAAAAACAGAACAAAAGAAAACAAAACCTGCGCTTTATAACTTCTTTTTTCCCCTTTGAAATCACATGCATATCTCAGCAGAGGTGGCATATACATTTTAGAAATAAACAAATTTCTAAATTAATTATAAAAGCTGTGCAACTTGTTGTAGTATGATTGGTGTTGGATTGTCCATACTCAGATTCCTAACACATTTTCTGATATCATCAAAGAGCATAATTTGTAAGCCGCCAAGAAGTGGAAGGACAAAGGTACCGATTTTCCTTGTAGGTGGTTACTTTTGAAGTGTTGAATTATGTGAGAGGAATAATTTATTGGGCTAGAGAGGGATATTATGCATTCTCTTGTATGATTCCCATGTTCCTTTGGTCCCGCAGGTTTCAGGGATTGTCCTTTAATATAGAATAAATATAAAGAAAATCTG
Organism: Sphaerodactylus townsendi; assembly: GCF_021028975.2. Lineage (NCBI taxonomy): Eukaryota > Metazoa > Chordata > Lepidosauria > Squamata > Sphaerodactylidae > Sphaerodactylus > Sphaerodactylus townsendi. The sequence goes on along the minus strand of NC_059428.1, from coordinate 61,918,491 downwards.
CAGATGGTCACTCATACCTGTCCTCCAACACCAAGAAGAAATCATTGCTGCTTCAGTAAGGATTGGCACTTATCCCATTCCCCATCACCCCATCTTGCTCAGTGGAGCAGTAGGGCAAAATGGGAAGAACTGTGTTCACTGAAGCTGGGATACCACTTCTTGTTTCATAACAGGAGTGTTCATGATAAACCACAGATCAATGATCAAGTTAGGGTTGCCATCAGATTAAGTTAGGGTTGCCAACTTCCAGGTGGAGCCCAAATTATAGAGATCTGTTACCCTGGAGAAAATAACTGCTTTGGAGTGTGGACTCTATGACGATGTTCTCCTGCTCAGCTTCCTTCCATCTCCAACATACACACACAAAACCTGCTTAATACCTGAATCTTCAGGAATTTCCCAACCCAGTAGGAACCAAAGTGACTTACATGATGTATCCTCACCTCAATTTTACCTTCACAATAGCTCTGCAAAGTAGGTTATATTGAATGTGACTAGTCCAAGGTCACCCAGCAAACTTTCATGGCACAAGTGTGTGTGTGTGTGGGGGGGGGGGGAACAGAATGGAACGTGGGATGGGAGAGAAAGGGGGATAGAGAGGAAGGAAGGCAGAATGAGGGAAATGGAAAGAATGAGGGGGTCAGAATGGGGGAAAGCAGAGAATGGGATAGAAAGAAAGGACAGCAGAATGAAGGCAATGGAGAGAGCAAGGAAGGAGACAGAATGGGGATGTAGAGAGAAAGGGGGAGAGAGAAATGGCAACAGAATGAGGGGAATAAAGAGAATGAGGAGTGAGAATAGGGAAAAGGGAAAGTGGGATAGACAGAAAGGGTATCAAGAAACTCTCAGGGACGAAGGTGAGTGGTGGCAGGTCGGCAAACTAGCAGGGTGAGCTGGGCACCTTTGCTGCTGTGACGATGCAACTCACTGCCCACCAGTGCTGCCCTGCTGGATGGCCCTGCTTGCTGAACCAGAGCCAGACCCAAGAAGACTGACTGGGCTGCTGTCCATGTGGCTTGCCCATTTGGCCAGCTGGAGGTGTCTGGGACCTCTGCTGCCATGACCCGCCAGTTTGGCACTGCCTCCACCTCCTGTTGTAGCAGGCCCTGTTTGATGGGCAAGACAAGACTTGGTTGGACAAAAGGCAGGCCCTGTGCTTCTTACCCCTGAGGAGGAGGGTGGGGAGGAAAAACTGAAATTGAGCCCCCGTGTGATTTTAAAAGTGGCACCTGGGACATGAGATGCCCCCCTCACTGCCCAAGATATGCCTTTGCCCAATGCAGCTGTCACCAGTAGTTGTCACTGGTTTAGTCTGGCACAGGTGATAAAAGGGGGGAAAGAAAAGACTGCTTATGAAGTCTAAGATGTCTCTGTCATTCCATTCCCGGAACATTTATAGTACTCCCAGAGATTGTCATTCTAGATCTAGACCCAAAATATTTCTCTTATTCTAATGGGCTATCATTCCACTTCCTTCACCTGTCATTCTAGCCAGAGAACAATTATTCTATTTCCGAGTAATGACATTCCATCATTCCACTCTGGAAGAATGCATGTTTAGTCTGTGGTGGAATTCTGGTACCTCTGCCTATACTTTTGATACTGAAAAACTGGCACAGAGCTGAGATGACTCATCAGTACTTTGTGAAGCTCCAAGATCTGTACACAAAGACTGAGATTTTCTGACACATTGTACTTTTTTGGATTATCAAAACCTGAGATTATATACCGAGACAATTTTAAATTGCAATCTATGATCAAATTATGAGAAAATTAATTTTAAAATAGAATTAAAATCTAGTCATAACTTTTAGTCCTCATAAATTGAGCATTTTTATTGCTTCTGGGTTTTGTTTTGTTTGTAATGAACTAGCATAGCCCATGAGATCTATTGTTTTAACATTTTAAATGTGAACAAAATACCATGCAATCACATTATTTTCGAGTGTGGTGTAGTGGTTAAGAATGGCGGCCAGTAATTTGGAGAGCAGGGTTTAATTCCCCACTTTGGTTTCCTACACATGAAGGCTGTTGGGTGAACTTGGACTAGTCACAGTTCTTTTGAACTCTCAGTCTCAGCCCCATCTACCTCCCTGTTGAGGGGAAAGGAAGGGAAGGCGTTTGTAAGTCACTTTGAGATTCTTTGTGGTTGGGGAAAGCAGGGTAGCAATCCAAACTTCTTCTTCTTATATCAGTAATTGCCAGGCTTTGCACTGGTTTATTAACAGCATGTGCTGTATTAGAATTGAAAAGTGATTAATGAGAACCATTTGATGATAGTGTTATATATGAATCTTTGAGGCTAAGTTTTGAAAATTCATCACTCCACCTTAATTAAGGCTCACTGTGTAATTCTGACCAAGTCACTGTATTTTTTTTTCTGACTTACCACCCAGGGGACTTTTGAAATTTTTGTGTACTTCATTTGTACCTTGCCTTTCTTTTCAATATGGAAGGCTCAGGGCCTGCAGAAATCTAGAATAGCCCTGATCTAGCCAAAGGATGATTGTGTGTATACTCTACATTCCCCAGCACAAAGGATAGTACATATGTAGGTTCATTCTGAAAAACATAAGCCAAGTTTAAAATTTAGTGCAATGAATGTACAAGGCAAAGACATTCTGCCATCTCAGTAGTTTATATATTACACCTACTTTTTTTTAAAAAAAATCAACATTTCTGCTGTATTAAAAAAGTATATTCCAATTTTCTCTAAAGAAAAACATGCTGGGTATCACCATTTGCCAACTATCATGCAAATAAGAGTATTGATATTATTGTACTGCAGTTTCTTCCTCTACTAGCATATCAACAATAAAATTAATAAGAATTTGGACATTACCTGATCGTGTGTTTTTCTTCAGCTAACTCAAATGTGCTAAAATGTAATTTTTCATGAATAAATTTTCACATTTCATTGAACACCTAGTGATACTGATAAGAACAAATGCAATTTGATTGCTGCCTTGCCAAGTCTTAAAAAATGCAATAATATTTTCTGAACTATGTATTCGTTTCTGAGTTCTTACCTTCATTTGCAGTCAGTTTCATATCACTCTGTAATATAACACAATAGCTGAAAATATGTGAAATAAATAGAACCAAAAAAGAGTAGATAAAATACTATGCACAGAGAAAAAAAAATTTAAAAAAATGAGGGAATTAGCTGAGCAAACTAGGGGCAGCTCAGTGAAATTTGATATTTTTTCCTAATAATTGATCATGACTATGTGTGCATATACATAGAAATATTTATTTAAAATATTTTACACATATTTTCATCTTTTTATTCTACTATTAAAAAGTTGAGAGCATGTGAAAAAATTCAGAAAAGGGAAACTATTTGAATCTCCTCAGTCAGCAAAGCATCCACTACAAGAATTCTATTAGCTTTTTAAAGGTTTTAGGAATAGCCATGAAACATTTAGTTTTATGATTCCTTTAAAGTAAAATACAAATTCTATTAGCTTTGAGAACATTGAACAGGAAAATTCCCTCTTTCTCCCTTTGTTCCCTTTAACTGACTTTCAGCTATTCTCAGCATTTCACACCTCCTAGATCACTGTCATCAATGCTGTTGGAGGTGGGGGAGTTCTTCATTTGGTTAATTTATATCAGCATGGTTTTTTTCCTGCAGCATTATGTATGGCTTTTGTTCACAAAGGATTACCAGTACTCTGTGAGCCAATATTAATGAAGTAGACCAAACAATCTATTTCGTGAGATTACAGTAATAGATTGAAATAAAGGTTTAAACTACATGGCCAACAGGAAGAAAGTATAGAGAAGCAGAAAGCATGTTTGATACTTGCCTTGTGGGGACAAAAAGAAGGAACCAATATTTACTAGAATAACAAACCTGTAACGCTGACTAGTTTCCCATTTTGCTGATTTCTAAGGAAGCTTAATTATACATATGTTCAATCAGTGTTAACAGCCCCTACATTGTTTGCGACTGGCATAGATTTAACATTTTCATTTCATTGAAACGAGCAACTTTATTATTAAATCTAGTGATAAAGTGTATCTTCTAGTTAACTGAAACTGATCCTGAGAGTCAAGAATATGATAATTGGTAAGTATTTACACTGTGCAGTCTCTGTTGATAACATATGGAAGTACCAAGGAGCCTGTGGGAAGTATATGCCATAGCAGCAAGAACTTGGCTACAGTGACTTTGCTGCTTTTTTCCTTGTCTGAGATTTCTGAGATACATTAGAGATTTGGTGGATACCAGAAAATTAAATGATAGAGCCTCAACAATCACAAAGATCATCCTTTACTAAATGTGATTTTTCAACCTTAACATCAGTAATTGTTGTTCACTGCCCAAAGTTCTGAACCGCTTGATAATTTTTAGAATGTCAAAATGAGTTTGGTACAATTCGTGCCATTTCCCTTTTAGCAACTTATTGAGAAGATTAGATGTGATCCACTGATCAACAGGTATAATTACTTGGAAGTAAGTCAGGGAATCCAATGGAACTTTAACAAGTGTGTGCTAAGAAGTGTAAACATAAATACAATTTTACTTAACTTCTTCTTAGTGGTAAATTATGCATTCAAGAGATAGACAATGGTGTAACATGGTCCATTCATTTCAATCACCCTGAAATGAGTGTTCCTTGGATGGCTTGATTTTTATAATAGAAAACTGTCATATTTGTAGATGGTGCTTTTTTGTTGTTGCTTTTTTCCCTTGATCTTTGAACAGTCAGTTTGCCATATGTAGTCCTGTGAACATTATATATGCATTTTACTGGGTGTCATTATAACTCCCTCCATAAATCAACATAATGGAACTCTATAGTATGCAGCTCTTGTTGAGTGCCATAGTGTGAATCCCTAATAAATTGTTCTGAATTTCTCAAATAAGAAAAACTCAGCCTTTAAAACATAATCCTCTGAAACATGCATGAGCAGTGGATGCCAATGGTATATATAGCAGTTTTAAGGAATACATTTATGGAACACAACTTCTATTGTGTGCTGTAAAGTGCCATCAAGTCCCAACTGATTTATGGTCACTCCATCAAGGGGCTTTCAACCCAAGCAAGAAGCAGAGATGGTTTGATATTGCCTCCTCTGCAGTCTTTGCGTGCAGATGTGTGGAAGTTCGCTTCATTGACCACTGACACATTATTTAGTTGGAATAGGAAATCGGCTGCAGCCTGTTTATTAATAACCGATAACAACAAAGGAAGCTGGGCAAGCATAATGGAGCACATCCTGGCCCCAAGGCAGAAAATGCTGAACCTGGCATACAGGGCAGCCCCAGCTGACCCCCGGGCCCTTTGGACAGCAACTACTGGCTGGCACATTCCCCCAAGGGAACAGAAAGTTACTAGGTGCCACTTGAGCGCATACCCATTTAGTTACACCCCTTCCTGCCGGGTAGGAAGCTCTCCAGCATGACCCCAAGGTGTGCACAATCAAGCCCTCCACTACCCACACCTCTTATTCAGGTAACATTTTAACCAAAAACATTAAACATAGGGTGGGAGGGTGGGTCCTTTTGCTGGCTGGCCACCTTTTATAGGCTTGCCTGGTTCTCCTTGTCATCCTCCGTCACATCACTTGAGCTGATTAGCAGTGGGGAGGAGGACAGTCGCTCACTCCTCCCCTCCACAATCGTGCCCCAGGCTGATTCCTGGGGCATGTTTTCTTGATAGCTCCCTTTCCATGTACAGCCCTGCTTACCTTCTAAGATCTGATGAGATTGGGCTGCACCATGCCACCGTACCTCCCAAATTTGTACCAAATGTGTATAATTAGGACGTCTGTCAATTTTAAACAGTTAAACTATTCTTATAATCAATGTGTGTGTATGTGTATGTGTGTATGTATGTGTGTATGTACCTCCCAAATTTGTACCAAATGTGTATAATTAGGACGTCTGTCAATTTTAAACAGTTAAACTATTCTTATAATCAATGTGTGTGTATGTGTATGGGTGGGTGGGGGGGGGGAGGATTGAATTAGAACTTCTGGGTTCCAATTTCTACTACTCCCAAACTATTTCAATTATCATTCTGAAGTACCAAATAGAAGTTTATTTTTCAATTTTTCGCTTATCTTACAAAGTGAAGTAAATACTATAAAGTATTATGGATATTAGAAAGTAACAGTAAACAATAGATTCTATTGAAGATAAGCAGATACAGGTCTGATTAGTTCTTGGGAATCCAGTGTGTTGCCCTTGATTTTGATGATTGAGGAAATATGCAATATTTAAATTTAATAATTAAATACTATACAAACATGACTTTGCTGAAAAAAAAATTCTCATCCACTTCATGTCACAGTCACGTTTTTAATACAAACATAATGATGTGGAAATTCATTTTTTATAGTTTGTATTTAAATAATTTTCCCCATAGCCAGCTGAAAATATAGTCAGAACTATAATAATGTTGTTTGAATATATTTTCTGTCATTACTTGCATTTTTAACTTTTATGTGTAGTGATTGTCTGCATACTGGACATGAAATTCCCCATTTCCTCTTCTGGGGTTTGTGCAACTTTTGCACCATGTGAGCAGAAACCAGGCTTGGGGTGCTGTGTGTGGTATGGCAAGGTACCTCCTCTGCTTGGATACTTAGTCCCTTTAATGAGTCTCGGGGGGAAGGGGTGCCACTAACAGGCATCTAGGCTCTTCAGAAACACTCTCCCCATCTTTGGGCTGAGACAGCTACATAATGCTGTCCCTGTGTACCTGATTGGCTGCACTAACCCTGTACATCAGTGGCCTGCTGCCACCTTTCCACATTGCATTTGCATCCACGAACAGCTTCCTAGAACCTCAGTTTTATTCCTGGCAGTCACTTATCTATCCCCACTAGGAACAGACTAGTGGGACTGTTGTTGTACCATGACTGGTTACCATGGCCCTGCTGCACTGGGGATTGCACTGTTTTATGGTCTGAGAGGGGTCCCTCCATCCAGTCTGTCCAGCCTGGAGAGGGAGTCCTCTCTCCTGAGCCCAGAGCTGGCTGAGTCAGTAAGTCTGGGGAGGGAGGTCCCCCGCTCCCGGACAGGGATAAACGATTTACTCATTCTATCCTTAGGTGTTGTGCTTTTTTCTAATTTTTTGAGAATATATGTAACCATGATTCTTCATTAGCATTTGTCATTATTATAGCCACAGAAAGTACCACTGCAATTCAATAAGATAAACATTCAGAATGATTTTTTGATTGCCCTGGGATCAAGTGATTGCCCAAATTTATGTGGTGTCATGAAAAGTATGAGTTAGGACTGATTTTAACATGGCTGCTTTCCAGCACAGAATGCAAATCTTTACAAGTTCAATTGGCAAAACTTGTAAATGATTTTCCACACCTTTGAACTTTTGTTGATGTTGTTTGGACAGCATCACCTTTATTAGAGATAGGAATCACTTTAAAAACTTTTTGTTGCCCAAACACCAGTGGGTTGATATTTGTATTGTAGGAGAAGAGCAACAAGTGGTACTTTTGTTGGAGGTACTCATAAAATGTCTGTAATTCATTTTGGGGTAAAGGAGAAGAAGTGATCATGACAACCATATATTTGGAACAGAAGAGATATAAATAAATTCAAATTCAATAATCACACTGGCATTCCCCAAACTATTTTTCCTGTTGTCAAAGCTTAGGTCACAAGGATGACATTGGAAATTTTATTCATGTTTTAATTAAAATTGTCATGAGGAAACAGAAAGTAACACAATGTGGCCCTAATGAAAATTCCAAGGGAAAAGAAGTTTGATAATATTTCTATTTCTCTGTTACATAGCTATGTTTTCTGCAAACAGAATTTCAGACCAATGCGATGGACTGCCACAATGTGCTATTGGTACCATGATATTAGACAGTGCCATCTCTCTCCATGGCAGTGGGATGTCTTCTCAAACTAAATCAGCAAAGCCATCTCTTGATTTGAAATTAAACTGCAGTGTTTTGTATGAAATGGGGAAAGCAGACAGCATAAATTCTGCTTGAACATTTTTTTCCCCCTCAGAATGAAGATTAGCACTTACATACATCATTCAGCTGGTAAGAATTTCTAGGGGTGACCACAAAAGAAAATATTTTGTAAAATTCATATTCAGGGGTTTTGGAGCTTTAAAATTATCAGTAAGCTGAAAAAAACCCTAAATACCCGCATCAGTAAGCCAAATATTTTCATATTTCCTGATAAAACTGACAATATTTGGCTCTATTCTAGCCTATGGAGAATTTCAGTGGGGTCTCTGGGAATGTTTTTCAATTACCACCACACATCTCCTTTTATAATGGAGAGCAGAAGCTTGAGTCTCATCCTCAGGAGCCTTTCCCTTGAACTTTGTGAATTCTGGTGGAGTAGTTCCAATGGACCACAATCGATATCTGTAGGGATATGCTGAACCAATTGCTTAGCTCCTGAGACAATTCTTGTCTCCTGATTTTTCTCCTTCTGTGGTTTATGTTCTTCCACATGCCCTCTTCATGTTTTGGTTGCTACTCCATTTCCTGAGATACTTTCTCCTTTTCCTCCTGTTGCCCTCTCAAGAATCCTTCAAGTACTCTTTTCATGAACTCTTTACCTTCACATAAGAAATGGAGTATGGATAAGCATACATTAAGTCCCTGTACCTTCTCCCCCAGTATGACTACCAACTTACATTTGCTGCAAGTTTAATTCCCATTACCCTCAGGTTAGAAAATAAACATGATCACTACCTCAGCTCCCTAACCATATTGCTTAATCCATATAGAAAGTGGTTCAGTCTTTCCTGCATGTCTGACCACCCTTCCATATAAACCTATATACACTGTTTGCTCTTCCTGTTCACTTGCCCAAGATTATGACCTCACTAACTTTGTGATTCATACAGCCAACCAACTCAAGACAGGTAACTCATCTTAATTAACAGACATGAAAAAAGATGGAAAATACAATAGACAAAAACCTTAACTCACTTAAGGGAGAACCTAACACTAGAACCAAGCACTCAAGCACACATTCTGAAAGACCCAAATAAAACTAAGGTCAAGGCACACCTTAGTATTACAACCAGCTTACTTCCACACAACACAAACCACACATGTGGTATTATCTCTTCATTTACTCCCACATAAAACTCCCTGTTTGCTCTTCCTGTTCACTCACTCCAGGTGTTATTGCTGATGTTCTTAGGATAGCCTTTGTGAATGTCTGTGGAATTTTATTAGTTGGACAATTAGAGTTGCCAATTCTGAATTGGGAAATTCCTGGAGATTTGGGGACAGACCCTGGAAGCTGGCAACCCTATGGACAAGTCATCAGTTTTTCAGGCAGAAGTTGGACAGAGTTGTACACAGTCTTGATAGTACAGAAAGTGGAGTGTCATAAAATATGGCAGGAGGTATAAAGCAGGCACAAGTTATGAGCAGAGAGCAACTACAGAGAACCAGAAACCTATATATGCTGGAAATAAAAATGGTCTTGTTTCCATTCTGTCTGAATAACTATTGTTTAAAAGCAGCTTGCAGCGAAGCACAAGAAAACTAGTTATTGCTAAAGAGGAAGACATAGAAAGCCCATCTGCTATAAAAACTTCTGGCCACAGGGGCTAACACCTAATGTAATGTTTTGTTTCAAATGCAGTGAGCATTTCAATCTTTATCCTTCTGTACCATAACATGAAACAAAACAAAAAAAAACACTTCCCCACTTCAAAGACTTTTACCGAAGTCACTAACATCAAAGGTCAGTATTAAAGTGACTAGAATAGATGTCTCTAGACAGTTTGAATCATTATGACTGTCAGATACACTGTAAAACTCATGCACTCTGGTTTTCTTTTTTTCCTCTTGAGAAACATTCTGAGGGATTTGATTCAGATACATTCAATGTCAATAGCAAAGTGTAATATTCCTCATGGTATCTCCGACTGTACAAAATATTTTTACCTCCCCCTTGATCTATCCTTTTGAATTGCATTTCTTTGTTTCTAATGACTAAATGTACAGATGTACTATTTTATATATTGTAGCATTGACTGATCCACACATTCGAAGTGTTGCTTTAAATCCCAGCCTAATTTAGAGGGAATTCCCCATAGATGTACTTTAATTCTTATTGGTGCTTTCAAAATATTCCTAGAAACTTCTCTAGATGCATTCAATATATCCTGATGTCAAGAATCAAAAATAAATTTAAGTTATCACACTGTTTGTGGCAAGTATGGCACGTGTGCTGGTGTTTCATGTATAAGCTTCAAATGAGCATCAAAGGTACAAACAAGACCAGATGTTGAAAACTCCAGGAAAGTTCCTAATTAAAAAGGCACGCTGACAAATCTTCACTTTCAAGGTGTTGGTTTAAATCCCATCCCTATTTATAGAGAAGGGCACATGGGATCATTACTTCATTCAAGCCACTCAATTGTTTGTGAATTGGTGTCTGCATAGTGTAATGTACACCCCAGTGTAAGAAATGTAATGGAGAAGGTTATAAAACACCTGTCAGAGTCCCCATATAGCACTTTTCTCATGTCTCTGAGGATATTTTAGCTAGGGTTGCCAGTATCTTCCATTGTGGCACTGGGACTCTTCAAGCAGGACATACTCTGGATTAATTTTTGGAGTAGGGCTAAGGGTAGGTTCAGTTATTAGCATTCAAATGTTATGGTTGGACCACCATGCCCTGAAGGCCCATTTGAACATGTCATGTCTCTCCTGTATAGGCAGCAAGTCAATATATGATTGCCCTTGGAGACTTATGGAACTAATATGTTTCCACAGTACTCTGTGGGACCTGATGCCTCCCAATGACTCATTCCCAGCAACTCATTCAATGGACAAAGAGATAGCTGACTGTCTGTGGCCATCGATGAGATTGCACCCTGACACCTCCTATGCCTCTGTGCTAAACCAGCACCATGCTATAGCCTGGAACTGAGAAGAAAGAAACGGGAGCTAAAATAGCTAGAGTGAGTCTAGAAGAGGACTTCTGATGAAGAGACAAGAACATCTTATAGGATGCTTATGGAAGCCTATAATATGCTGGTGAAAGCTTTGGAAAGGGATAATTTAGCAGCTAACATTACATCCATTAGTCTGCGTCCAGTTCAATTATTTAGAGCAGTGGTTCTCAACTTGTGGGTCATGACACCTTTTGGGGTCGAATTACCCTTTCACAGGGGTCGCCTAAGACTCTCTGCATCAGTGTTCTCCATCTGTAAAATGGATAAATGTTAGGATTGGGGGTCACCACAACAAGAGGAACTGTATTAAAGGGTCATGGCATTAGGAAGGTTGAGAAATACTGATTTAGAGTAATGCAGCAGTTAACAATCTTAATAGAAAGGTCCCAAAATGAAACAGAACTCGCTTTTTAACTGTGACAATTATGCAAACTATTTTGAGGTTCTTATTTGTCTTCCAGCACCTTTGATCTAGATTTAATGCAATAAATGAACTAGAGGCCTGTTGACCATTTTCAGGTCTTTCATTGGAGAAATTCAGCTAGCTCTCCCAGGATGGTGTGGACAGAATTTTGAGAACTGCGAGGCTTACTACATGCCTCCGAGACCCATGCCCATCCTGGTTGGTAAAGGCCAGTGTGGACTAAGTATGGGCACCTTTGAGGGAAATTATAAATCTTTTCCTTAGCATTGCGATTTTTCCCAGTTGCTTGAAGGAGGCTGTAGTGAGACGAGTCTTAAAGAAACCATTGTTAGATCCTTCTGGTCTAGCCAATTACTGTCTAGTGTCAAACCTACCTTTCCTGAGTAAGGTAATTGAGTAAGATAATTGAGAGAGCTGTTGCTGAACAGCTCCAGACTTACATGGAGAAATCATCAATTCTGGACTCATTCCAGTCTGCCCTCCAGCATAGCCATGGGATAGAAATGACTTTGACCACACTCACAGATGACCTTCAGAAACACCTTCAGAGACCTTCAGAGATCAGGGCAGGTCAGTGTTGCTGTTATTAAATCTTTCAGCAGTGTTCAACTTGGTCAGTCATGACATTCTGACTAGCCACCTCATCAGTGTGGGGATATCTGAGACAGCCTTACATGGCTTGATGTGTGGCATCCACAAGGAGCCATTCTTTCACCATTAATACTCAACATTTATATGTGCCTTCTTGCTAGGTTGATTTGGAGGCTCGGACTGGGTTGCTATCAGTATGGGGATGACATCCTGATGTATCTGCAGATGGACGGTCTTTGCATGTTGCCCCAACTGCTTTGGCCAGTTGTCCAGAGACAGTGGTGTAATGGATGAAAGAGATCTGGCTAAAACTAGATCTAGGGAAGACAGGGGTTCTGTGGTTCAGCTGACAAAGGCAGATGGGAGAATGTTGATTGCTGATTCTTGACTGGGTGCAGCTTACCATTGCACTGATCATCAAGAGTTTAGGCATATTCATTGATGCCTCCAAGACTATAAAGGTGTTTTATCATTTTAAACCAGGTGAAGCAACTGGCACTCTATTTGTCCCAATCTGACTTAGCCACAGAGATCCATATGATGGTCACCTCAAGATTGGCTTATTGCATGCCAATTCATCTTGAAGTGAGGGGTGGCATGCAAGGGAGGGGAGGGGGGCCAGCATCTGGGCATGGCCTGCCCACCCTAGTGGAGGGAGGGGGAGGGGAAGGAGGGGTGGCATGCATGGGGAGGGGAGGGGAGGGGTTCCCTTGCATGCCAATCCATATTATGGCCACCTCAAGATATGTTTTATGCAGGACTACCCTTGGGCCCAATCTGGACATTCCAGTTGGTTCAGAATGTGGCAGCATGGGTCCTTACAGCAATTTCATGGTGGACATATCCAACCTGTGCTCTACCAGCTGCACTGGCTCCAGGTGGAGTACCAGGTCAGGTTCAAGGTTTTAATATTGATGTACAAAGCCCTAAATGGTCTGGGGTCAATGTACCTTCAGGACAGTTTCTCCCATTAAGTACCCTGAAGAATACTCCATTCATCAAGTGAAAACTTACTTGTAGTTCCTGGCTGTAGGGAAGTCCAGCTTGCCTCAACCAGGGCCAGGGTTTTCTCAACCCTGTCTCCAGTCTGGTGGAGTGCTCTGTTTAGTGACACCAGGCCCCTGTGGGACTTGATGAAGTTCCACAGGGCCTGCAAGATGGAGCTGTTCCACCCGACATATAGTTAAGGCAGCAACAATTACTGTCTTGGCCTCCCTCCCGTTTCTTCCTAATTTGTTAGTCCCTTTTTTTGTGAATTGGATTTTATTGCCATCAATGAATTTTAGATGTATGGGTATGGTAATGTATGTTTTTTAGCTCTGAATTTTATTTTATTGTATTTATTAGACTGAATTATGATTTTATTTGTTTGTTGAAACCCCCCCAAGCCCAGTGGCATAAAAATCTAAATAAATAAACCTAACAAGTGAACTCCAGATTTTTTCTGACTTTCATGCTAGAAGAGTGATTCTTAATCCGAAAAGGAATCTCAAAAGACTAGGATATTTAGATTAGTCAACTGACTGCTATACTTCTATCATCCTGATAATGAGATGCTAGAAATAGAGACGGAATGCAATAAAATAAAGTGCAGGTCCAAATTATGGTGTAACAACTTTGGACTTAGCAGAACTTGGGGAAAAATCAACAAACCCTATAGTAAAACAATTGGTAATGCCTGCAAATGCCTGCAAAGGCCATTTTGCCACAGAGAAATGGACAAAAGGCCCATAGACTTTTCCATAATCTAAGCAGAGAAGCTGGAACTGACGTGACTAATTATGTGCTCAGATAGTTTGCCTTTGTGCTGATTACAGATCTCCTTTTGACACTAGCAAATCAATAGCTAATAAGTAGTAGAAAGATGTGAGGAATATTTGTGAGCCTTGTGGCCTAAAGGAAAGGGAAAAAGCCAGAAAGGAGACAATTTCTGCATGATTTAGAATCTTATTATTAAAATGTTTGCACACTTCTAGTAACAATAATAAATAAAAATGGTGGATATGAAAGCACTTGGCACACACAACCCATTTAACATTAAGAGCTGTAGTAATTTTAATTAATCAGAGCACACTACCAATGCCAAACAATTAAAGTTGTTAATGATGATAAACTCTATTTTATTTAGCAAAGGAGCCTGATTCTGTTTGCTTTATTCAAGTCTAAGGAACCTAATCTCTCACTCCTTAAATGATGCCATTGATTTTAACGGGACTATTTGCAGAATGAAGTACTGAATTAATGAGAGTCAAACTGCCTAATCTGGTGATGCATGCCATGTGTCATTCCAGCAAGGTTTCAGAAAGTGTTAAGGAAATTTGGCATCCAGCCTGGAGTGTGTGTGTGTGGGGGGGGGGGGAAGTGGGTGTTTAGTTGATTTACATTGATTTAAATTTATGAAATGCTTTGTGAGTGACATTTTATCATTAGGCTTTCCATCTGTTTCTGGACTTATGCTATACAGAACAGGAGTGATTAAGAAGGTTATTAGTAAATCTACAAAGAACAGGACACAGAGCAGTTAAACATTACCCCATCATTTGTGTGAAAAATGTTCAGCATCATTACATTCCACAATAGCAATCTGGCTTTGCTCTGTGGGGGAAGCAATCAATACATACAGGCAATAGAAAAAAAAGTATGATTTAGACTCCTTCAGACACTGTAAAATCAATATGCATGTCTCTTTATAAGGCCAAGAATTAGTTTCGCTGCAGCTGAGAGTGACAATGAATGAGCTATAATTAACAAACACAGAGGGGGGACACTTTCTCAAGTCTTCATTCTTCTTGTGCACAGCTCCCCCCCCCCAACCGTTGTTGAACATTAAAAAAAATAAACACTGCTTCTATTACTATCTGTTGTACAAAAACGTTGCATAAAATTTTAATCCATGATAGAATGTAACCTTTGAAAACTTCCATGGCATTGATGTTCTCTTTGAAGACTATAGCAAATGGGATTATTGCCCTTCTGGATCTGTGTGTTGAGATAAACATTTTTTTTTTGCAAGCTGCACTCTAATCTGTTAGCTTAAAAAAGTGAACCAGAAAACAAACAATGACAGTGTTCTCCCGGGATTTTGAAACAAGTTTAGAATCTCTTGATTCTGATGTTATTTTGGTGCTTGGTGCCTTAAGTGCTTTGGACCTCTGTGTTGTTTGCTTCCAAATTTGACCCACATTTTCTTCTTCTGTGGTGAATACAATCCCTGTTCATATATTACAATAAATGCATTTTTATCTTGCTCATATGTGGATATGTCAATATTATGGTGAAGCATATGGCATTGACTGGTCAAGACATCTTTAGATAGCTAGCCACACACATTCTGCTGCTGCAACTGCAAAACATGGATAGATGTTTGTCAAAGTTGTGGTTCAGACTACTTTGGGACTCTTTCCTTTAAGAAAGAGCCAACAGATGTGCCAAAATTGAGCAACAATATTAAACTGAAACATCTAGAACCCATATAGACACACAAAGCTGAAGTAAAGTTTAGTGCAACTGGAATAAACACTGAAAAATAGAGCCACCCAGACATTATTGAAGGACACATTAAATAGTGTTGCCCAGAGGTGTACCATTATAAAGCAGCAATCCTCCCCCCTCCACAGCTCTTTCCCAATTCCTTGTAAGGCAAGCGGTGGGTGGGTGGGCGAGTGAAGCATCTGACCCCTTGGGCCAACAGGAAGGCCCTGCCCATTGTTCACTTTCACAAGAACAAGGAGATAGGTGAACTATTTAACTTTTTCTTTCCCAATGGGAACATTCGCAGCGGTTTAGTCACCTTCACTAGAACAAAGGCTCCTTGAGCATCAGCTAACTGCCTCCTGTAATGACTTACACAAAAGAGTAAGCAGGTGGATTTCTGGAGAATGGAAACATTATAAAGTGCGACCATACAGAGTGTTTGCAATTTCAAGTTACCTTCTTCCTCTCCAGCTTTAAGTGCAATTTATTCTTACCTATTAAAGTTGATGGTCACTTCCTGATCTGCCCACAACATACACATGCCTTGTAGATTATGAGTTACACTTAAGAAAACATGAATTTAATATAATGTGCAAACGGGGCTGGGATTGACACACTGAATTGAATTGTGTATTTATACAGGGAGCAGAGAAACAGAGCTTTTTTACCTGAACAAGTGGCTGTGAATAGCACATTCCATGAGAAAAGGATGTCAGAGACCAGATTTACATTTTTAAAAAGGACTGGGGACCTTTATATCTGCGAGACTGCCTATCCCAATATACCTCCAAAGAGCATTCAGCTCTGCGATCAACAACTTCCTGGTGGTTCTTGCCCAAAAAATGTCCAGATATCCTCAATCAGGACCAGAGCCTTTTCAGCTCTGACCCTGGCCTGGTAGAACACTCCAAGTGAAACCTGGGCTCTCCACAAGGCCTGTAAGACAGAGCTGTTCCACTGGCTGGCCACCCTTCTCCTCTCACTCCTTCCCCCCTTCTTTCCCCTCATTCCTTTCCCTTTGCTCCTCCTATACATTTTGTTGGTTTCTTGTTTAAGGATGCTATATTTCTCTATTAATTCATTTCCCTGCTCCATTGGATTGTTTGTAAAACAAAATGAGGTACCAAGGTAATCATACTGTTATAGTTGATTTTAATATTCTATATGTGATTTCAGAGATCCATTGTAAGTTGTCTAATGGGAAAGGGTGGACAAATACATAAACAAACAAACAAACAAACAAGCAGTTTGTTGAGGGATTTGGTAAAATCAAACCAAAGATATAAACCAGTGCGAACAATAGCTACTATTTGGGACAAGAGTTATGTTCAAGCTAAAAATATAAATGTGGGGAAAAAACAAATAGGACTGAGGAGAAGTAGTTTGATTAAGACATAGGTCTCAGTTTTCCAGGTGTGATATCCTAACATGTGCAGAGGAGTGAAATGGACCACCGTTCTCCTGGTTAATACAGTGTAGTACAGTGTGTAGTACAGTGTGGGTTGAAAATTGACAATCATATTTAAAGCCCCAAATGGTTTGGGTCCCACCTACCTAAAGGTGTGCCTACACCCATATGAGCCGACCTGTACACTGAGATCAAGTGGGGCGGCCCTCCTGGTGATCCCTTCTGCTGCCAAGGTGTGGTGGAAAGGGGCTTGCGGGGGGGGGGGGGGTTCTATGATAGGCCCCAAGCTGTGGAACAGCCTCCCTGCAGAAATTCACCAGGCACCGACACTTTATGAATTTCAGCGTCTACTTGAAACTTTCCTTTTTACCCAGGCATTAGTGTATGGCCCTCAGGATCCCCTGCCAACTGAAGGTTGGGGGGCGGGGGAGATTTTAAATGATGTTTTTATTTACTGTTTTTAAAGGATGTCTTCATGGTAGCTTTTAATGTTTATGCTTTAAGGATTGTATGTTTTAATGGGGCTTTTAACCTCATTATGTAAGCTGCCCTGAGACTTTTGCGTAGGGTGGGGTATAAATGGAATAATAAACAAACAAACAAACAAACAAATAAATAAATAAGGGTAAAAAAGAGTATGATGTGGAGCAAAGATATACCTTTCCTAGTCTGCATGGAAATCAGTATAGAACAAGGAACGGACCAGATTTGAGAAGAACCTTATACTGCAAAATGTAGTCAGGTTCAGATTAAAATTACCAGCTCTGAAACCAATCTGGTTATACTGTTTTGGGGAGATTAAAAAATAAGGCCAAGGTTTATGGCACAAATTTGGAAAAAATATTTTTATTATTCAGATAAAATTCCTTGCACATTTAGACCAAGGGACTTCTTCAGGGGAATCTGTTAGTCTTGTAGTGGTTTTTTAAGGAGCAGTTTTTTAAATAGTTTTTTAAAGAGCCCTTCGGGTGTGGGTGGTATAGAAGTCGAAGAAATAAAATAAATAAATAAATAATTTCAGTATATTTTAGGGTCATAAGATAACATGAGTTCTTCTCAGAACACAAAGTAGGGATGTGCATTTGGATGTACCAAAGTCAAAAAGTTATCTAAAAAGTACCTTACTGATATTTGGAGGTATTTTTTCAGCTGAAAACACTTTAAAGACTCTCCCTGAACTCTATAGCTGATTATGTTAATCTCAGGTAAATATGTAAAAAAATATGTAAAAACTGCTGAATAAGAGAAACAGGAGTTCCTCTCTGAACTTGTTTTCAGTCATCTGTGCATTCCTTTGTAAACCCTTTGCTCTGAGCAGGTTGGCTGTATGTAGGGTAGGTTTCCTATTAAATGTCTCATTGCAAACTAGACTATGTTTAGGGGTGTGGGGTGGGGGGCTCTCTTGTTTAATGAATCCATTCATTGGAACATAAACTAACCTGCACAAGGACTGTGTGTGTAATTTTCTGGGACTGATATTCAACCTGTTTCACATGGCCAGTTAAGCAACTATTCTGTCAATTTTATTAAATTCTGCTCTGGAAAGAAAAAATTGCTTGAATGGGCAGCAGACTGCAGCATTGCCACAGTCAGCCAGCTCCAATTCCAATCACAGTAATAGTAAACAAACACACAATTTGGTCCCCTTGCCTCTTTGGATCCAAGCTCAATTTTCATCCATTTGAGCGACTTTGTAAAAATAACTAATCAACCAGGAGACAGCTACGACTCCCTTCCTGTAAGAAATGTTTAGAATTACAAGATGTGATCCAAGACAGTATTGGGCATTAGCCAAGTACTTTGGTACAGATGCCTGTCCTTATTGTATACACACAAGCACATTTCACCTTTTGATTCTGACTCAAAATAATGTTCCTGGCTTTTGTATATATCCTCTCAGACTTCAATGTATGTAAGAGAACTCCATCCATCCCCAACATTTTGAAAGGTATTGCATTGCAAATGCAAACGCATTGAAAGTTTTGCAAATGCAAATGTATTGAAGTTTTGAAAGGTATTGCATTGCAAATGCAATCAGATGTTAAAGATCCCTTTCTGTCCTACTGGAAAGGATTTCCTAATAGATCACCTCACAGCAGTGTAAATACAAAGGTGCTCAGTCTCTATCTCTTTCTGCTGCTTTCCCCCTCACCCCAGGAAGGGGGAAATGCTAACCCATTCCAATACTTGGGAACTTCCTTGCCATGGAACTTATCTACAATTGCACAATTTGCAATCACAGGCTCCTTTGCACTTCAGTTGGCACATGTGGATTTGCTGAAAATGACCATCCTTTCACCTCTGTCCTTGTGCTTCCTTTTGTGAAGTTGAATAAAGAGGAGTAGTGAGGAAGAAAAGCCAGCTGATGAATGGGCAGAAGGGACAGCAAACAAGCAGGGCTGCCAGGGAGGGAGTCTGCTTCAGCCTGTCAGCAAATTTCAGTCTCTACCTTTCCTCCTCTTCTCCATCTCCTGCTCCTGCATTCAAAGATGACACTGAAAATTTAATCTAGATACAACTAAGTTTCAAAAAAATAGGCACCTTTTCATCCAGGTTCCAACATCCTCACTGCAGCATGTTTCTAGTGAAGATATCTAGGCCTGCCCCGGGGGGGGGGGGGTGCCTGCTGTCAGGGGTGCAATTGTTAAGCACCAAAATTTCAGAGTATCTTTAGGAGACCCTCCTGATGATACCATCCACGTTTGGTGAAGTTTGGTTCATGGGGGTCAAGAAAGTGTAGCCCCCATCTCCTATTAGCTCCCATTGGAAACAATGGGGGCACCCCCTTTGGGAGTCCATAGTTTTGGACCCCCTACACCAAACTCCACAAAACCTGGGTGGTATCAGTAGGAGACTCTGCTGATGCTATCACCCAGGCTTGATGAAGTTTGGTTCATGGGGGCCAAAGTTATGGACCTTCAAATGTGCAGCCTCCATCTCCTATTAGCTCCCATTGGAGAGTTTTTTCAAAAAGGTGCATATACAAGCAGGTCCAGGAAAATCCCGTGATAAGGGCGGAGGGAGCGCCAGAAACAGGACTGATCTGTGTTCTGTGGTTTGGCAGTGCGGAGATCGCAAGGAAACCTGGATATTTCGGGTGACTATCCCAGGATTAATTGCCAGTGTGTGTTTATGTATATAAGACAGTTTGTCTCCCTGTCTTCATTTGCATCATTACAATACTGGTACAAGCACATCAAATTGTCTGCAGCTTGCATCTTTTTGCATTCCCTGTCAACAGATGATGCAGCTTGACTTACATATTTTGAGTTAACTAATTTTATACCAACAGAATCACACAGAAAGGCAATACAAAGGCTTTTCTATGGGAGGGGGACCAGAGCACAACGTCTAGTTAGACCACCACCAACCTATTATAACACGTGTACATTGTCATTGGTTTTGCTGGGCTTGCAAAAGTGCCCCTGAGTTTCCACTGCAGAGATTATGTTTTGATTTTGGTTCTGTTGTGTTTGGCACATTGGCTTTTGCTTTTACTGGAATTACTGGGTTCTGCAATGGTTCTACTGGGTTTATTGTTCTTGGATGAGAGAGATGATTTGACCAGTTATTGCTGCTTGCAGTCATGGCTTTTGCCTGGAAGCACCTTGGACAGTCTCCTCCCTTTCCTACCCTTCCATAGGTATGATAGAGGATGGCTGGGAGCACCCTGGTTAGGGGCCCATATAATTGGACTAATTGGCCCAATCCTACTTGAATTTTGGGACTTATTTCAAGAACAAACACTAGCAGCACTGCTGCAATTTTGGTGTCTGTACCTTTAAAAACACCCCCCTCAGCCACCCAGAATATATTCCCATAAAAAATAATGGATACACCAAAAATTGAGTAGCCTGAAAAATAATCCAAATACTGCAACAGTATTAGAATTCAGGAATATTGGGAATATGAATCTACCTGAATCTGAAAAATACCTTCCTTAAATTGTTATTTTCACATTTCTTATACAAGAGTTTGTAAAGGAATGGCTTGGGTAAATGATCTGGAGAAAACTATAGTGTACTGGCTGAATTACCAGGGAAGAACAGTAGGACAGAGAGTGTTCTAGCCTGGAAGGGGAGAGGTGGTATAGAACTTGAATAAAATAAATATATTAAATACTAATTGGATTATTGGAGGCTGGTACAAAACAGTGTTACAAAACTGAATGAATGGTACAGTTATAACTTTGGAGGTAACTTTGGGACACTGGATTGGTTTGAAGTGGACATTCTCAGGAGTCACAGACCGCTTGGAGTCTGAATTGAATTAGTAGTCAGGGATTGCAAACCATATAAAGGACAATATAAGGGACCATTGTCTTTGTCTGCCAGTCTGTTGTGACATGACTGTTTATGTCCTGTTGACATGCTTGCACTCCCTAGTTTCTTCCATCATAAAGGCACAACAGTCAAAAGTTGTAGCTGATGCAGGATCTTTTCTGTGTTTTGCAGAGATTTTGCTGAAAGTTCCATCTTGAGACACTAAACATGGTGATCACTCCCCATTCTGTGTGCTTATCTTGTGAGGGCTAGTCCTTGCTCAGGGTGTTACACATTCAGTGCACACATTCAGGCTGGGAATGAGGGGTGCACAGATGAAAGTTGGGTACAGGCAGTACACTTGTTTGCCAAACCTCTTATACTTATACTATTCTTTCAGCTTATTGTCCAAGAAAATCCATGATCCCTGGCATATTTTGCAGGAAGGGTAAATGGAGCCAACCTTCCTCTTATAAAACAAGAATGCTGGTAGGATTCTTCCACAACATTTTAAAAAAGGTATCACTTTTATTTATCCATTTATTGCATTTGCCTGGGACTTCTGGCCAGTGGACTTGAGATATGTGATATTACCTCGACTATAATACCATAATAAAATATATATAATATTTCTCAAACAATCATTATTGTACTTCAGTTTTTAAAATTTTGTTGTTGATATGTATCACATTTGTTATTTCCCTGTTTACTCTTTTACCTAACCTGATACTTTGTGAGAAGTTTAGCAAATGATACTGGATATCTAGCATCCCCTGTTTTACTTTTTTTAAAGCTTGTACATTGTCAAAGAGTTAAGATGTTCTCTCATAAATATCATCTTCCAAGATAATTCTGACCTTGGATAGGAGAGTTAATTCCTTTTCATATACTGGGGTGGCAGAATGGAAAATCAATCATTACCATCATAGCATCATTAAAAGTGAGGCATAATTTAATAGGATATATCCATATCTGAGGCTCAAAGGAGGAAAAAGGTTAAAATGACAACTGTAACTACCCTGTCTGACCCACTTAAACTAGATATTGATGTCTCTGATGGTGCCTATTCAAGTTTTCAGAATTAATAAAGTGATTAATAGTCTGAAGGTATTCATCATCAAGTAAAAGAGGGAATAGATGCAGTGAGAATGTTTATACGTTATATTGTACTAGCAGTAAAGTTTGTTGTGCTAAACAATACAGTGGGTCCTAGACAGCTGTTGGTGATGGGTGCAGCAGAGAGGCAGGATCTGTTTAAATCAGTAGTGAAGGTTGTTTGATTTCTTTGTATGGCTTTTGTGAAGTTTTTTCAGAATGGGAAGTAGTTTTCCTTGTTCTGGTCCATGGACAATTTGCCCTTTTACATCAGCAAAATGTTGGACTCTTGTCAATGCAACATAACATTTCCCATGAATGAAAACTGGTTCTAGCAAAGGCACAGCTAGAGAAAATGGAGCCTGGGGCAAAATCTGAGTTTTCCACCCTCCCCCATATGGGCAGTGGGGGAAATGGGAATGGTGGCTTGGGGTGGAGGAGGGTGGAAAAAGGGTGGGTAGGGATTGGTGAAGGAGGCAAGAGATGGCTAGGGGTAGGGGAAATTGGAAGGGATGACTACGGGTGGGGGAGTGTGGCCAGGGGTGGGTAGGGGTGGGAGAAGGGGTGGGTAGGGGTTGGAGAGGGTGTCAAGGGGTTAAGGGCCCTCTATGGTCCAGGGGGCCTGATGGTGGAAAGGGTGGGGCAGCTTCCACGAGGCTTGGTGAGAGCTTCCCCACCTCTTCTCACCCCAAATCTCCCATGGCTGTGGGGCAGGGAGACTCTCACCAGGCTCTTGGCAGCCCTGCACGCTTGAAGGAGGGCAGGGGGGGGGAAGTTCTCACTGGGCTCTTCACAGCCCGGCTTGAGTTGGGACAGGGGTGCTTTCTCCTAGCCTTCTGCAGTCCAGAGAGCTTGAAGGGCGGTGGGGTGGGGAAGCTCTCACTGGGTTCTTGGCGATCCAGTGAGCTTTGGGAAGAGGCTTCGTGAGGGAAAATGCTCCCTGCCGCACTTATATTAGGCGGCGGCAGCCTGGGCAGCCTGGTGAGGCCATGCCTGGCAGGGTGGCGCCAATAGGCGCCCAGCAGTGAAGCAGCCTGGAGGGTCAAAGACAGGCTGAGGGGAGAAGGAGGAGGAGTGTGGGGTCAATTTTTGCCACCCATGTGACATGAACGACAGCCACCCGGGACATTTGTCTCCAGACAGCCCCGTAGCCTCTGGGTTTTGGTAGGTAGATACCAACTTTTTGCAGTGTTTGTTCTTGAGATTTATTAATGATCATAGCAAAGTTATACTTTTTTGTTTACTCTGCAATACAAACAAATCTATTGAGTTATCTGTATACTAGTGGTTTAGATAAAAATGTTTTAGAATTATTGTATAAGAAACTATGGGTTCCTTGTAACCTAAAGTGATTGGTGTAGTATGGTTGCTTAACCAACCTAGAGGTTGGCAAGCCAAGTAATGTTTAATTCTTTAACATCAAATAGTTGGAGGTTAATTAAAAAATCATTTAGGAACAGCGCAGCACCATTAACTCAGAACATGTCTGTATCCAGTAAGCTACCAGCTGAGAAAGCAGGAAATACATCATGGGGCTCTCCAGCAATATAATGGTGTAAGGATGGAAGCCACTCACTGTTTTTCAGTTCCCTTTTATGACCCTAGAATTGTAACACCTTTTCTTTTCTTTGGTCTGATTTCTCATGGATTAGATTGGCACTCTCTGCTCCCCTTAACTATGTAAAGGAGTTTTATAGGTTACATCCTGCCTTAGGAAGAATTCTGAAATTAGTGTCAACCCATACAATTACCTGTATTCCAACTAACACAGGGGTAGGGAACCTGCGGCTCTCCAGATGTTCAGGAACTACAATTCCCATCAGCCTCTGTCAGCATGGCCAATTGGCAAAAAACTTTTTTGAATTACCCCACGAGAGAAAGGCCAAGACAACTTTTTAAATAATTACTTTTGATTTTAAGTTTGAAATCTGTACATTTACATTTTGCTTATTTAGTCTGATATTTATTTTGCACAAAAAGATATAGCTATGGTTCTTGTTTAGGTTAACATTGATTATTGCATTTTCTCATTATTTAACTTGTTACTACTTTGCAAGGAATATAATTTTGACAACTGTTCTATGAGGCTGGTAAGTGTAAGGATCCCCCCCCTCCCTTATATGTTATACTGCAGTCACATGTAGCAATAGCACAATGGTTTCTTTAATAGTTCGCTTGCTGCTTTAGGAAGGTTAATTATTACACAGTCTGAGAGACCCTTTCTCAACTGAAAGGTCAAATTGCTTTGTTAATAGTTTGCATGCTGCCTGCCTGTCTCTACATTATGTCTCTTTGCTGCTTTTATGGCTTCCATTTAATAATCAGAGAGGGAGATAGATAAAATGACTTGCTTGGGCTCCAAAGTCCTCACGAAAACACAGGAATGAAAGTTCTCATGAAGGCTGAAGTGATTTTATCTGGAAGATGAGATTTGGTTAAGCTCCAGGTTAGCAGGCCACCCAGGCAGTGTTTGAAGAAGTGAGGGGCGAGGGTGCGGGTGCAGAGTAGCTTGGAAAGCATTGGAAGGGATGTGGGACAGCTCAGGAAGCATTGTCAGGGAGCATTGGGAGACATTGAGCAGCAATGGGAATCTTTGGGAGGTGTCAGGTTTCATTGGTAAGGTTTTTGGGTGTCAGGGTGCATAGGGAAAAGACAGTTAAGGGCCATGGGCCACAGTCTTGCCACCTGCTAGGAGCAGGATTCCACCTCCACCCAGTAGGGGATCATGGTTGGGGCCTGGAGGCTGGATGCTGAAGCCCTACTATGTGCCACAGCCCTGTCACTTTCAGGGGGCCGGGGCTGATTTTCCCCTCTTGTGGTTGGCGGACCGCAGGTTGAGCTGCGGGCCAAGGCTGAGCCACCTGGTCTGGGGCCATGTTTTCCCCCACACACCCATCTGGGGGGAGGAATTGCAGCCAGTGGCCTGCAGGCTGAGGCCTGCTGTGGGCACGGCCTGCTACTTGTTAGGGTTTCATTCTGCTGTGTTTCCTTCTGCCTCCCCTTGCAAGAGTTGTGGTCAGCTGCCTGCCAGCTGCAGCTCCGCTGTGGCACACTGCCCACCAAGGGCTGGGGGTGGACTACCCCCCACACCTGGCAGGGGATCAGCTTACCAAAACTCTGACTTGGCACTGCTCAAACTTGGCACCACTCAGTTCCAGAGGAGGGGCCAAGGGTTAGATAGAAGCCTTATAAAGGCTCCTGACCACCCCACCTGATGACGTCATGACACCATGCTGGCATCATGATGCTGCTGCCCATAGTGAGCATGGCCATGCCTGCCTTCCGCCCTTCTAAGGTCAGGTGGAGGGGCCTCTTAGCTGTGTTCTTCCCAGTCGGCAGTGGCAGCCCCTGGTGATTCAAGGCTGCTCTTTCTCAAGTTGCCATCTATTTAACCTGAGATGGTGGCAGAAACCAAAACAGGATCTCTGATCATGACCAGACTGAGTGGGCAGGTGTGTATCATAGAAGTCAGTCCTGGCAGTATGTTGAGTCCAGGCTATGTGGGGTTTCAAAAGTTAACTTCACCACCTTGAATTGGGCCCAGAAACAATTTGTAAGCCTGTTCAGATGAAGCAAAGCTGGAATGATATGATCCCTATGACCCACTCCAGTCAACACTCTGGCTCCAGCATTCTGTACCAACTGTTGCTTTTGGACAATCTTCAAGGGCAGCCCTACATACAGCATGTTACAATGATCTAATCTAGAAGTTTCCAGGGCATACAGCACAACAGCACAATAGCTATATCTTTTCTGCCTACGAAGAGCTGAAGCTGATGAAGGGCACCCATGGTCGCCATTGCCACTTGTTCATCCAACAGGAGGCATGGGTCCAGAAGCACTCCCAAGCTATGAGCTTGCTCTTTTAGAAGGAATGCAATTTCATACAGAACATGGGAATAGCCCATTTTCTAGGTCAGGTCCTCCCTCACCAGCAGCACCTCCATGTGATCAGAATTAAGTTTTAACCAGCAACCATCTCAAAGCAACCTTTATGTTTTCACAATTTCCCTGGGATCTGCTGGTAATGTGAGATTGAACTGAGAGTCATCTACGTATTGGTGGCAGCTCAGTCAAAATCACTAGATGACCTCTCCCAGTGGCTTTATATAGATGTTGACAAGCATGGGAGACGATGGAACCTTGGGGTATTGAAAGCCACCAATATGTCCAGGAGAATTAACCAGGTCACACTCCCCTGTCCATCTCCCAGTATATGTCAACCATCAGTGCAACAAAATCTATTTCAGTCCCATAAAGAGGCCTAAAAAGAGATTGGAATGAATCTAAACAATCCATTTCATTCAGGAATCTCTGAAGTTGGCCTGTCACCACACATTCAATCACTTTGCTCAATAATAGTAATTTTGATACTTGTTGATAGCTATTCAACTCTTCTAAGTCCAGAATAGGTTTCTTTGGGAGTACAATCAGAAGGAGCAAGAGCCTCACTGTCCAGAATCCTGTCAACATCTTCAGACTTTCTGTATTTACATTTTCAATTACAGTTTAGGTTCAAAAAATATTTTTATAATAGTTTACTTGGGAGTCTTGCATTGACAAGAGTCCCAACATATTGAGGGAAACCCACAGTGGCATCAGGGTTTAGCTCTCTGTTCCAAGGTTGTCTGACCAGGAACCTGAGTTGTTATATTCTGAGGGGACTGGGGCTTGTGAGCATAAGGAATTCTGACAATACAGTTGCTGGAGAGTCAGCCCACTTGAAAGACAGGTAGCTGTCTTTATTGGTTGCTTGGGAGCTATATGTGTCCCATTGCCCCTTTTGAGGTGATGGCACCCTTTCCACTTCAAGAGTCTGCATGCGATCTCCACAGAGGGGAGATTGCTGTAAAATCATTCCACACACCTCCATTGCCCCAGTCATTTCCCCTTTGTCTGTTCAGTTGCATTTACTCCACTCACTACTCCTGAAAACATATTCCTAATGGTGGTGGGATATCATCCATGAAGCACAAGAACTACTCTCTCCTTCAGCCATTTTCTGCTCCCCATCATTCTCCATTTACAAAACATTTTTTTAAAAAAAATTCTATCACATTATTACTGTAACATTTCAATAGTTAGGAGTTAGTGAAATTGACAATGAAAGTTGCTTTTGCAGGAGAAAATTGAGAAGGGACTGTTGCAGTAATGACAGTCCTTTACTACAGCAGTCCCTTTTCAATTTCTTCCTGTACAAACAACTTCCCTTGTCAATTTCACTTGCTGCTAACTGCAGACATATTGTATCTTTGCCTTTACATGACATTGCTCATTCGGCATGAAACAGATGAAGCTGATATAATTGACCTGGCTTGCGTCTGTGCCCTTATGTTACATTACTAATGTGATAGAGGGGTTTTTTTTAAGTGCTTTCAGAAATAGATGACAATGGAGAGGAGAAAATGGATGACAGGGAGATTGGAAGACTACACAGGGGTGTGGATACGGTCCAAGTGTTTGGTGGAATAGAGAAATAAAAACCATTTCAATATGACTGAATGCTGAAGGGAAACTGGCTCAGAAGCAGATTAAAAAAACATTGCAGTAAAAGTACGTGGGAAAATAATGAGGGGAAATGAAAGAAAAATATTTCCAGAACCAAATGGAGGAGAAAAAATTGTGGGGAAAATATAATATCTGGCATCAAAATATATTGTAAATACTCATGCTGAACAGGACAATATCTTGCTAGTAGGACACATAATTCACCCCACATGTCCACAAAGAACAATCTGCACTACTGATGCAAGCCTTTTCAATATATTTTATTTTATTTTCTTCGTAGCTAATTTTTTATTCACTCTTTATGTGAAGAACTGCATATACTGTATAATGAGGCAATAATTATGTTCTGGTGTAGGCATTTAGTATAAATTATTTAATATGAAGGCATTGAGTTGCAACTTACTTAGCAAGAGGATGCATTTGGATTCCAGTGCAGTGTATTTGAAATACCTATTCCTTATTTTTTCACTAACAGGAGGCTGACTGTATCACCTGCCTCTAAAATCTGATATGAATATAGTGAAAGACAGTTGATGTAATAATGATTTTTCATTTAATTTTAACAACTAGAAAATAAACATTTTTAGTTCATGTCACTACAATCAGTATAATTTGAAAAAAAGGAAACCTTTTTTTTTAGTGAGATAACACCAGAATGTGGCACCAATTTCCACAGTAGAAATTTCTTCAACATGATGTGGTCTGGCTTCATCAGAGTTGTAGATACACATCTGATTGTTCACTGTCAGGGGGATGGAGGTGAAGTGCATTAGGGATTGGTAAACACACTGCAGTTAATCTGTGTAGGTAAGGGAGGGGTAAGCATTGCTCAAATTAGTTTCCATGTCAGGTGCATCATGTAAGAGTGTCCTCTACTCATGAAAATCCAAAACACAAACCCAAGGGTAAAAGGGCACCTAGTGAGGTCACCCATTTACCCTAGTGTATAGGTGATTCCCATTTTGGTATAACAAATGTAATTTTGGAACAGCAAAGAAAAAGATGAAACAGACAAGAACTTTTCACCACCAAGTAACTTTATTCACCTAACCAAGAACAGACTAGAAAACAAGAAATCAATCTGAAAAAGCAAGATATACACCAATAAAAACTATTCACTAGGGTGTTGTGCGTTTTCTGGGTTGTATGGTTGTGTTCCAGTAGTATTTTTCTCATGATGTTTCACCTGCATTTGTGGCTGGCATCTTCAGAGAGAACAGATACCCTATTATCATGAATGACTCACTGTTTCCACAACCCTCTGTTTATTTTAAACCTGTGAAAAAAATGGTGTTTCCCAAGTAGGTTGCAAGGACACGATTGACATGAGCTGTTTCTTGCATTTGAAAAGGAAAAAGTGCAGTTCCTAGTCAATTTTATTGTATTATTGTTAATGCACTGGTTTATTGATGTATTGTTATAAGATGTACTAGCGGGGCCCAGCCACGCGTTGCTGTGGCAATTGTCCTTCTCATCACAGTCCACAACCCACACAGATGTCCATGCAGGTCCAATGATCCGCAGCATAGACTTTTGGGGTGGTCAAATGGAATCCCCCTTTCCCTTTTCAATTCACATTGTTATATGGTGGTGTTTTGTTTTTTTAGTATAATGTAACCCTTTCCATTCCACAACGGAACTGTCCAGAGTGCGAATCCCGCTGTCCATGAGGCTGGTTGACACACACAGTCCTGGCTTGGGTAAGGCAGAAATGGGGCAAGGAGGCTATCACAGTCAGGCAGCAGAGGCAGGGTGGTGAGGCGCTCAGATTGAGGGCAGCTCAAGACGGCTATCCCAAGCCACTTCCAGCTTCCTTGTCCCAGCTGCCTGGTTGACATTGATGCTGGTGATGATGGTGCAGGACGGAGGTGGAGCACCGCTGGTGGATCTCTTGAACAGGTGAGCGCCAAAGGGCGGTAAATGGGAGGGAGTTTCAGAAGCGCAGATTTTCAGTGCAATCCTAACCTCAGTCCAGCCCCCTTGAATGGGGGTCAGGTGTCGACTCTGGTTTGGGTGGCCTCATTTCCTCCTCCCCCAGGTCCTTCTTGGAAGGTGGGACCACATGGGGGACCCCAGCAGTGCCACCTTGGGTTGCAGACCAGGCAGCAACCCCACTGAGCTACAGGGGCTTTCCTGGCAGATGGCAGCCTGGCTGAGTCCAGGTGAGAAAGACAATGTCAGGTTTTAAAGGAGTTATTACCTGCAGCCCTGCAAGGTTGCACTCGTCGGGGCTGTTTGATGGGGAGGCAGGGGTGGGTGGGCATTGTTTGCTTCTGCATTGCCAAGGAGGGCAGGAGCACATGGGAAAAGCCTTGCACATGGGGAATGATAGCAGAATTCGAGCAGTGCTACTCAGAGTAGAACTAGTGGTCTTGTACAGCACACTGCTACCTTCATGAAGTAAACTCCACACAGCTTTGTCATTCATAAGAAGGCATTTATCATTCAGTTGCTCTATGTACAAGTAACTATATACAACGTAGAATATTCAGCAGACAATCAAAGTGCTTCGCCAAACACCCGTTTCCCAAAGGAACACTGATACAGTATAATACAAGTGCTTTTATACAAGACTCAACCAATCATGGTAAAGGTCACTTGGAACAGGTTAGAACCGGTTTGTCAGCTCAGTCTCATGCTGACTCATGCTGGATAGGATATGGACACTTTAACTATCATGACAGCAGCCTTGGAAGGTTTACTTTAGAGTAAGCCAATGGAGGGCAAGAAAGGAAAGAAGGCCGGGATCATCCTCAGCCATGGTTGTCGCGGGTTGCCAACTCCTGGCAGGCAAATCCCAGTACATTTGGGGGATTCTCAGAAACTGTGGCTTTTGGGACCAGGGTGGGGGCCATGCTCAGCGAGGAATATGACTGTCGAGTCCACCTGCATGGCAGATATGGAGGTCTGTTATTATTTTTTGAGTGTTCAAAATGTTTAAAATGTGTTCTTTACATAAATAAAATATAATTTTCTCTGTAGCACTTCATGGATTTCATAAGCAACACACTATAATTGTTTATACAAAGCATAAGCGTAAAAAAAGGTTAAAAAACCCAATATATACAGTGTTATCTTCATTTTAAATGTCAAAAAGTATTTGCAGCTCCAAGTGTTTTCTTTTCCATGGAAAACAGGTCCAAATGGCTCTTTGGGTGTTAAAGGTTGCAGACCCCTGATGTAGACGTTTCATTCTCTACAATATTTTCCTTAAATACAACAGAAATGTAAATATGCAGTTTTGGGGGTTTTTTTAATCATTTGTTTTGATTTCATTTAGTTACTGCATGTTCATTTCTTATGTTCCCCCAAAGAATTTAGTTTAAAGTCCCTCTTATCCAGGTCTTTCACCCAAAGCCTCATAGTCTCTTTTAATAAGTTTTGGGTTGTGCCAGGCAATATCATTTGTTCCCACATGGATGAGATGAAAGGTTTGATAACTATTTCAAGTCTTTCTATTACATCCTGGATGCCTGAACCTAGTAGACCTAGTAGACAACTCAGTTTCAAATCTCTAATTCAGTTAGCCACTGTCAAAATAATATTACAGAGCAATCCTGGAGGGGAGGAGAGTAATTGAGCCATGGCCAGGGATAGCACAGCAATGCTGCCTCCTAAGTGGTTTGCTGCATTGTGGCCAGCCAGCCCGCAGGGAAGCTCCCCTAATCCCCATGGAACTATTCTATGCAGTTTCATGGGCTGCACCAACCCTTTTGCTGGAGTAAGTTCCAGGGCCAAAAGGGTTCTGGAAGCTGACTAAACCTAGCCATATTCTGGGAATGCCTTCTTTGACAACAGTGCAGACTCCTGCATTAGAGGAATGCTGGTACTGTGGAGGCATTGACATTTGAGTATTGATCTGCTGCATGACTCCCTTATGCCACCATGGAGCTTCTGTGCTCAGTTTTGGTTCCCCCCCCTATGATTGCAATGTCAGGATTTTATCTGAATTTACAGTGATTCCTTAAGGAGATCCGCTTGAGTTGAATATTCAAGTAAGATAAGACTCATCTTTCCCCTTAGTATAGATATTTTCATCTAGTTGCATAATAACAATTATTCTATTTGTTATTTATTTATTTATTTATTTATTTATTTATTTATTTATTATTTATTTATTTATTCGATTTATAAACCGCCCTATCCACTGGGGGCTCTGGGCGGTGTACAACATTCACATATACAATTGATTAAATCGATAACAACAATATAATACTAAAATCCATTAAAAGCTACTTAAAACCAGCGGTTAATATCACAATAGGTGCCATATATTGCAACGCCAATTCAGTTAAGATCACCCCAGTTATCTCCATGCTTTGTAATTTGTGTCTCTATTCTTTGTACTGTGTAATATCCAGATACTTAGCATATTTATTTTGTATTACTTCTGTGGGATATACAAGTACATATGCTTGGGCTTTCAATCTAAATAATTGTTTTTAAAAAGTGAAAAAATCTGTTGTGTGAACAATATTAATCCTGATTATACCAGTACTGACATTGACAGAGGTATTGCAGTTTATGCTAATGAGATGAGCACTGAGACCTAAAAACATGTGTTCATCTTAGGAAGTTAATGAGAGTTAGATATGTGTTAATCAGCAGAGAAATACACCCAAATAGATAGAGCCTGGGAATTATAAATGCAGCTGTGCCCTTATCACATAGTAGAAATGCAAGCACCAAAGAGCAATCTAATGGGGGGGAGAGGGAGAGGGAGGGGGAGGGGGAGGGTTTCTGGCCAGAATTTAAATGTAGGTGTGAAATGCTTAGGGGATATTCACCTCTAGTAATTTTTTGCCAGAAAATGTAACTTTTCCATATCATTAAAGAGTAGCCACAAAATTTGTTTGTTGTTGCCAGAGGAATAAGAGACAAACAATCTATTTGCTGTGACAAATTTTAGTAGCTAAATTTGATACTTGTGATCAATAATGTTCACACCTGCAAATGAACAGCTTGAGAAGAGAGTGTGAACTGAAGGAGGGACTTTTATTATCTCTAAGAATGTCAGAGAGAAATATTATACAAAAGGCTTGTTTGATTATTTTCCTTTTCTATGATGTTACATCCTGATTCACTGAAGTCAGTTTTTTTAAAATATTTAGGTGAAAAGCTGAAGCTTTTATTAATGACCTGTTTTTCCTTTGGAAGAATGATTTTATTCTTTAAAAAAATACTGGAATAGCTTCAAATTAACTTACATTTTAATGTGAAGTATGTTATTTTAAAATCTTTATTGAGCTCTTTTTTACTGAAAAGTGCAAGACGATTACTTTTCAGCATTGTTTTGTGAAATGATTGCTCATACTGGAAGATCTGTATGGATGTTGCATATTTGATAGATGCGGGTTCAATACCTTTCAGGTCAAGATAAGTACTTTGGGGAAAAGAATTTCTGATTGAATACATTTAAATAGTCAGTGGTAGTATACAGTTTCCTAATGAGGAACAGCAACCTTTTTTCAGTCCACATTTTCCCCAAAGCAGATTCCTAGAGACTGAATTAAAAGCCCCTTTAAGATGCAGAAAGGCAGCATTTAACTTCACATTAGCTTTCCTGCTGTATTTATTAATTAGATGGTTAAGGATAGTTTTTCCATATCTAAATACAATTGGCTCCGGACCTAATAAATTATGTTGAGACATCCAGAGGGAGAGTTTACCTAGCAAATGCTTGGTGTGTAATTTCCCAATTACAGAAAGGAGGCTAATAGGCCTGTGGTTTTTGGCAATATATGATGTTCCTTTTTAAAGATGGGACAATTTTCACACTAGTACAGGCAGTTGGTGATAATAACCCAGTTTTATCTGACATCGTGAAAAGCCAGCCAGGAAAGGGACCCACCAGTCACCATGGGCTTTCAACACTTCAGGTGTTTCGGCATTTAGAGCAGGTGATTTGAATGGTTTGGGCTGGTGGATTAATGTTTTTTATTTCTTTTGATGTTACTGAGTCATTCAGGGACACTTTCCATTGAAACTTCAGAGAATTCTGGGCAGAGGTGGGATTCAGCCGGTTCACACCAAACCAGTAGCTAACTGGCTGAATCCCACCATGGTGGACCAATCTGGGGTTTCAGCAACCTGCTGGCAGGCTGCTGAAGCCTCCAGTTGGGCTGTGCATGTGGCACAGCCTGCCGAGCTGGCGCCAGCAGGTGCAACCTGCAGGCTGCTAAAGCCCCAGATCAGGTTGTGCCTGCTGGCGCCTGCCTGACATGCTGGGCTGCATGTGGGACCTGATCTGGGGCTTTAGCAGTAGCCAGGTAAGTGCATGGCGGGGGGTGGCACACGGTGGGGGGCATGTGGGGGGGGGCAAACTGGTGGTTGATTCAGTTGAATCCCACCACTGATTCTGGGACTTTATCTCTTTCTTCATAAAATAGGTTTAGAAACTGTTAGTGCCAAATGTAGGGGAAAATGTAAGACATAGGGAAATATCCTGAGCAAAATACTCCTGAAACTTGTGCCCAGAATTGTCCAGAACTGTTTGAGACAGTGGCCTTGATGAGTTGTTCCCACTATTTATTGATGAAATTAATCTTTTTTTGAATTTGCTGGAAACATTGTTTCCTGAGAATAAAATATTCTTCAGGTAAGATACAAGCATCCCTATAATGGTGGTAAATGTCCCAGATACGGGATTTCATTTCCCTGAATTCACTGTCAAACCAGACATCTGGAAGATTCATTGCAATGGCCATAGTTAAAAAAAGGAAATTGTAGAAAACATATCTCCCCACAACAATGCAAATAGAAACTCCATGAAGGAGTCCTGCTAACTTTCAACAATAAAGAAAAGTTTATAGAATATAGAAAAGAAATACAGAAAAGTCTGAACCTTCTTTTTCCAAGCAACGTAACACAAAAATACATCTGAAGATTGTTTATACTTTTTACAGTTTCCGACAGGTTGTTTCTGCTCCTTGAATCAAGTCCATTCTATACTACCAGCACTAAACTGTTATCATTCCTGTTATAGTGTACTATGAACAAGTAAAACAGGCAGATGCTGCATGACCAGGATGGATCTGCCATTCCAAAGCAAGAAATAAGCTCAAGCTAGCGAAACAGGGTACATTGGTGAGAAATTAAAGAGAGAAATAAATTGTTGTTGTTTTTTATCATTGCCTTTGAACCTGTGAATACAAATCCTTCTTGTGTCAACTCCATATAGAGTTTGGGGAATTGTTTTTCTTGGCAGCCTTCAGAGTGATTTTCAAGTGAGAATGCTGTCTGGTGTTGATCCACACATTCCCCAACATAATAGAAATTGAAAACATGTGCTCACTGTTCAGTATGGTGTTTCAGCTGTGTCCTGCAGGCAATTGTAACACTGAAGTCAATGTTTCTCACATGTGGAGTAGTTTTCAGTATCATTTCACATACAAGATGGAAGATTTCAGTAAAGTGTTTTGTTCTTTCATTTATTTACTATCTAAAATGGAATGACAATGTTTGATACATCCACATGATCATACAGTGAGTAATGATTCAGGATTTGTTGTGACATGATGCTAAATACTCTTTATTCATTCTTTGTTATATTTGCTTAAGCCCTACATATACTGCTTTTGTTTTTGATGCTGTGGTAAAACAAAAGGTTCTCATGGCTTCTTTCATTTTTTGGGGAAAAAATCACCCTGGCTCCAATATTGTCCAGTAACTTACACTATCCTTGTTTATTTTCACACATACATATTGTGGAAATAGGTGGCAAGACCCATAACCCTTCTGTGATGTACTGCATAGCCACTGCCAGGTTCAGAAAATGTTTTTCAGAAACTGCTCCTTCCTAGTCATGTTTCTTAGCACAGCCTGTGATGCACTGCTGCAGACTTGCCCTCCACCACTTTGGATATCCCTGGGTACTTTCCAGTCATTCCTACCTATTCTGATTTGTTCATGCAATCTCTGACGCACAATGAGTTTATCCAGCTTAACATGCCCTGGCCCATCTGATCACTATAATACCTTGCCAGTCCTGACACAAATCAGCATTAAATGTTGCAAAATAAGACCAATGTAAAAAGACAGAATCAAAGAGAAATCAATATGGCAAGCTGATACAAATACAGGAAGATACAAACCCACAGAAGATAAAGAAAAACAGTCCAGGGAGCTGTTACCAGAATGATCTATGGTGGACCAAGGCAGAGGCGGAGCACTCACAGGGACATATAGGGTCACATGTCCCCAGGAACCTGCCAGCTGGTCATGTGGGAGATGAAGAATTGCCCACACACCCCTCCCCTTCCCTCAGCCTGGCTCTGCCAGCCTGCTCATTCAGCCAGAGGAGACTCCACCTGCCTAAGGAGCAGCCTGACTGGACTGTTGCCAGGTGCCCCTCAACCCCTTCAGCCAGCAGAGCACCGGCTGCTCCTTCAGCTGATGGGGAGGGCAGCGCTTGGAGCAAGTTTTTCCCTGGGTACCATCCCCCCGCCTCTGGACCAAGGGGATCTGTTCGAAGGACAGTGGCATCTCTATCACTTCAGCCAACCCTTGGGATGCCTATCAGTGCAGTGTCAAAATGGGATGCCCATTCCTTGCATTGGCTCAGTGCATCCAAGGAGAAATAACTATGTCTGGATTTGTCTCCCTCCCAAATCAGCTTGCACACTGCTTCTCTCACACTCTTCCTGACAGGATTAAGTCAGCACAAAGTCCTTGCCCTCAAGAGAGATCCTACCTCCAGCCCTGGACCAATCACCCCAATGAAGACAATGGATGTGACAATGTGTCTACCTGCCTACTGTTGTACTAACTAATGTTTCTTCCTCTGACTAATATTTTTAACGACCACCTTACTTTGCATTGTCATCATTTTACAGCTGTAGTTTCATCAGCTAACTTCCCCCTTGGAGACTCTCCTGAGCTCGGAACCTCAGACTGATGTCTCAAACCATTAGACCATTGACCCAATCATTAAGGTTGATATCTGTCTCTTGTCCTTCCCAGGAAAGGCAGGAAATCTCTTTGTCTAGGGAGATTAAGGATCACTCTGCATAATCCTGAGGGTCCATTTTTCCTTATAAGAAGCATACTCTCCCAATAGATAGTTTTCAGTATCTCTGTACTCATCTTTCTGTCTGTGATACTGTTCCACAGCACTGTTTACCCAGATCCAAGCATGGGTTGCTCAGTTTGGTTCATTGGACCATTCTGCTCCAAGATCAGGTGACTATAACTTTTATTGTCCCTTCCCATATATTCCTTATCTATTCCAAACCTATCTCCTCAAACTGTGTGTGTGTGTTCTGCTGCTTCTATTGTGTGCTTGTGTACCCCCATTATCCCTCAATACAAATGGTTAAACTATTCACTTTCCTATGACTTTTTGTGAGAGCTGACTCTCATATACATAGGCAATCAAGGTCTCATGTTGCCTAGCCTTTTGATAAACCAAGAGTTGGCTCCCTGTAATCCCCACTCTAAAATGGAGACACTTCCCACCACTTTGGGTAACCGATCTGGTGGATTCATGCAGGCATTGCCCTGTACCTTGGAATAGCATTAATGTACTTATTCCATGGCACAAAAGTAAAAAGATGCTTTTCAAAGAGAAACCACTGTGTGTGCATGTGCGTGCGCATGCGTGTGTGTGTGTGTGAGTGACTTTCTGTGTGTTTGCACTTAGTGGTGACTATCATGAATTGGGAGGCTTTTTCTTCACCACTTGAATCACCTTGTTCAATCACCCACACATGGCCACTGGCATCATCAGTGAGTTATGCTTGTATCTGAGAGGGGCAAGATCCAATTTGTATCTTTGTAATGCCTGCCATGGGAGGTAGCTTGTAGTTATTCTAAGGGGTAACACATGTTAGGGTCTCAGTCTGATATTAAGTTCAAATTCAAGAAGGCTTCAGCTTTCGACAAGCTGAAAAAATGCATAATCGAGAAGGTGAAGAATCCCTGGGATGTAGAATCCTCTGATGGTTCCAATCCTTGAAAAGTCCTAAGAAACAATTTCTAGGAGTAATGTGAATCCAAAATATGGCACAGGTCAAGGAAAGATGCTTGTCACGGTCTAATAGAGAAGTCCACCGAAGCTGAGGATAAATCTAGTAACTGGAGCTATGAATAGTAATAGAGATTTTCCTACAAACCTGAACAATGCTTCAGATTTGCAGAAAAATCTGAAATCTTTAAAAACAAAACAAAACAAATGGGTGCCCATAGCTTTAACAAACAAATTCTCTTAGTGACTGGTGCTAGGCAACAATAGTATTAAAAACTGTTTTTGTTAGTAAAAAGACAGGGGGAGAAGGCTGGGTTTTTTCTAGAACTCTGAGGGATGACCCAGCAGAGCCTGGCCTAACAGAAACCACTGGGTGACTTGGTACCACCTGGCCTGCATGACTCAACTAGCCAGCTGCTTGCTAATCTTCAACAGCAGCTACCCTATGAAAGCTGGTGTGGTTTATAGGTTAGAGGCCAGGGGTGCCAGAACCTAGGCTCTCAGATGGGAGCTACAATTCCCATCAGCCCCTACATGTGGTGTGACAGAATGATGGGGTGTAATCAGGCCTCTTCAGGTTAAATAAGTAGAGTCTGGATATCCAGTTTAACCTACTTCACAGGGTTATTGTGAGGAGTAAAGAGGAGAAAAGTGTTAAGCATTTTGGTCCTTTCTATGGAGAATGGTGTGGCTTAAATTAAGTAGATAAATGATAAATATAGTGGAAGATGGGAGACAGTTAAAAACTAGGTAAACGAATGGCTATGAAGGTGAGAATAAGGCAGACAAAGGAAAGATGATATGAGAATTGCCAGTAACAAGAAAGAGGAAATTGTGAGGGAGCAGGATACAGGGAACAATGTGGTATCCTCCAACAAGTCCTTGAGGGTTCCCTACATGGAAGTGGGCCTGGCCCAATGGCCAGTACCACATAACTAGGCCACAGTTTTCCTACATTAAAGCTTCTGGGGAACAGGAAAGGGAAAGCTGAACACAAAGGAGCACACTAATGTAGGTTGGCTGTTGTGTGGAAAGGGGAGAAGGAAGCAGGAAAAGGGAAGGAATAAGGGGGCTTTCAGGAAAGGGGGGAAAAGAATAATAGTTGTAAGATTATTTTTAAAAAGCTGAATGGAAAGCCAATGCATTTCAAATATATTTGAGATGGACAAAACAAAATACAGCACTGTGGTGAAGTAAAAATGCTTAGTAACGTAGGGATAATTACATTAAACATAGAATTAATAAGTAGAAATTAATAGAGAGTATGTAGAAAAATGGAGGGATAATGGAACCAATGGCATTTAAATTCAGTTTCCTACAATTTTATTAAATCAATTTACAATGTAATCAAGAAATGAAATCAAGAAACAGCAAATGGAGTAATGAAGGTAATTAGCCTAAGTAAATTCATATTTGACTAGCTTGGACAGCACTTCTAAAAGTTCTTGCTTGCCAAACTGTTTTATGTAATCTATTAGCAATAAAACCCATTGTGTGAAAAAATACAATTGGGTCAGGAAAATTAATCCTCCCATGATAACAGATGTGGATGGGGGCATATCTACAAAAAAATGGCACCTGGTACAAAAAATAAAATTGCGCCCCCCCCCCCAGTTTTGCTAAGGAGAGGCAGCAGAGTCCCTGTGAAGATGGGGAGAGTTCTCCCCATTTTCATAGGCACCTCAATTTAGAGTACTGGATTCTGGCTTTGCAAAGGGGCAAGGGAGTGAGCAGCGTGCCTCTGAAGATGAGACTTCTCTCCATCTCTATAGGTAAACCCCCTTTGCAAAGCTGATTCCCAGCTTTGCAAAGGAAGCCAGCAGGGTCCCTGTGAAGATGAAGAGATTTCTTCTAGGATTGGAGATTCGGGTGCACCAAATCTCAGATTCGGCCCGTATCTGGGCGCATTCGGGCCAAATATGTCCTACCCAAATATGAACAAATCCGAATGCAAGGTATTCGGACTTTTGGGGGTGTTTTTTCAGTGTGCATTTCGGTCTCCAGGGGGCACATTTTTAAAGCTAGTGGCACCAAAATTTCAGGGTACCATCCGGAGACTGTCTTTGCAACTGGATTTTGACTTTGCAAAGGGGGCAGAACCAGCAGGATTCCTGTGAAAATGGGGAGCCCACTATTTCAAAAAATATAATGGGCTCTAGCAAGTGGGAACTTGCAAGTTGGGACTCAACAGGAATATCCCACCTTTTTCTTCTTTTCTCCTTTTTCTTCTCTGCCTCTCACTCCCCATCCTGCCAATTCTTCTCTTAATCTTCTCAATTTTTGCCCCACTACCCCAACTCTCTTTCTACCCCACTACCCCAATTTTCTCTTTTTGCTCCAGGTACCCGAGCTCTGTTTTTAACTTTCTCCCCCTCTATTACAGCTCTCTCTTTTCTGTCTTTCTGCCTCACTATCCCAACTCTCATTCTTCCTATCCCAGTAATCTGTCTGTCCACTTATTCCAGTCCTGGACATTGATGGTAAGTTCACTGCTGACTTATTCAAGTGTTGGCCAGGAAGGAGTAGGACAGCCCTTCTGGAGAATTGGCTCAGGCAAGGAATAAGTCAGTCCTGCGGGGATCTCAGAACTTTAAGAAGTGTTACTGGCTGAGTGAGAAGGAGCCTGGGAGTTGTAGTCCCATCAACCCCTCTGTACATGAGACAGACACATAGCAACAATGGGGACATCTGGGGAGGCTTATCCTGGATGCCGCCATTGCCGTCACATGTTGGGGCCAGGGCCGGGGGCATCTTGGGGCATGTTGGGGTGGGGCAGGATGGAGAGGGGTGGAAGGGGGCATGTGGGCAGCTCATGCCCCCCCTTCATCACTGCATGACACTATATCTACTACTTTGAATACATCTCCCAGAGTAATGTCTCTCTCTAAGCATACAAAATGGCAGTGAAATATTCTACTCAAGTCCAGAAAATAACTATTGGGAACAGGTAAAACACCATGGAGTAATTGAAAAAGCTTTTATGTTGTCCAGAAGTCCATTTTATGTTGTCCAGAAGTCAATTGCAACAGTTGCAAAACTGTTTAAAATCTGGTTGATCCAATGTAGTACAGTGGTTAACAGCAGCAGACACTGATCTGGAGAACCAAGTTCCACTCCTCTACCTGAAGCATGTTGGGTGACCTTGGACCAGTCACAGTTCTCTGAGAACTTTCTCAACCCACACAGAGTCAGGAAATGGCAAACCACCTCTGAATGTTTCTTGCCTTGAAAACCCTATGAGGTTATCATACATCAGCTGTGACTTGATAAGACACAGAAGCAAATTCAGGTTAAAGACCCATCAGTTTGCACACTTGCATATACAGATACACACAATTTTGTCCAGCTAATGACTCAATCCACTAATATTTGGGTTAAATTAGTTGCATTGAATATAAAAAACAAAGGGGCATAGAAATATTTTAAATAATAAAAAGGCTGTCTTAATAAGTGATCTGCATCATGAATATCTTTTTGTAATGCAAACTGCAAATATTAGAACAAATGCTGGCTCCAAAATATTCCAATTTTATTGTCATAATTGTTATCAGAGGACCAAACGACACATTACATTGCTTTCCCCACAGTCATACAGCTGTTACAAGTAATTGTTTTTTAAACAACCTCAGACAGCTCATTTGGTTTAGGACTGCAGTTTGTGAAGAGAGGTGCTTCTTCTTTCTCCCTCACACATTTTTTCTGAGTCAAAATGGTTAAGGGTGCTATTTGCTCTATTTTTTGAACTACATGCACAATTGCTTTGCAGAGAAAATGAGTAGAGTCTGGTGACCTAGATCTTGTTTTAAAATGTAAAGTGTACTGTTGGCCCTAGTCTGTATTTCAAATGGTGTGGACAGGTGTCTGCGAAGCCTCATCCATCTTTCCGCATGTACCACTTAAGTATCTAAGGGTTTAGCTGATGCTCAACACCAAGGAGCATCAATCCATCATGCCATTAAATTCAATGATGTGCTGGGAATGGATATACATCCACCAGTATCTCAGGATCCTCAACTATTATATTTTAACTATTATTTTCAGTCAGCACTGTTGGTGTTAAACCACTCCTTCAAAGACAACAAAATGAATCAGGTGAAAAAAATATCTTTCCAAGCCAACTCCAGCCTTTAATGGTAATCCTCTAATCCCCTACTCTGCAAAGATAGGATGGATGGGCTAGCAGCATGCCTGCACGAGGAAAAAAAAAGCTGGCTTAGAAAACCTCAAGTTGTCTTTTTTTCTCATTTTGTCTTGGTCTTTATTAACAGTTTAAAGTGTCGCTATACATTTACGCTCTCATCAGTTGATCAGGTACAATCAAAACACACAAGCATTAAAGTCATGTATAACTAAAACAAAAAAAGAGCAATTATCCTTGCCATCATAGCTTATTTAATTTCTTTTAGTCCATCCTTTATGCTCTTCCACACCCCTTATCCCTCCCCCCCAATCTTCCCCTAACCCCCCTGTTCTCTACCCCCCCCCTTGACTTCCCCCCAGTTGTTTCTAGTGTACCTTCATTGTCTTCTAATGTACTTTCTAAATTCCATCTATTTATAGGGAAGAGAATCAAAACTTAATCACAAACTGCAAAAGGAAAGAAAATTCTACAGTTCTTTCTTCATTTCCCCAGCCTGTGAGTCTTTCTAGGCACATAAAATATAGGATTTCTATCATAGTCAGTATCTCTATTGGAGAGATTTCTTTGTAGTTATTTGACTGATAAGCAATGTCCATGCAGAATCCAGGCTTGTATTATTCTTCCGAATGGTCGCAGAAGCTCCCTTGATCTGAAATGGAAAAGTTCAGTCCGCATTGCATATAAGGTTTGCACCTTCTCCTCCACTCCACCTCTATCTTGCAAATGGTCTGATTTCCAGTGTCATGGCTATCACAATCCTGGCTGCTGTGCAAGTAAGTGTGGAATAACAGGTGCTTGTGCTTTAACAGTAATTTTTTTTCATTCCGCAAAGGCTGGGCCTAACAGGTAAGTAATTGCATTTTTAAAATTATCTGCAGAATTTTTTCCTATTTGTATATGTATTTATTCCGTAAATTTTTTTTAATGGCCTGGCAGGGTCCACCAGGTGTGGTGGAAAAAGTGCACCGGGTTTCTTTTTTTTTGCATTTCCAGCATCTAGGTGACTGATGCAGGTTCATTTTCGGCCAACATGGCTGGTGTATGGTAAGTTCTATAAATACATCTTTATAGGAAATTTTCCCATAGGTCCCACATTACGGGTGAATCTGTGACAGCTTCTTTTATATATATAAATTTCTCCCATCTTTCTAGGTTATTGTCTTCTTCTATAATTCCCAGCCCATTTAATCATGCTTATTTTACTATCTCATCTTCTGTTTTTACTGTTGCAAATATGAGCTGATAGATTCTACCAATATTCTTTTGCATCAAGCATTAACATATTTGCCCAATTGATTTAGTTCTTTTTTGTATCCCCAAGTCTTGGTATCCCTTTTTGAAATTAGCTTGCTATAAGTATATGTGGAACCATTGGCAGTTCCCTTTCTTCCACTCTTATTTCATTTCTTTTTGTTTCTATAATTGGTACCCCTTTGGATTCCATGGATAGAATGCCTTTATACCCCAGCCAATACTCTTTTCATTAATAATTGTGATTTGTTGTAAGCTTTCCATC
This sequence comes from Sphaerodactylus townsendi, assembly GCF_021028975.2. Lineage (NCBI taxonomy): Eukaryota > Metazoa > Chordata > Lepidosauria > Squamata > Sphaerodactylidae > Sphaerodactylus > Sphaerodactylus townsendi. The sequence goes on along the minus strand of NC_059428.1, from coordinate 61,875,177 downwards.
CTTGGAGAGATCCATATTAGTATCTTAGTATAAACATCTTTTTTATATTTCAGAACCAAATCTTTAACAGCTTATTCCTTTATCAAATGATTTTTAAGGTTTGATCGAGAGTATTGTATTTTCTCCTCAAGTCGGCCACATATAGGCATGCCACCCTTTTTAGAAGTTGTATCCTTCTATATTCAGTGCAGTTTCTTACTCATCCAAAGCTACCCATGTATCTTTTGACCCATGTTAGGGCTCCCGAAGTCGTGGTAAGTTTGTAAAGTCATGTAGTGCCAGTTCCTTCTTTTTTATCTCAAAATTAAATATTTATACCTTTACTCTGGGGCTTTTTTCCCATCCCATAAACTTAGTTATTGTTTTTTTTCCAATCATTGAATACATTTTATTAGAGGTTACTATTGGGATGGTCGGTACAGATGCATAAATTTTAGTAGTATTACATTTTTTATTGCACCAATTCCTTCCTAGTAAAGATAGATTTTTATTGGAACAAAAGTTCCCAAAGTCCTCCCTTAATTCCTTTACTCCCATTGTTTTGGCAGTTATTCCTTACAAAATTTTGAGCATATCTCTAATATTATATGCTCCAGATATTTTATTCCTTTTTTTCGCTTTTTTGGATGTTAGGAGCTTTCTATAATTAATCTTTTTCTTGTTTTGTCATGTCCTATAGGAACATTTTGGTTTTATTATAGCTTATTTTTAGTCCTGCTACTTTCCCAAAGTTGGCTATTATTTCTCTTTGTATTTGCAACAAATTTTTGTTTTGTGGTTCATCCAGGAAAATAACTACATCACGTCGGTATTATGCCAGAAACTCTATACTCGAATCCCTTTCACTTTTAACCCCCCTAACTTCTCTGGTCTCTCTTGCTATATTTTTAATAGTATTTCAATTACTAAGATGAAAAGGATGTGGAGATAGGGCAACCTTGCCTGGTACCTTTTAGCTATTGTGAATTATTCTGAATGTCTACTCATTTATTTTAATTTTTGCATTTTGTTCCGTATATAAGTTTTTTTTTAATTGCAGTATAGAAATCTCTCATTTATATCCATTTTGTACATGTTGCTAGCATAAACTCCCAATTCACTCTGTCAAAGGCCTTATCTGCATCTACCCAAAATGGCCTCTAACGTGAAATGCCTGTGTCAGCTGACGGGCCCTATGTTTGAGTTGCACTACTCCTGATGATTTCTCGCTTTAATTTGGTCTCCTGAAGAAAACCTAGATGAAGCTCCTTCTTGCACACTCTACCCAAGAGCCTTCTTAAACCCTTGCAAAATTTTGTAATCTACGTTAAGTAGGGAGATGGGCCGAAATTCACTTACTTTTCTATTTGATAGTCATCTCCCCAACTCTGCCACTAGAAAATACAATTTTATTAGAAATCTATATACATTTTATTTGAAATGTATAGAGGATGGCACAAAAAAGACCATGGTTCCACAAAAATGTTCACAAACTTATAGGAAAACAATACAACTTCAATTATTGTTTAAACCAAAAGTGTTTCTTTGTATTTAACATTTGGCTGAATAACCTCTGATTCTTTAAATCCTAGCCTTCTTCCCCAAAGGTCCATCACAGTTGATAAAATGCCCTCAAGTTCAAATCAAAATTGTCATATTTAAAATAAATGTAGCTGTGTTCCTCACCTTCTGACCTGAAATGTCTCCAAATGACCTTAGTTCAAATCAAATCCCCCATTTCAAGCTAAAGGCCATCTTGTGCCCTCAGTTCAAACAAACTTCCTGAAGAACACCACCTATATCCATGGATATGTTGTTACAGTTGTATGTGAATAAGGATGTAAGTAAAATTGGTGAGTAATTCATAATTGGAAGAGTATTTTAAGTCAATGAAATATTATTTTAAAGCTGTCATTTACAACATTCTACAGATCCTATTACTTCTTTTAAATTAATTTGCATTTTTTTAGTTTTCATGTCCAAATTAAACTATCACTTTTCATTTCCTGCTTTTTAACTCCTACTTCCTTCACTTTTTAAAACTTCATACTATTCACACTTATATGAGAATAAGCCAAGTTGCACACAGAAAGATTTCTGGGTAAACATCCATAGGATTGTACTGGTCCTAGGTGCCTTATAATGTGGATGGTTTTCTCATTTTCATATCATAACACTAGTTATTCCCTTTCCACTTCTACATTTCTTCTTCTAACATTCTTGTACAACATTTTATTTTATTTTATTTTACAAAAGAAATTATAAGACACATTCTGCTTTTAAAATATATTCTCTATTTCAAGTTTATTAAAACAGTTAAATCATCTCATGCTAAGTAGCATATCAGGCAACAAATGCTCTCTAGCATTTCTAGTCTTGGGCGAGTGTTTCAGCCTCTTCCCATGCAATATTCAGTGTCTTCTGGCCTTGCTTGAATGTTCAGTAAATTAGTGTTGGGAGGGACAGTGTCTGAAGGGACAGTTACAGTGTTGTTTAATTTATGGGGATTTTTTCTTATCCAGATATGGCATATTTTTTTCTTTTAGTTTTCCTTAGCAATGGTGCACAAAAATGGGTGGGACATTGCATATCCATATTTTGTCCCTTAAGCAGTACTGACATGGTGTTTGATTTTATAAACTAATTCAATTTTTAGGCTGTGCTTCCCCAGGGTTCTGGGTGGCTTACAATAAAATAATATTAAAACAATGGCAGTTTCCACACGGGCATTAAATGGTGACCTGGAGATGGCAAAAACGGGGCCCGCCTCCAGGTCAGCCATTTCCGCAATCGGGACGCAGCTGCAACGCAAGAGTCACCGCCTCACGCCTCCCGCCCGGCCTGAAGCCAGTGATTTCCCCAGAGCTGGAGCGCTCTTTTTGGGGAAACGCTGTCGCGGAAGCCTGCCACCGAGCCAACGGGTAGCAGCTTCATCGACGCCTCCCACTCCGCACTTGCTACTTATCACCCTTGGCCTCCGGGCGATCGCCGAGGCCTGGAGACACGTTCTCCTGCCCCGGGCGCCGCACTTCGGGAGCAAGTGCGCAGGGCGAGGGTTGGGCATGTCCCCAGGCCTTGGCGACGCCACCGAGGCTCCCTGGGGACATGCTGGTCACAGGCTGGTGGCCGGCACCTCGCGTGGTGCCGGCTGCCCAGCTGTTCCCAGGACTGTCCGTGCGGACGGTCCCAGCGTTGTCGGGTCGGCGTCGGAAACGCCGACCTGGCCAAGCTCTCGGCCAGTAAGGAAACGCCGACGATACTATAGGCCAATATGGTCTCTGGTGCCGTGTATTCCCTCTATGGGATAAAATATTCCTAATAAAAGTACCACCCCCCACCACCCCGACCATCTCATAAGGGAAAGAAAAAAATGAAAAAGGACAATGGCTGGGTATGGGAAGAAAAAAAGAAGGGGAACCCCCGTGGAATTGTAACAGATCCTACAGGGCCTGCATCTCACTTGACAGAGATCAGTCAATCCGGTCAAGGACAGCTGGATAGTCTTCAGGCCAGGGACCACAGGTAGGTTGTCATATGCTGAACACAGGGCTTTTAGGGAAAATACCAGGAGATGTGGTCCTGCAGGTGTCCAAACTGATCTTCTTTCCTCTGTTTCATAGAAAATCAGCTAATGACAGCTGACTCCCATGGCTCCTAGCTCTGAATGCATTTATAGGTAAGCAACATTGTACCTACTGGCCTTATATTCACATATCCATATATGCAGAACATCCTCAGTGAGTTCTTATACAGATGCAAAACCTAGCACACTGATAATTTCAAATTATAAGGGTCCTATTTAAAAAAAACCAATGTATGTCTCACAGAGCAATCTTTATACACATATAGGACCTTAATACAGATGTTACATTAGATGCATAAATATATGGGTTCAGGGACACTGACTACATTTTGTTCCTTCTCCATGAGTACAGTGTATATTATCTTTGCAATCTGAATTTGTCTCCTCTTGGTTTGAAAAAAAAGCAATAAATAACAAGTATAATCCCAACCAGTGATTCACTCTTCTAAGCCCATTGACATCATCATATTTTCTCATCCACATACTTTGTCACATATTAAAAAGTATAAAATGTGAATTTCACATTCTGTCTATAAAGTGACCAATGTGTCAGAAGCTATTTCACCTTCTACCATCCCCAGCAATACTTTCCAAATGCTTGAAAACATAAATTAGCCTAAGATACAGTCTCCCCCCCCCCCCCACAATCAACTGCAGGTAGATTTGTGGTACATTGTTCATGGTTTTCCTATTAAGCAGTTGACCTGTAGTATATTGTGACATGGGATTACTGGTTCAGATTGTTGAGCTCTTCTACCTTCATTATTTCTGGAAAAAAGCTTTGTTGCTTTCCTTTCTTCTGCTGATTGCAGTAGTGAAGTTTCCAATTGGAAGCATTCAATAGCTTGCATAACAGAAAGGGTATTTTGCAGAGAATGAAAAGTACAAAACAAATTATGCAAAATCAGAAAGCCTGTATTTGTTATGTTTCTATACATAATTTTTTTTACTCCATTAAAAAAATAAGTTGACAAGATTCTGTTGTACATTCCTGAGGGCAGCAATTGCAGCGAAGTAAGCAAAGAAATTAGTCAGCAGTAACACAAAGACTCAGTTCAGGCTGCATTACAATATAGTGGGATTTAAACGATTAAAATCTTTATTCATGGTGGCTTCAATTTGCAGCCTGTTTGCACAATCATAGCCCCTTTGGAATCAATGATCTAAAGTCTGGATATCTGACTGCATGATTTCAGGCAGTGTTATATTAATATCTGTACTTTGCTAATACTTCCACAAAAGATTTAAAATGGTATAGAACAGTGGTTCTCAACCTTCCTAATGCAGCGTCCTTTTAAGACAGTTCTTCAAGTTGTGGTGACCCCCAACCATAAAATTAGTATCTATAAAATATAAAAAGACTGTTTTCCAATGGTCTTAGGTGACCCCTGTGAAAGGATCGTTCGACCCCCAAAGGAGTCCTGACCCCCAGATTGAGAACCACTGGTATAGAAGAACATAGATCATGCATAAAGTTAATGGTCCACAGCTTGATTTCAACTGGACCTAAACAAATCTCCCCTCTCTCCCCTTGACTATAGCTGATTGTTTCTAAAACTGTTATTATTGAATGCTCTTAGTATAGCAAATGACCTCGACTTCTCTTTGTAGTTAACACTTTTAGTGAGATGAATGAGGTGGAATTTTCACTGTAGTAAAATGCAATGCAATTTAAACTTCAAAGTGAATTGAAAATACTAGCCATTTAAAAATATTTCTATTTTTCTTAAATGTACAGTGTACATTACCTTATACAGTGTAATTAGAAATAAGTAGCTGTGCTATAAAAGCCTTTCTGCATATTACAAAGTCCTCATTGTTTTTAGTGGGTGACACAGTGGGATGTTTGTGCCTCCCAGGTACAGAGTCACACATTACTGCTTATGGCCACAATGTATGTGAAGAAGTGGCTCCTACCGTTCCCCAGCAATATGTTTACATCCTCAAACTACCCCATGGAGTTGTTATTTGCTCCACTACAAAAATTATGTGTAGCTACATAAGTAATGTGATTTTACACTTGGGTCAACAAAGGTTCCTTGGGTGCTGAAGCCACTTTTCCTTGTTCAACATGCTTATGGGCAGAAAAAGGTCTGAGAGGGACAAAACTGTAATCACGTGTGTGGCTCATATCATCCACAAACAAAATGAGGACTGTAAAGTATAGATAACCCTTTCAAGTGAAATATGTTGAGATCATGAAATGAGTTACACAAACTTTTAGTGTGAGGAGTAAGAAAAGGGAAAGTCGTAAGAATGTAGAAGAACAGCGAAAGGTTTGCAATGAGAAAAACACCTTTTGACCTGTCCTAGGAGAGCTGAGCTTTTATCTGTATTGTAACTAAATGTATAAGGTGAATGGAAAGGAAACATTCTCTCTGAAAAATGGTAGGATGGTGGGATGCAATAGAGCTTTATGAAGTATAGTTTTGAAAAGTTCTAAGTTGCTTCAGAATTGGTGTGACTGTTTTCTTAATGTCAAGGTGAGCCATTATATGCCTTCCCAACAATTCTTCCTTGTCCTTAAAAAACAGGTGAAATTATTAACTAGAATGTCAAAGCCCAGGTCAGTTTCTAAGAACTGCAAAACACTAAGTAGCTTGTAGATATGATTTTTCTTGTAAAAAGTTGTTGATACTGTTACTTCAAGAGATCACAGTGGTGCCACACAAATGATATATGACCTGACAGAAATGTACAAAATCTAGTAGGGAAAAGCCTTCCAGATAAAACTTGATAATGAGATTTTCTTGTCCATGTAAGGAATCATTTCATGTCAGTCTATAGAGTTATTCAATTGCATTAACTGGTCAGATATTAGATGCTTTATAGATTGGAATACCATTATTCCATTACATTTTTGGAATACATTATTTTGGATTTCCCCCATGTTTCTGATTTTTTTCACCTTAAATAGTTTCCCATATATGGAGGCAATGATTTCTCTATTAACATATTTAAAATATTAGTTCTATTACAAGTGATAAGCACTTTTAGGTTGGATTATTTCAACTTTTTAAAATGTTTTATGTGATTGGTTATAACAGCTTTTTGTCATGAACAATAAATGCTACTCACCTACAATTATATTTCAGACTACCACAAAATAGTTTTAAATCAGATAATGAAGACCTTACTGAGCTCTCTACATAACCCATCATGCTGCATAGTGTGGAAAGGCTAGCAATAATTAGTTAATCTGGAACAATTAGGCTTAATTTTTTTCTAGGTCAATAGCAGATATTAAATAGCATATAGGTTTGTTGACAGTTGACTATATTTTATTTATTTATTTATTTCTCAGTCTTATAGACCGCCCAACCCCCGAAGTTGAATCTTGTCAACTTATTTTTTTAATGGAGTAAAAAAAGCAATACTTTATTACTTAAAATGTCATTCATTCAAATTTTATTCTGTTAATTTTCTTTATAACTAGCTGTATCTTCAACTATTAAAAACTTGAATTAGATCTACCTGACATGACAACCTGAACCTTTGCCATGTATTTCTTGACACCTGGTCAAGTGAAGCTTCAGTGAGAATCCAGATGTTTATAGTGGGGATAAGAAGCATTTTTGCACAAATTCTCAAAGTATATCCACTTGAATGATAGAATGTGTCTTATGTTTATCTTTTTTTATGAGCTCTGCTCACAGTTGATAATTGCTTGCTGTGGAATAGTCCTAGCATAGTATGAATGATCTTACCATATTTTGTGACAATGCTGATTCTGTTTTTAAATTCATTTTGTGTTTCTACCACATTTAGGAAAAATCACAGTCATTCTTTTTTTCTAAGCATATTAAGGAAATTTGATTTTTAAAAAGTTAAAATTGAACATTATTTTGTGTTAGCAGTATATAAGTGACATATAAATGGAATAAAAATGGTGTAAAATGCACAGAAAGCAAATGTGCCAGCCTCAAGCCTCATTGGAAAATGACATCATTCAACTCAAAACTAAGGAACTGGTTTTCTTAAAAATGTAATCATATTTAGAGAGAGCCAGCATAAGTATTGTTAATGTGTTAGACAAGGATCTAGGAAACCCATGATCAAATCCCTACTCTGTCATGGAAACTTGCTCAGTGATCTTGGGTCAGTCACACACTCTCAGCATCAATCCTGGCAAGTATTTGGATGAGAGACCTTCAAGAATACCAGATTCATAATACTGAGGCTGTTACCTGAATAGGTTTGGTCTGTTCTCTTTTAATCTGGGCCGCTTCCACACAGAGGCAAAGGGGGCATGTTCCCAGGCCTTGTTTACGCATTGCCTGGAGCGCTGTGCAGGACAGGTAAGTCCATTGGTTGTGGAGGGCTGGAAGGCGCTTGGAAGTGAGCTTCTAAGCCGCCAAGCTTCCTATAAACCTTGCTTCTGCCAAGCGAAGTTGGGAAACGGGCGGCTTCTCAAGTGAAGCAGCGCCTCTGTGCCAACAAGCTCCCTGGGGACAGCTTTACATTTCGGGCCTCATGCTGAAGTGGGGCCTTGGTAAATTAGCGTATAACGTGACCTTGCAAAGCAAAAGGCCAGAGCCAGGTCTCTCCACCTATGTTTTACAAAGGTCTTTCCCCTTAGAAATCCACACAAAATCAGACTTTAAAGAGGTTTTACAATTTTACTAAAGAACCACAATTCATAAAAATATGCAGGCAATTCAGCAGAACACACAAACAGAGTATGAAAGAGTCTAGGATTTGGAGATGTGAAAGGTGGATAGGAATAGAAGAAGGCATTGAGGGAAGGGCAATATTTACCATTCTATAAAAAGGTCCAAGGAAGCAAAATCCAGCACCTGTGCTGCTTTCCAAACAATGTTGGACACAATGGAAATAGAACCAAAGGCAGCACCAGATCCAAAGGGTGTGGGCTCTTGTTTGTGAGGTCTACTTATAGGAAAAGTTAGCCATCTGGCAATGATAGGATGGGTTACTTTTCAGAAACAAAGCAGAGTGAGCACAGCTTTGCCCCTCACATCTTTCCTTCTCCCAAGGTCAGCCTATTTAGCTTCACCCCAACTCTTTCACGCTGTCCTTCCACATCTCCCCCTCAGCCACCTCCTGTTGCCGACTGCTTCCTTTTAACAATATTAAATGCCAGGACTTCTCTGGCATATCATGAAAGAAAATATCAGGAATCTGGAGGTCTTGGGAAAGGCAGCTCACATTATCCTTTAGTGGTTGGCATGCCACCATTACTCCCCCCTCCTTTCCTTTCATAGAAGAGAATGAGTGACCCAGAGCTGAACCAATAATGATCTCTTGTTCAAATATTTTTTATATCAATATTGATGTAAATGCACCGCACCAGTGGAAAAATTATGCTTGTTTTTGTGAAGGGGAGACTTTCTAGTGCCTTTTCTCTGTTGCTGACATTTCAAAATGGTGCATCTCCTTGTCCTCTTAAGCCCACTGCAAAGAGGACAAGGAATTTTGGGAGAAAAGGGGCAATGGGTAATAATAACCAGGATGCCTCAAAATAAAAAACTCCCTGGTGAATTCTGTTTGGGACTGTGGCAAGCTCACCATGCACAGTGGACTTTAGTATCAAAGTCCAAGCATTAAATGTTATTCTGAACTGAATAGTCTGAACTGTCTGTGATACCAAGATATGACTGGAGGGTATTTTAGAAACTGATCCCCCCTGTCTTGCCATGGGTCTGCAAACCTATGAATCTGACAAAGGAAAAACCACCTCTGAATGTCTGTTGCCTTGAAAACCCTACAGTCAGCTGTGACATGACAGAAAAAAATATTTAGAATGTTTGTAATAGAAAATAAGAAAACTCGTGGCTCTTCATTTGTGTCAGAGCATAGGATTGTTAGCCATTTTAGAACCATTCCTATGTTATTTACATGGATTATTTTATAGTATAAAAACTAACATCACTGCTAATGTGAGCTCTCAGTGCTTCTGATTATATACCTTTCAGTGGCAACAAACCTTTATTATTGTTGTGTAAAACTCCTAATTAATTTATCTATTCCTATTAGTTCCTGTGGAGATGATATTGGAGAACTACAGCAGCACAGCAGGAAAATTACAGCTGCATTATGCAATAAGAACATACTACAAGGATAGAAAAAATGCCTGCCATCAATGCAGAAATTCCTTATAATGAGTTGTGCTAGACATACAACATGAGACTGGAATGTATATGTTTATGAACAGATCCAAGATGTGCTGCTGTGATGACTTTGGAATGACATTTTGGAGGAAAAGGAAGCAGGAAATAGAAACAATAATGTAAATCATGTCTATACATTCTTGAAGTGCTAGTAAGGGGTATATGAGAATTCCTAAGAGGAAAATAAATGAACTGTTCATTGCGTGCAGATTTGCGGATGTTTGGTCTATTTTTTTCTGTATTGCTGCCCCGCTATGAAACCCACAGTTTGTTAATAAGAAAGAATTGTTCTAACTGGGAATCATTTGTGCATGATTAATAGAAAGTGCAGGTTTATTTTTCCTGTAGAAGACTTGTTGTTCCCTAAGCAACCATTTGCCTCACATATTTTATCATGCCAAATACTTACTTCAAATGGTTACCTTAATGCACTAATAACCCTGCAGCATATGAAGCAATTTATGCATAACCATCTGAAAAAGCAGCTGTTGCTCAGAAACAATCCTGCTCAACTTCCCATAAAAATGACTTCCGGTGAGGCTCCGAGACAGCAGCCACGTCAGAGCGAGACGTGGTCCGCTGGGGAGGTTAAAAAGTAAATTTTGGGGGGTGCAAAACCCCAAAACCCACCCCCAGACGAACACAAGTGGGGGAGGATCAAGGCGGAATCAATTTAATTTCGCCGCATCGCCGTACCTTCTGAGTGAGAGCGACCGAACAGACGGGCGGGACGCCCTCAGCGGAGGAAGGGCGGTTGAAAGCGCCATTGCCGACCCAGCGGAGCAACTCCAAAACAGCTGTGCAAAGCCACCATCCCGAGAGAGGGAAGGACCCGGAGTAAAAGTAAGAAATTATAACATTTATCAATGGTGGGATGAGACAAGAAGAGCAATAAAGCAATAAAGCAATAAAGACCAGGACGGTTTATTCACTTAAAGAACCGCGGCCGCACTGATTGAAGAGAAGGGAAAAACGAAAGGGGCTACCGGAGGGTGAGTCCCGAGCAGCGCGTTTGGCGGGGACTCAGTCATTTAAGACAAATCTCCTGAAGAGAAGTAATTTTAAAGAAGGGGAGACTGTTTCTCTTACGCAAAGAGAGAGGCGATAGCGAGGCTCTTACGGGACGGGAAACGAGAGCAAGGCGGAGTTTCAGACGACAGGAAAAAAAAACCGGAAGTGACTTAACGGAAGGTAAACAAAAAAGAAACGAAATCAAGGGAAAGAAATTCAGATGCTGACTTAATAAGAAGATGAAAAGATAGACGGACAGTGAAGAGAGGCCAGTTTACGAGAAAACAAAGGCATAAAAAGCAGTGCTGATTGAATACAAAATTTAAACGGGTGGAAAGAGAAAATGGCGACAAGAGCAAAAAACGGAGGACATGGGAAAACCACAGAAGGGTCAGGTGACAACATTGACAAGCTGGAAATGCTAATGGGGAAATCAATAGCTCTCCAAGAAGAGACAAAAGTCAGATTGGAAAAAATTGACTCCAGATTTGAAGGCATGGAAAGAGAAATACAAGAAATAAAAAAAGACTTAAGCCAAGTTAAAAAGTTAGAAGGCTCCATAAAAGAAGTTAAACAAGAATTAATAAGAATTACGGACTGTACAACAGTAACAGACAGTAAAGTGGAAATAATGAAAAATCAAATGGAACAAATGGCAGACCAGATGGCACTGCTAGAGCTAAGACAAAAAGAAAATATTTTACGAATAAGGGGATATAAGGAGGAGGGGAGAGAAGACTATAAAGAAAAAATAAAAACAGCTCTAGCAGAATATCTGGGGAAAAGTAAAGAACAAATAAATAGCGATATTGAAAGGATACAAAGACCAAACATGAGATATGCAAATGATAAAGGAACACCAAGAGACATAATAATAACCTTTACTAGGAAAAAAGTAAGAGAAGATATATTAATGAAACACTCCAAAGAAAGACTAAAGATTCAAGATCAGGAGGTGATAGTCTTAAAAGAGATTCCTTACCACATTCTTAGGAAAAGGAAAGATTATTCCCCACTGATCAACTGGTTAAGATCAAACAGAGTAATTTTTAGGTGGGGCATATTAGAAGGAGTCAGCTTTACTTGGAGGGAAAAAAGAATAATAATAGAATCGGTTACACAAGCGCAGGATTTCCTTCAAGACAATGTTAGCATTACAAAGAACTAAGAAAGCCAAGAATGTGGTAATTAAACGAGGTTAAAGTGAGTATGCTTTAGTAATGAAATATATAATTGTGTTTTTGTTTCTCTCTTCTACCCTATTACTTAAAAACGGCATTTTTTTTTTAATAAGAAGGTTACTGTTGTAATAGTAAACACATATACATACATGCAGGTTTTTTGGCGTGTATGGGTGTGTATGTATACATGTAAGGATGTGTGTGTGTGTATATTTATGCATATATATATTTTAAGAAAATAAGAGATAAATAACAATAACAGAAAGGGAATGTGATCCATTCTACAAGGTCTATATAGACTTTTTTTTTTCTTCAAGAACACACTCCATTATGCGAAAGAAATATTCATTGTAAATAATATTTGCACTGTAATGTGATATGTAAATAGTTTAATATATACTGGAATACATAGGTAGATGAAATAGATTCTTGTTATATTAATTGTGAATATTTTTTTAAGCCTTAAAGGAAATATAAAGTTTGATCCATGGCCTCTCTATATATTGTAGAATTGGAAAGTAACAATGATGGATTATAAATTACTAACAATGAACGTAAACGGTCTGAACAGTCCCAACAAGAGAAAAAAAATGTTTAAATATTTGGAAAAGTTAAATTTAGATTTAATATGTATTCAAGAAACCCATATCAGGGTAAAAGACACAAGACTGCTATATAGGAAAAAATTAGGAGACTCTTTTTACTCATCTTTGGAAAAAAAGAAAAAGAGAGGAGTAGCGTTATACGTTAAAGAAAAATTAAATCCCAAACAAATTTGTGAAGATAAAGGAGGCAGATACATAGCTGTGGAAATAACATTAAATGAAGTAAGAACTTTAGTTATCGGAATATATGCACCTAATGAAAGGAAATCCAAGTTCTATAAGGAAATGCAAAATGTAATATCTCAATACATGAATGAAAATATAATTATAATGGGTGATTTTAACGGAATTGTTAACAATAAATTAGATAGGAAAGGTAAAGCTACAACAACTAGTAGAGTGCTGCCCAAAACTTTTTTTGAAATGGTAGAAACCCTAAAAATTAAAGATATTTGGAGAGAAAAATGTCAAAACTCCCAAGGTTACACTTACTATTCGAACAGATATTTCAGCCATACAAGAATAGATATGGTATGGGCCTCCAGTCGATTTATAGCACATACATTAAAAATAAATACCCTACCAAGATATTTATCGGATCATAATCCCATCTATTGGACCATACAAGGAAAACTAAATAAAAGGCGAAATTACACAATAAAAAATTGGATGTTACAAAAAAAGGATTTAACTGAAAAAATGGAAAAACATATTAAGGAGTTCTTTCAATTAAATGAAGGCTCAATCCAAAATGAAAATACTATATGGGATACAAGCAAAGCCTTTGCAAGAGGTCTCTTTCTGGAACAAGAACTGATAATTAAAAAACAAAACAAAGCAAAAGAAAGAGAACTAATAAAAGATTTAAAAGATCTGGAACTAAAATTAACTAAAAAACCAAATAGTAAAAAAATCTTGAGGAAAATAACAGTCGTTAAACAGGAATTGGACAAGAAAAACCAAGATGATATGGAGAGAAAAATGAGGTTCTTAAAACAAAAAGATTTTGAGGGAGCGAATAAACCAGGTAAATGGTTAGCATGGAAACTAAGAAAAGAAAAAGAAAAAAGAATTATACTAGGAATTAAAAAAGACGATAAGATTATTACGGAACAGGAAAATATAGAAAAAACCCTTACAGAATATTACTCCAATTTATATAAGGAAGACTATACACAAAAGGACGAAATAAAGAAATACCTGGCTGATTTCAAAAACGATCCAATTAGTAATGACACATTAGAACAATTAAATAGAGAGATAACGGTAGAAGAAATAGAAAAGGTTATAAACTCAATGGACATAAATAAAGTCCCCGGACCAGACGGGATCCCCGTTAAATACTACAAATCCATGAAAAATACCTTACTCCCAAATCTGGCCAAAATATTTAACGGGGTCCTTGAAGGTAAAGGAACACCAAACTCATGGGAGGAATCCTATATTTCCTTGATTCCAAAAAAACAACAAAATATATTGGAAGCTAAAGATTACAGACCCATATCACTTCTTAATAACGACTACAAAATTTTCACTAAAATACTGGCCAATAGATTAAAAGAAAATTTTACAGAGAAATTTATAGGGGAAGACCAAGTAGGATTTATGACAGGCAGAAATGGGAAGGACAACATCAGAACGGTACTAGATATGATCGAATATCTAGATAACAAACCAGGGAAAAAAGCAGCCTTAGTATTCTTAGATGCCACCAAAGCCTTTGACAACGTGAATTGGAAATTCTTGAATCAAACATTAGAAACAATTGGCTTTAAAGGAAAAATAAAAGAAGCAATAGAAGCTATTTACAAAAAGCAAGAGGCATCCATTATAATTAACGGAAATACAACACCAAAGTTTCAAATTAATAAAGGAACCAGGCAGGGGTGCCCCCTTTCTCCCCTCCTATTTATAATCTATTTAGAAATCTTAGGAAAAAGAATTAACCAAGATAAGGAATGGAAAGGTATAAAAATTAAAAACTATAGTTACAAATACAAGTCCTTTGCCGACGATATAGTTTTGTTTATAGAAGATCCATTAAACAACATTGAGGAAATAATAAACAAACTAAAGGAATTTGGAAAAGTGTCAGGACTAAAAATCAATGAAGAAAAAACTAAAATAATAGTAAAAAACTTAACATCGAAGGAAAAAGAAGAATTACAAAAAATCTCAGGATTCCAAGTAGAAAAGAAGGTTAAATATTTAGGGATTATGATAGGAGAAAAAAACTACACATTATTTGAAAATAATTACAACAAAATATGGGAAAATATAAACAAAGACTTGGAAAGATGGAAGAACTTAAAATTATCCTTCCTGGGAAGGATAGCAGTCATAAAACAGAATATCATCCCCAAATTGATGTACTTATTTCAAAATATCCCAGTTATGATTACATCAAAAACACTAGAAAAATGGAAACAAAAAATCACTAAATTTATATGGCAAGGCAAAAGAGCGAGAATAAAATACACTACCATGATAGATGAAAGAGAGAGGGGAGGACTAAGGGTTCCAGATTTGCAACTTTACTACGAAACAAATATACTGATATGGGCAACAGAGTGGATAACATTAAAAAATCGCAAAATGTTACAGCTGGAGGGATACGACTTACCAAGAGGTTGGCATGATTATATATGGACTAACGATGAAAATAAAAAACAAAGAAAAATATTCCAAAACCATAAAATAAGATTCCCCATATACAAAATATGGACAAAATATAAAAGACTACTGTACAACAATATTCCAGGGTGGCTATCAAGAGCAGAAGCCTTAAAAATACAAGAATTTAATGAAGACTGGAACTGGCCCATTTATTCGGAAACTGTAAGAAAAACAGCAGTAGGTTACGAACTCAAAAACAGAGAAGAGATATTGAATAAGGGTAAACCATGTCAATGGTTCACATACCAACAGTTAACGGAATCATTTAGAAAAGATTTGAAAGAGTTTGGGTTCCAAAATAAACTCAATGAATTAGATATTATAATAACAACCACAAGTAAAAAAAAGATAAGTAAAATATATAAGTTACTTCTGGAAATGAGAACAGAACAAGAAGTGGTAAAAAAGGAGATGATAAGTTGGGCTAGAGATATAGGAAAAAACATTTCATTATCTGATTGGGACAAAATTTGGAAAAAAAATAACAAATTTACTCTGTCTATGAATATGAAAGAAAATTTTGTCAAATTATTTAATAGGTGGTATCTAACACCATGTCGTTTAGCCAAAATAGACAGAAAAACGGACGATAAATGCTGGAGATGCAGGAAAGACAGAGGAACGTTTATTCACATGTGGTGGTCTTGTGAAAAGATAAAAATCTACTGGGAGAAAATTGTAGCGGTAATCAATAAAATATTAAAAACAAAAGTTCAATTTAGACCAGAAATTCTCTTGTTGGGATTGACTGAAGACAAAATAATTAAACAAAACGAAACCCTCTTTCTTTATATGACTACAACAGCAAGAATCCAAATTGCGAAACAATGGAAAGATAAAGAACCACCGACTCTACAACAATGGGAGGACAAACTAGTGGAAACCATGGAATTGGATCGGCTAACATGGAAACTAAAAGAAAATCCTGAGAAGCACGAAACTGTCTGGAAACCATACCTGGATTATTTTAATTGATAAATGTAGTTAAAGAGTTAAAGAAACGATTATTAGTTTAAGCAAAACCCTGAGTGGAAAGTAACCTACTCATAGCAATAAGAGTTTATACATAAAAATTGACTTTGTCAGTAAGGAATTATATACGGGCTAAGCAATGGGGGGTGAATTTAAACAAAAGGAAGAAAAATAGCAAGGTTTTTGCTATAAGATTGTAAGTTTTAATTTTATTACCCTGATGCAATTGTAAATAAGCCATCGTATAAAGCATGTATGTGGTTGGTTTGCAATGCAATTATTGATTGTTTTAAAAGCTGAATGGAGTCTGATACCAGACTCATCTAATGTCATTATAACTGAAACTTAATAAAAATATATTTTAAAAAAAAACTTCCCATAAAAATGACAAGGATGTCCAGTTAAGGACTGACTCTTCTGTAGACAAAGTAATGATCATAAGTTTGAATGACAATTGTACTTATTTCTAAGTCCTCAGCATTTTAAGCGTGAATGTGAATTTCTGAGATTTTCAGATGGAATGATCTAAAGTAACAGTACTGGGAAAGGCTATTGGTTTAATAAATCTAATGGGCTGAATCAATGTAGGACAGCCACATATGTTCCGATTTGCATCTGATTTTCCTAATGTTACACCATAATAGCAGCATAAGTAGACAAAGATTTTATAATTTCTTATGTACCAATTGACAACCTATGCAGAATTACAGAATTACTCTCTTTCTAAGTCCAGAATAGTTTGAAAGTAGCTCTGATTATGCTAGCACTGACAGGTTTTAAAGTATTATATGTTCCTTTTGTCTTGTGCCTCTCTTTGCATAACATATAAACTCCTTTTTAAAAAGAGAAAGTGTGCCCCAGGCTTCAGCCTGGCAGCACCATTGCAGCAGGGGAGGAAGGAGTGAAAAGTCTCCCCTGCCTGCCAGCCGGCCGAAACAGTCACATGGCCAGGTACTGGCACATGACTGGGGCCAGGCAGCCTATAAGAGGCTGCGTTGGCAGGGATGCAGCAGCAAAGGCCCTCCCTTCCCTCCCATTTTGAACAGTTATTGGAGTTTTTTATTGTTATGCTTTGTCACAGTTCACTGGGCAGTTTGGGCATAGGAGCAAATCCTATTTGGGAAGGCAGTAGCTTGCATGCCGGACCTTCCCACATTGGGGGCCTCCATATGAGGTCTGCAGTGGTGATAGAGCTCGGGAGGGCAAGCCTTGGGGCCGCGCCGAGAGCTCGCTGCCCGGAAGGAAGGGGTGTCACAAAATGGGTTTGAATCCATGTGGCACCTAGTAACTTCCTGTTCCAGTTCTCTTGTGGGATGTGCCAGACAGCAGTGTTGTCCAAAGGGGTCAGCTGGGGCTGCCCTATAACCAGGTTCAGCGGCTTGGATCATGAAATGAGTATTCACTGAAGAAGTAATAAAATGGAAGAACTGAATTGATAGTTGAAAATGAAAATTATGGAACAGTCACCATCAAGTGAGGAATTTGCCAAGGTGATTCACTGTCACCCTTACTGTTTATCATCGGCATGATCCCACTAACAGTGATTTTAAAGAAAACAAAGTAGGCTTATTAAATGGTCAAAGACTTAGAAAAAATATCACATTTGCTGAACATGGATGATTTGAAGCTCTATGGGAAATCAGACACAGAAATCCACTTACTAGCGAACACAGTCTTAATATTCAGCACAGACATTTTGATGGAGTTTGGCCTGGAAAAGAGCACCTATGTGGCAATAAAGAGGGTCAAGATCACTGACAGTGATGGCATAGAAATGCCCGATGACCAACTAATCAAGTGTAACCAAAAGCCAATAAATACCTGGACATTTTGCAGCTGGATAACATCAAGTAGGGGCAAGTGAATACTGTGATCAGCAGACAATACATCCAGAGGGTCAGGAAAATTTTGAAATCCAAATTAAATGGCAGGAATACCATCAAGGGCATCAACACCTGGGGCATGCCTTTCATCAGATACAACACTGGACATAAACTAGACACAGGCTAGTTTAGTTTATTATGGCCACAAGGCCAGCAAATTTATTACTGGACACAGGCTGATTTGGATGTATTGGATAAAAAAACTCAGAAGCTTGTGACAGTGCACTATGCCTTACACCCACGTAGTAATATCGATAGAAGAAGAAGAAGAGGAAGAAGAAGAAGAAGAAGAAGAAGAAGAAGAAGAAGAAGAAGAAGAAGAAGAAGAAGAAGAAGAGTTTGGATTTATATCCCCCCTTTCTCTCCTGCAGGAGACTCAAAGGGGCTAGCAATCTCCTTGCTCTTCCCCCCTCACAACAAACACCCTGTGAGGTAGGTGGGGCTGAGAGAGCTCCAAGAAGCTGTGACTAGCCCAAAGTCACCCAGCTGGCGTGTGTGGGAGTGCACAGGCTAATCTGAATTCCCCAGATAAGTCTCCACAGCTCAGGCGGCAGAGCTGGGAATCAAACCCGGTTCCTCCAGATTAGATACATGAGCTCTTAACCTCCTACGCCACTGCTGCTCTATACTCTAGACTATACCTTCCCCAGAAATCTGGTGGCAGAGGGTTACTCACAAACAGTGGAGGAGGAGAAACATGTGCTGGCTGATTATGTGAAAGAAAGTCAAGAACAGGCATTGATTGAAGTGAAGAACAGGCATTTACAGAAAGCCCAGAAAACAAAACAGGAATACAGAAAAAAATGTGATTAAAATGAGGACTGAAAGTTGCACAAAAAGCATTGCATGGCCAATTTCTGGAGAAGATCAAGGAGAAGGTAGACAATGAAAAGACTTGGCTATAGTTAACAACTGGTACTCTGGAAAAGGAAACTGAATCACTGATTTTAGCTGCTCAAAAGCAAGACATTAGAACAAATACGATCATGTCCAGAATTTAAAAATCTTCAGATGATGCAAAATGCAGATTGTGCAAAGAAGCTGATGAAACTGTAGATCATGTCCTCAGCTGCTGCAAAAAGATCACCCAGACTGAGTACAAACAGGCACAACTTAATAGCCAAGATGATCCACTGGAATTTTTGAAGGAATTCTAAAATTAAGACAAGCAAAAAAATGGTGGGAACATTGTCCAGAGAGAGTCACAGAAAATGAGAAGGTCAAGATCTTGTGGAACTTTTGAATCTCAACAGTCAAAGTATTTGCACATAATACACCAAGTATCACAGTGATCGAGGACAAGAAAGTGACCATCTTCGACATAGCAGTAACTGTTGACATCAGGGTCACTGAAAAAGAACATGAGAAGGTCACTAAATATCACAATTTGAAAATCGAGCTTCAGCGACTATGGCACAAACTAATCTAGGTTGTCCCAGTGGTAATTGGCACCCTTGTCACTATTCCTTAAACACTAGGGCACTTGAAACATCTTCAACAAAATCAACATCTATCAGATTCAAAAGACAGCCCTACTGGGATCCACATGAACACTGATACATAACAACTTCCTAGGTCTCTGGGTGCAGTTCAAATTGTAATGAACGGTCAGCAACCAGCTCCAGAACTGGCAGCTGCAATATTAAACAAAATTAAACAATAATAATAGTGTGCCAGTCTCTGGGATGCCAGTTCAATTTCCATTTCCTTATTTATCTTGCCCATCTGTCCATCTGCTGTGCATCCACAACAGGTATCCCCCATGCATCCAGAATGCATGAAATGTCAAATTTTATTTTAAGATTTCTTAACATGGATTAGCATTCCCATGTTGCTCATCACTATATATTGAAATACATCAATATGTATTTATCTCTCCAAAACTGTCTTTAATCACTGTGATACAGATCATAGCGAAACAGTAACAGGTGTTAAAGGGCAGCCAATCCATATTTTGTAGCCTTGAGTAGATACGGTTAGCCAGTAATATTTCAAAGGTTTCTGTGAATTGTGCTTTAAAGATCAGAGTTCAGGTAAACTGTGACATAGGGAACTCACAGAGTTTTACAGCTACTGTTCAAAGAAAGCAGTAAGAAACAGAGCAATTAACTGAGTATCCTATTGGGGGCACAGCAGGTATAGTGGAAATAAATTAGCACCTGTCTTATTTTAGCACCCCCTCACAAATTAACACCACCAAAGCTTCATGACTGAAAATTAAATGCATAGGGATAGCTGAGAAATACAGCTTGAATAGTTACAATACAGGTCATTTGCCTTACAAAGCTTTTAATGCTAAACTGACAAGAAAAGGATTATTTAGCATACAGTTCACTAAATCAAACATGAAACTATTTCAATAAATATTTCAAAACACATTGGAAATATTTGTTAGAAAAGGCAACTTTGATCATAATGTTAATCAGAATTTTATAGAAAAAATAACAAATATTTATAGTAATGCTTGAAGGGGAAGCACTTACTAGAATCAATCACAATAAAATTTAAGTAAAGGATTATTTCCCTGACCCTTTGCATTTTCTTTGTGTGTGTGTCTTTTTTTATTTTCTCAGCTACAAAAAAGTAAACACTTTCACACCCCCACCAACCAATTCAAAACACAAATGTAAAATACAGAAAAGAAAAATGAATGCACGCAAAAGAATTAAAACATAACTCATGCAATTAAAACATAACTCAACCTATTATAACCAACTAAACTACACACCATAACAGCAAGTAATGACTTCCTGCTATCTCATTGTTGGACTCTAATCCACTCTAGGCATCTCTTTAAAAAAGAACAATTTATTAGTTACACACTTTATAATTTCTAATATTCCATTTCAATCTGCTGTTTTCTTTTACATCTCAAATCCTGCAATTGTTTCTCTTCTATCATATTTTTTCAGTGGGTAGTCTGTAAAAGGTTTCCAGTTTTCTACAAACTTCTACTTCGGCTGAGGAAAACGGTTTTGCGGGCAGGACAGGAGTAATCATTTTCCATCTGTTTGCCATTTTCACTTCTAATATCAGATCATCTTGCTATATAGTTGGAGTAAATCCAAATAGCCGCTCCCATGAGAGATAATGAAACCCATGCTGCACTGTATCTTGAAATAATAAGAAACACAAATTAATGAAATTTCAATGGATTGGGGAGGGAAGTTTGCAAAAAGAAACTATCATGTGTATAATAAAATCAAAGAATGCCTTGAGAGAATAAATGTATTTAAAATAGACTCGGTATGTGTGTGTGTGTGTGTGTGTGTGTGTGTGTGTGTGAGAGAGAGAGAGAGAGAGAGAGAGAGAGAGAGAGAGAGAAGGATGCCAGCAGAAAAAATAGCTTTATTGGAAGAAAGCAGGTAGGTAGATAATGACCCCAATGAAGTGGGTGGACACCATCAAGCTACTGTTAAGTACTTTTAGCTTTCAGTTTTTCCCCAATAGGAAAACATTTATTTCCCCCACAGGAATTAGCACTTAACATGTCAGGTGTTTTCTGGAGCAATTGTTTTGTGAACATGAAATAATTCCAACTTTCTCCACATCATGCATAATTTATAAGCCTTTATAATTTTCTCCTTTTATAACTATTTTCTCATATTAATAATTACATTAATAAATACTGCAAAATTTAAGTTACAATACAATTAGAATATTTTAATTTAAAATTAAATAATCAGCAGCAGAAGAAGAAATCAAACCAGTTGACAATATAGCATTACATTAACATGATGAAGTTTCTAATACCATATGCTTTTCAGCGTGGCATCCTGGGAAACAGAATTAACTCCAAGAGATAACTGTGAAGTTTTGGGGCCATAATCAAATTAGGTGAGAAAACCAGTTTTTCTAAGCACTTTAGTAGCAACTATGTACAAAACTGAGAATGGAACTGTAGTGCAGTAAATGATGTAATGCTTCTGCAGTAAAGCAAAGCTGTATTATTAAGCAACAATTTGAAACCATTAGAACAATAATCATTACCAAAGGAGCTAGATAATAAATCAAGACAATATTAATTTGTGTGATCCTATGATCATGCCAGATATTCTAAGATTGGGATATGTAGGCTTTCCTGGAAACATATGCCATTGAATCTAATGGTATTTATTTCTAAGTGAACAAATTTAGAATTGAACTGATATCCAACATGCACAAAAACAGTTCATAAATAATTTAATTCCATAAAATTCTGTTGCTTACAACTATAAAATCCTTAGTAACATAAAATTGAATATATTGCTTAGAAATACCGGTACCTCTGATAAATAGAAAGTGATCATGCAGTTCATTGAAAACATTACTAATGAGATCAATTCTTGTAACTGATTATATAAATGCTTTATAGCATAAACTTTTGTG
Source organism: Sphaerodactylus townsendi (assembly GCF_021028975.2). Taxonomy (NCBI): domain Eukaryota; kingdom Metazoa; phylum Chordata; class Lepidosauria; order Squamata; family Sphaerodactylidae; genus Sphaerodactylus; species Sphaerodactylus townsendi. The sequence goes on along the minus strand of NC_059428.1, from coordinate 61,852,791 downwards.
GGCTTCCTTTTCAGATGTATAAAATCTTAAATTCAAATATTAAAAGAAGAAATGAGAATGAAGACAGATAACTTTCCATCTTGCCAAGATTCTGAAGACTGTCATTGTTCTTTCAGAAACACAGAAAAATCACAAAAGTTAAAATTTGGTATATCCTTCAACTCTGATTTAAACAATATATCCAGAAGTATTACCTAAGTTATCACTTACCTTGTAGGGACCAAGTCTGGAAATATTCCTATTTAAATTGTAAATATTTGTGTTTGTAATAATAGCATATCCACAGCAGTGAGAACAATAACTCACCTGTAAACTAGTAAAGATGTTCCAGGGCAAAGAAATATATTTATAAATTAGTTAGCAAATATCTGTAGGGGAAGCTCTTTAGATTAGCTTCTCTCTCTAACTGAAATTGAATAAATATAAATATAAATAAATAAACTGAATTGAATAAATATAAAAAATATTTTTGCAAGCAATATCACACTTCCTTTGCTGGGCAAACCAAATATCCCAATAGAAGCTATATAGGCTTGTGGTATCTTTAGATTGGCTTAAGCACAAAAGTTCTGTTTGCATTACAGTTCCTCAAAAAAAAAAAAGGATTGCAATTGCAACTTGTACCAAGTCACTTATTGTATCCTCACTTGGTTTCCATTTGAGAAAGATCTTGTGCAACCAATTTCTGGGCAGTATAAAATATAGAAAGGAAAACACTGAGAGAAACATAAATAGATTTAGTGCAGTTATGCTTGTGCAATATCCTGTGCATAGGATAATGCACAAGCAGAACTGCATAAAACCTATCTATTTTTCTCTGTGGTGAATTGTGCACAGCAGAAAAAAAACATCTTGAGGACATTTAAAAGTGTTTTAGGGAAGAAGCTTGCACATCTCTCTTCCCCAAAGCGTCTTCAAAACATTTTATTTCTCTCAACTTGGGTTTTTTTTAAAAAAATTGCTAAAATAGTCATCTTTTCCCCCCAACACAGGTTGAAAACATGTCCTGCCTGCTGAGTGAACAAAGGCAGGCAGGAAATGCTTTATTTCTCCAGCCCAAACCTCTTAAATTTCATTTTCACTGCTCATGCTGCCATCTGTGTTCTGCAGTACAGATTATCCGAAGATTCCTCATGGAATATGCTTGCAGCTCATCTGCATGCGATTTCAATGTAAAGAGCAGTCGTGAGTTAGTGCGGCCACCAATGCTGCCTGGAAAAAGGGCACGGAAAAGAGCCCCTGCCGCAACTGCCATTAGAAGGACAGAAGGTAGATGGTGGCCATGTGCATTATGGGAAAAGACATTGTGACTTCATCAAGAGGGGCAGGGAGCCTTGATAAGGCCTCACCCGGCCCTGGGCCCCTCCTTTTCGTGTGTGGCGCTAATGAGTTTCCCGCCTACCCACCCCTTTTGGTCAATGTTAATGCATGTGTTCACTGTCATAGCCAGGTTGGTGGGTTGCACATGGGGACTGATCTGATAGTGAGGGGAGCTGGGGAGCTACCCTCTTTGGTGGTACCTCTTAAAGAGGTTTGGGGTGGAGCAAGCCATGAGTCAGTATGTCCTGGTGAGGAGGTACTGAGGCTTGAGCCCCTTAAGTGGTAAAATGGTTCTTCAGCAAGGGGACTTCTGCCCAGCTAAGTTCCACTATTGCTGTGCAAGGTTAACAGTTCCCTCCAATGGATTGGAGGAAGGCTTCACTGGGGAACAGCACTCGGGCTGCCCAGGGTATAGATCAGATCCTAAGCTGTGCCTCATGCTTTTTTTTGCTTCCTTGTCAATAAATGCAGTTTGGCTATGGCCAAAAATTTAACCCCACAGACAAGAGTGTTTGGTGTCATTATTACTTTGAGCAGTAATGGTCCCACTCTTGGGTGGCAAAAAGTAGGTGAATAAAGCTTGTTTTGCCTAGCAATCCCTTGCGCATGTTGTTTTTCTTTTCTTTTTTAGGTGAATGTATGTAAAGCTATGACATGGTGATGAAATAAACTGTAATATGCACATATTTGTGTCATCAAAGCTTTACAAACTTCCCCCTCCAAAAAAAAGGAAAAATGACACGTGTGCAGGATTGCTAGGTGAAACAAGTTTTATTCATCTACTTTTTATACGGAAATCACACGTGGATGAGCTGCAAGCAGAGGAAACCACAGTGGAAAAACTTCACCAAATAGCAGAGGTATGGAGAATATATGCAGCAACAAACAAAATTGACAACAGTTCTGAGTGGCAGGCATGAAAAAGATCCATTTTGGCTGGCTGTTTTTGGCAAACTAAAAAAAAGTCAAAATTGATATTTTAAAAAACAGTTGCAGGATATTTTATTTCTGCTGTGCTGAAATCACCTGTGTGTGAAAAATTCAAACACTTAGCCTTACTTACTGCAGATGGACTGCAGTCCACAAGGAGTTAAGTTAGGAGTGCTTGTAATTGACTGGTTGTAAAAAGCAGAGTTCTAAAAACTGTGAGAAGATTTTGGGAGGAGTTCTAGTCAGAGTGCCACAGTGAATGGATGTGTGTCAAAAGAGCTGCATTCTCTGTTAGTTTTAAGCTACTCTGGTTGAGGGTCTGAAGGATCAGATAAAAATAAAGAATCATAGAGTTGGAAGAGACCTCAAGGGCCATCAAGTCCAATCCAGTACCATGGAGTAACACACAATCAAAGCACTTCCAACGTACGTTCATCTGTTTAAAAACCTCCAAAAAAGAAGACTCTACCACTCTCTGAGGCAGATAATTCCACTGTCAAACAGCCCTGACAGTCATAAAGTTCTTCCTAATGTTTAGGTAGAATCTCTTTCACTGCACCTCAAATCCATTTCTCCGTGTCCTAGTCTCTGAGACAGCAGAAAACAAGCTTGCTCCCTCTTCGACATGACATCCCTTCAAATATTTAAATGTAGCTATCATGTCCCCCACTTAACCTTTGCTTCTCCAGACTAAACATCCCCAGCTCCCTAAATCTCTCTCCGTAGGGCATGGATTCTAGACCTTTTACAATTTTAGTTGCCCTCCTTTGGACACATTCCAGCTTGTCAATATATTTCTTAAATTGCAGTGACCAGAACTGAACACTGTACTCTAGGGGAGGTCTGACCAATGCAGAGTAGAGTGGTACGATTACTCCCCTCAATCTAAACACTGTACACTTATTGATGCATCCCAGAATCACATTGGCTTTCTTGGCTGCCATATCACACTGCTGACTCATGTACTCTGTGCTGAGTCCCTGGTGTTGACAAAACAGTGACACTAATTAACACATGGGTTGTTCGGTGTTTTCTCTGAGGAGAACCCACACTCAGATACCAAGCAATGAAACTTTTAAGAGTGGATGAGATCCTAATACAGAGATATATAGAGACAGGAAACTGACTTTCTGAGGGATAGCTGGAATTTCTTCTCTGGTAGACATCATGTTATCAAGGCATCTCTAGTGGTGAGATTGCCTTAAAAGTCAGTGTTTGGAGAAGCTTTTTTGGAATACTTATCTGAGAGTAAACTGACGTTATTTCAAACTAATAGAAAGACAAACTATATATTGTGTCACTTATACTGGTTTGTATATAGTTGTAAATAATAAACTGAATGTAACATCTCAAAGATGCAGCAACTTGTGCATAATAACATCTCAACTTGTTTTATAATATTTATTATTTCGCCAAAAATGTTTTTGTGTTCCTGTTAATAAAAATTGCATCACTCATCTTTTAATATTGTAAAGCTTCTGGTGCCAAAGTTATTTTACTTTTGATAGGAAATAGGGTTTATTTTGTGTTTCCTCAACATAGACCTCTGCCTGGCTGAGTTGTGCCCTAGATGAGCAGCTGTAGAACGTTTCACTTTTTATTATAAGTATTAGGTGGGAAAGTTTAAAGTGAAGAAAAATAAAGTTAAAATTATTGTTCACGCTACTGCACCAACATAATAACTGACAAAAGGGCTGTTAGAACTTTTGGGGGGAAATCTCACGAAACTGGTGGTCAGAAAGAAGGCTCTTGGATGTAACACATTGTGCATTGCAGGATTCAACCCTTTGCCATATGGTACATCCTTCCATCTACTCTCCATATGGTCAGAAGAAACTGGAGGGTGAAGAAGAAAGAACTGGAGTGGAGAAGATGGATATTAATCCATAGTTATGGTTGTCTCTCCTTCACTTTGGACTTCTGACTATACAAAGCACCAGGATCTGAGGGAGCCCCAAAGCATGATTGAGGCGGGAGTTGGATTGGCATAATACTATTTATATTGTTTAAGTATATATGTAAACAATAGCTATGAAACAATGGCTATTCATCATTTTTCATAGATCCTCAATGGAGAATAGATTAATTAATGGCTACTAACCATGATGACTAAAGAGAAATACATATAATAAGCAGTAGTGGGATTCAGCACCACTTTGGTAGAACCAGTTGTAAAATGGTGCTTGTTGTTAAATTATTTTAATCAGTTGTTAAATTATTTTAATCCCACCACAGGAACAGGATGTTAAATTATTTGAATCCTACCACTGCTGGTTGACCATTATGTGGAATGGAATACTAGACTAGATGGACCACTGGTCTGATCCAGCTGAGTAACTCTTATGTTTTAATGTTTAATACATATTTCTTAAAATAAGATGATTTTAATGATTTATAATTGAGATTTTATAGGCTGACGGGACTTATTGCCATCATTGGGTATTTCTAAATGGACCAAGTAAAATGGATTGAGGCCCTTTTTAAAGGTGTTTTGGAGGAGTTTCCACAGAACTCTCCCTCCAGATGCCTCTAACCAGTTTTATTGGCCAGAACCCAGGTTAAATTAAAATTGCTAAATTAGTGACTTTTTCCCTTTAACCCTGTTTGCAAACACTTCCCACTTGTCTATGCAAACTATGGCAGGCAGAAAGCTGTCCAGCATTATGATAAATTCCTCAGGCGGCCACCATTTGAGTGAATACTCTTATAGGCAGCTGCCATGCCATGCAGGTTGATGGTGGAAATTTTCAGATGGGGGGGGGGGTTTCTCAGAGTTTGGATTATTGGGGGGAGTATCAGCTGTGCAGTTTGCATGGAAACACAGTGTTTCTATGTGAACTGTGTTGTCTACTTCCTCTAGGATTCCAGCAATTCCAGGATCCTAGCAAGGTTGGCCCTTGCAGTTGCCATTCTGCAGAAATGTGCAGAATCAGCCATTGATATAATTGGATTTGGTTACTTCTATTTTAATGTTGTTCTATTTATTGCTTTTATTGAATGTAAATATAATAAATAAATAAATAAATAAAAAACACAATGCTGTATGGAAAAGAACCACAGGAGACATGTATAGTAAGATATGAATTTACTCAATAAAATAACCTGAACAAGAGAGTAAATATGGATTCTCTTTCTTGTGTGACTGAACTTTCTTTCTTGCCAAGATGTAAAACTGGAGGTCAAAAATGATTTTTATTGCAGAAAATATTACAACAATGTAGAAAGATTTTTATCATTGAAAAAAGGGGGTTTTAAGTGCTTTATTGTACTTCATACATTAAGTTCTATAAAATAGTCCTAGGAGAAATTAAAAAAGACAGCGAATTACATTTTAGCAAATTTTAAAATTTATTTCAGATTATTAATACTTTTTATATTAAGAATGCATTTCTAGTATCAGAACTTTTGGGTTCTGTCATTTAAGAGTACTTCACAGATGTTTAAGGATCTTGCATTTCAGCTTGACTTTCTACCCTCTGCCACCTGTTAATTTTTATGATTTATGTTTTCATCAGTGAAGTACATTTTAAATGCCTCAGTGCCTAACAGAGAGAGGAAAAAAAGCAATGTTTTTTTCTGAGAAAACCTGGCAGTACAAAATATCATTGATTGCATAGAAATGCTTCAACAGAAACCATGAAAATGAACTGTTCTGGCTTGAAAAATTATCAGTTAAAGCCACTGTGACCTCATTTGTCATAGCTATAGCTCTGTGGCATAGAAACTTTCATATACATCAGAAATCTATTCATTAGTGATCCTTAATGAAATAGTAACATAATGTATGAATGAAATTGAGCATTGCATAATTCCCTGTTTTGTGTCTGTGTTTTGCATAATTCCCACTTTTGTGCCTGTGTTTTATTTTAATTGTTTATGCTCATTTACAACACAGACATTTAAAATACTACTTTAAAATAATGGCTTAAAAAGTACTCTAAACAGTCATCTCTTATCTCTATGTTTTCAGAAGATAATAAATCTTAAAGATAAAGAGAGATATGCACATTGTCTCAATTGAAGTAACTTTGTGGTGAGCATAATATTTTCCCTGGGAAAGCTATAAATCAGATGGGAGCATTGAAAAGGAATTTAAAACATTTGAGAAAAAAGTGTCAAGGACAGAAAAGTAAGAAGGAATATGTCTGTTATATACTCCTTTAACTTATGGGGGGGTTGAATTGTTTTGTTTGTGATGAAAGTGTGTTTGAGAAAGACTGCTATGAAAAAACTACATCAGATATATATCAACAGTGTGTTATTTAATCTATGGCCCTTTCCGCACGGGCTAAATACAGTGGCCTGGGGATGGCAAAAATGCCGTCCCCAGGGAGCTGTTCGCAGCTGCGTCGCCCTCGCGCCTCCCCAGTGGCGCGAAGCCGCCATTTTCCCACCTCGCTCCCCGAGTGAGGTTTATGGGAAACAGCGGCTTCCAGCTGCTGCCGTGTGAACGGCAGCGGGTGGAAGGTGCCATCCCTCCGTCCTTTGCCCGATTGACCTACCTTCTTTGCGACCATCTGGCAAGTCGCCGAGGCCTGGGGACACCCCCCCCTGCCCTGCGACTCTGGAGTGGTCGCACAGGGCAGGGTGGCGTGTCCCCTGGCCTCGGCCCGATCGCCAGCATGAAACGATTAAAGCAGAGAAGGTAGAGTTGATCGGACGTGCAACCTCCCGGCGCCGTCTTCCCGCCGTTATTGGGACACGTTAAGTACACCAAAGCGATCCCAGTAGTGGGGTTGGGTCGGTGTCATGTACACCGACCCAACCCCCAGCATGGCCGTGCGGAAACAGCCAAAGTCACAGGATCTGGTTGCTATAGAGACTCTTCGAACAGATTGAATCACAACTCTGTAAACACCACACTTGCTGACTTTGTTCCCAGAGAAACGATGCAAGCCACTGAAGGGCTGTTCCCCTCACCCCGGCAACAGCCAGGTCAAAAGATCTATTTATATTGGAATTTTATATTAGATTGTATTTTTACATTGCTGTGTAGGGGTATTTACTGTCATTTGCTCTGGCTATTTCTTTAAAAAAAATCTGAAGTGATCTGAATCCCTTGAAGTCAACCATCACCTTATGTGGACTATTTTCATGCTATTGAACTATATTTGAGACTGCAGATTGTGTCTGTGTAACTCTTGATCTATCTATGCCTATTAAAGGTTAATAAAGAAAGATAAAGATCGAGATTGACCACATCAAACGCTGCGGTGAGATCTAAAAGCACCAGCAGCGCCGATCCGCCTCGGTCAAGCTGAGCACAGAGCGTATCTGTGATGGCAACAAGGACAGTCTCCGTCCCATGCCCAGCACGGAAGCTGGACTGGAAGGGATTGAGGGCCTATGTGTCCTCCAGGAAGCCCTGAAGCTGCTCCAACACCACTCTCTCAATTACCTTCTCCAGAAACGAAAGATTCGAAACGGGGCGGTAATTGGCCAGATCACTAGGATCTAAGGATGGTCTTTTCAAGAGTGGGTGGACCACTGCCTTTTTCAACCCACCAGGAAACACTCCTTGCTCAAGGGAGCAGTTGATGATATTCAATAGGTGGGGCTGTAACTCCTCACAGCAAGTTTTAATCAGCTATGAGGGGCACGGATCCAGAGGACAGGTAGTAGGTCTAACAGCAGCTAGGACACTGTCAACATCAGCCTCGGCAAGCAGGGAAAACTGGTCCAGAAAAGGGCCTTCCCTTGTGGCTGATCCAGAAACTGAAGCTGGTCCAAAACACAGTGGCTCGTCTTCTCACGGGGGTCTCAGTCAGAGATCATATTACCCCCATGTTGTGCCGCCTGCATTGGCTCCCAGTGGAATTCCGGATCGTCTTCTAGGTGCTGGTTTTGACTTTTAAGGCCCTCTATGGCTTGGGGCCCTCATACCTATGGGACTGTCTCACCCCTTATGTCCCGAGTCGTGTCCTCCGCTCTGCAGAGGCGAATCTACTGGTGGTCCCCGACCCCTCCATGATGCGGCTGGCCTCCACACTTGGTGGAACACTCTTCCCCCAGCAGTTAGGGCCCTGCAGGATCTTGGAGAGTTCCGCAGGGCCTGTAAAACTTTGTTGTTCCACCGGGCTTTGGGGGGAGCCGGCCGCTGAGCCCGACCCTTGTGTTGTCCTGCGCACTGGCTATCTACTGGACCATCTGCCAATCCCCTCCTCTCCCAGGGTTTGATCACTGGGGCTGGGTGCCAGACGTCTTCTATTATTAATTAATTATTTATTGAAGGCTACTGCTGCTGCTATAGTTTTATTGTTTTAAGGTTTTGTATATTTTAATTGGGGCTATTCGATTTGTTTTACTGTATTCCTATTTGTTGTACACCGCCCTGAGCCCTCTGGGGGTAGGGCGGTTTATCAAATCGAATAAATAAATAATAAATAAATAAACATTATGGCTCATTCCGCACATGCAAAATAATTCACTTTCAAACTGCTTTCAGTGCTCTTTGAAGCTGTGCGGAATGGCAAAATCCACTCGCAAACAGTTGTGAAAGTGGTTTGAAAACGCATTGTTTTGCGTGTGCGGAAGGGGCCTATAAGACACTACAGGAGGAGAGAGAGAGAGAGAGAGAGACCCTGGTTATCTAATCAAAGGGGTTTGTGTGTGTTTTATTGCTATTTGAAACTTGGGAAAATATGACAACCACAAGAATAAAAATCAGTAGAGTTAATGCCTGGTAAACCAGTTAATTCTGAGTTGATGGAAAAGTATAGGGAACAATTAACAAATAAATTGTATACATTTGAAAAGAGAATGAAGGGCAGATTTAATAAAATGGATTAAAAATTCAAAAACTAAAAGATAAGACTGGAGTCAAGAAATTGGAAACTTCTATGAAACTTGCATTTGGAGAAGTAAAATAAACAAATGAAAAAGTTGAAACTCCTGAAGGGAAAATAGAAAATCTTAATGTTGAATTGGAGAAAGAAAAATATAATTTTGTCTTAATTGAATTAAGAGAAAGAGTCCTTTCTGAGATTGAGAACAGTTCCTGAGTTGACAGATGAAAAGTCTAGACAGAGTTTTGGAGAATGGCAGATGAGATGGGAATGGAAGTGGATAAAGCCTACAGACTAAATGACCAGTATCAGAAAAAAAGGATGTAAAATATTTGACTCACAAACCTTTAGGTAGTGTTATATTGGTTGGTATTGGTTGATGATCATGGTAGCTATGTGAGGGGAGGAATTATTTTGTCTGGAATCAGAACTATGGTGTTGGACATCTAATCAAAAATAATACAAACTAGTAGTCCCATGGGACTATTCTTTTTCCATGCCAGTATGATTGGATTCACATTGTTTTGTTCCCCAATTCACCCACTTATTTCACTCAGAATATGGTTCATTGGGGCCCTACCAGGTTGGTTAGCTAAGCTAGTTATTGTTGATCATTACTGGTGTTAGTAGTGCTGGTAAAATGTTCAGCATATAAGCATGAGGTTCAGTGACCACATTCTGAGGCTGAAAAGTGAAGTAGATGTTTCCTAGTCAGACAAGGACCTCAGTATTACAGTGGCTTCAGAGAACTGGAGCAGGAACTCCCTTTGCATTGCCATTATCCTTGACCCAAAGACTTTATCAGTAAAAAGCAGGGATATGGTATACATTCCTCAAACCCTGGTATTTGGCAGGGAGTAGCCTCAGTGGTATGATGCATTATTTTTGAATATAGAGCCAGGGTGGACTCACTCAAATAGCAGGGATGAATAGATCACAGAGAATCTTTGCCACCTCTTACCTTACCCCCATTGTTACCTGTACTTTGTTACCAGTAGTTTTGATTGTTCTGTCTGTTGCAGATTTTTCCCTTCATTCTTCCAATAATTGTGTCAATGCTCTTTATTGCATGACTACATACAATGATAATATGTTATTTTTACTTGTGACCAAAAAAAGGTAAATCTCTGATCCACAAATATGGAAAATTAGATCACTGTTCTAAACCATGCTGGCTCCCTGATAAGGTTCAGATTTTCTTGTTTTGTATTCTTTTCATGCCACAGATAATTCCAGTGGTATAGGTAATTGAGAATGTGTTCCAAAAAGTAGGGCATTGTTTGTTGTTTGGATATTTTTTGAAAAGGGTTATACAAATAATGGTCACAGTTTGTTTATCTGGCATTTAAATATTCAGCAGTTTGATTTATGAAAGGGGAGAGAGGGAGAAAGGAACAACTTGTCTTAACTGTAGTTTGTCTGAAGCTTGATTTTACTGTTCCAAACAATCCTGATAGTGCAATATAATTTTAAAATGATTGCTTCTATAAAAATATAGTAATAAGGATTTCAGATTAGCCAAGTTAAACTAGGATGTTATTGATTTTCAGGCTGTCTTCCCACCATTTCCCCACCATTTTGCTTCTGCTCTGGTCCATTGAGCACAATGTTCATAAACAACATTGTGGTGAATGTCTTTCACTCTGGAATTTATATCAAGGTTATACAAATTTCATTCATCTCAGAGCCAGAAAGAAAAGGTATAATTTTGCAGACTGAAACAGGTACACTGAGAAAATGCAAGTGGGGGAATGTGAACCAAACTAGACATTATGGCTGTGCGACAGACCCCCACTCTTCAGACAGGGAAACTACTCACTGATCTAGCTTATCACATTTTCCCTTCAGAGGCTGAGGTGCTTCAGAAATATGGTAGTCAGAGGAGGAGTATGAGTTGTCTGAATTGTCTTTTGAATGATGTGCTGGAGTCAGTGAAGTTCAAACGTCTGATGGTTTGACAGCTGAGCAACAGGCTCAATTGAAAAGTGTTTTGCTTTGCAGAGACATATCTAGGCAAACTGGAGCCCGGGGACAAAACCTGAGTTTGGTGCCCCATACCCCGATATGGGCAGCCACCCTCCCCCACCATGATCAAATGATGCACCAGCTCACAAAACACCTCCCATCCCCAGCAAAACATACATGGCTCTCTCTCCACCAACTCTTTTCTAATTTTGTCCTCACACCAACCCTATGAGGTAGGTTGTTAGTCTGAAAAACAGCTCCAAGCCAGTGCAAGTGGGTATTAAACATGTAAATCTCTCACAAATCACTCACAGCAAAACATTTACCAAACAACATAAGAACATAAGAAAGAGCCTGCTGGATCAGACCACAGCCCAAATTGATTGTAGACATTACAGCCATCTAGAATGTTTACGTTCAGAAGCATTGTGCCTCTGCATACTTGCTGCTGAGAAGGCAATAGTGAAGGACTGTTGCTTTATTCTGGCTAATGAGTTAGAAGAATCCAGCTAATCACTTGTTAAAAACAACAACAAATACTTGATTAGATAGACCTTAGATTGGAACCAGTAGGGTTCTTTTTATGTTGTATAAATACATGGCCTGAAGAAAACAAGGAGGCTATGCCAAGAACGGAAGGACAGAACCAAAGAACAGCAATAGCAACAAGGTTTATTCAGTTATACTGATCATAAGCAGGCACAAGTATTGTATCTGATGAAGGCGGGGGTTGTGGGCATTCAGTTGGAGCCTCATGAACTCATTGAAGAGTTTAAATTCTACTTTTCTTTTTCTAATGCAACGTGCTATTGCTCTCTTTCACCTGGTGGGCTCCAAAAGGCGTCATGTGGAAGCAGCCGTTGTATTTTCAGGATGCAGAAAGGAAATGTTCTGTCATTGGATGCTGATGAGTGAGAAGGCTGTGAAGAGGTTCAAAGTAGGGTTGAAGGGCAGGGAGCTGGACTGTACCGCCACTGCAGCACATTCCTGGGGACTTATCCCACCACTTCAAAGCACGACACCAAGCACAGGGTGATTGGAGGACGAAAGCAGTAAACTTGTCTCCACAGTAATAAATCTGATGTCCATATGCAAAACCTGACAAATGTTTAGTAGTCCAAGGTGATAGTGTGGTTTGTAATGTATGTTGTTAGCATTTGGCTGTAACGGTATTGTTAACGTGAGGGTGGGTGGAGGAGTACTTTTTCACAGCTTGTCTGTTAACTTCGGGGTGACATTCAGCATACTTATTTGCAGCCTGTTTGTGAACTTTGGGGTGACATGCAGCATATTTCCTCACAGCCTGTCTGTGGACTTATGGGTTTGTTTTTGCATATTTTGCCGTAGCTTCCTGTAGTTGTCTTTTTATAATGCAGTGTGTAAAGCACTTTCTGCATTTAATTCCTCTTCTCCCTGTATGGGTTTCAGCAGAAGGGATAGGTTCGCATGCGTTGTGGAGGGCGGTGTTAAAGTGCATTTGGCGCACCTTGGTGAAAGACATGAATCTGGTTAGTGTGTAACTGTCACCCTTAGAATGTTCGTGCAGCATGTCTGTGGACTGAGCTGTTGGTTTGCCCTTAGAATGTTTGCGCAGATGGCCAGAGATGATTAGTGCAAACAGTAAATATGTAATAACTCGAGTAAAACTGAATATTTTGAAAAATCCTTTCTTAGTGAGCACCTGGAGTACATAAGGAATAGGTATGCCAAATTTCATGTGTGTGGCTTCAGTGGTTTTTGAGTTCTTTTGATGAGTGAGTGAGTGAGTGAGTGAGTGAGTGAGTGAGTGAGTGAGTGAGTGAGTGAGTGAGTGAGTGAGTGAGTGAGTGAGTGAGTGAGTGAGTGAGTGAGTGAGTGAGTGGTATTTCATGTTTATATATATATATATATATATATATATATATATATATATATATATCTTCTTTTAACCATTTCTTCTAGCAGCTGCAGTTCAATAGAGGCCGTATGGTACAGTAATTATCATGTAGGATGTGACGGATTAGGCCCAGGTAAAAGGGTTACTTTTTAGAAGGTGCAGAAAAGCTGGCCTTAGCAACACTTAATGTAAATGTAGACACCTCCTGATTGGCTGGCAGAGATGCAGTTAGCCTAGAGCCACAGGTAGGGGGAGCTAGCTGCTATAAAAGCAGGAAGAAGCTTGTCAGAAGGGAGTTGGGGAATGGAGAGTCTGGAAAGAGGACTAAGGCCTCGTGTCTCCAGGCCTTGGCGACGCACCGGATGGCCGCAGAGACGGTAGGTCGACCGGGCGACGGCGCAACGGCACTTCGTGCGAACGGTCCCGGGGGGGTTGGGTCGGCATCATGTACGCCGACCCAACCCCCATTGTGGTCGTGCACAAAACGGCCTTAGAGTCAGTGTGACTCAAAGAGATCCCTGTCAATTCCTCAGAGTCAGTCAAAGGAGATAGTGTCTAACAGCAAAAAGAGCCAGAGACAAAGGAAGATAAGGCAAACAGGGCCTGTATCCACAAAGATCTCAGACTGAGGGGAGATAGCCTTGTTTCCACAAGAGGCTAGAGGCCTGGTTGGTGGGAAACAAGGGGGCTTGTAACTGAAACAGCCAAACAAACTGCCAGCTCTGTAACCATTAGGTACCTGACTAAAGTAATGCTTGAGTGCCTCTCTGAATCATCCTTAGAAGAAAAGTTTATAAAATAAAATCTTGTTTTTGTCTTTTAAACTTTCAAGAGCCGCTCTTTAAGTTCCAGTTATTTTGCTTCAGTTAATGGTGGCAGCATTTGATATCTATAGTTTAGTGTTCCCTGACAGGATTTTCTGTTTAAGAGGCCTGTGTGTGCGTGAGTTGAGGGGAGTGCCCTTAGGCCAACAAGTTCAGCTACTCTATTAACCACCCTCAGCAACAGGCTTCCCTCCCTTTTTGGGGTCTCTGACTTCCCTCAGGCAGTGAGTGCTGTTACATAGGACAAGGAATAGGGATACTAAAGTTCAGATCCTCCTCATTGCCATGAAGCTCACTGGGTCAGCTTGGATGACTCTTTCTTATGAACGTACACCATGGGATTTTTGTGAGAGTGAAATGGAGGAACAGAAAAACTGAGTATGTTAGCTGGAACTACCTGGACAAATAAATAAACAGAATATACACTCTCTAAACTCAGCTAGAACGTGATAATTTATGTGAATGGTGATTTTTGCAGTTTAAATAATATTGATTGATTGATTGATTGCATATATTTGCTGCCTATTCAGGTCAAGGCCAAGTTGCCAGGCAGCATAGCAAGGCCCCATTAATTACTGGCAGGAGTATGTGACCTCTTCAAAGCCAGCCAGCCGGGACATGCCCGCTCCTGGGCACACTAGAACATGCCTGATTGGCCTAGGGGCAGATGCAGAGGGGAGCCTGCACAGATACAGAAGCCTTTCCAGAAGTTGCATGCCGCATGGAGATGGCAAGCTGCTGCATCTCGCCTCCTTCCCTCCCCTGTAGTCCCATAAATGAGACAAATGATTTTGCCTAATAACATAATCAGTTGTCAAGATTGTGTTTTAACATAGTTCTATTGAATATAATCTAGCCCATATTCAATATTTCAATTTTACAAGGCAAGCAAGAGTGCACACATTTCAATTCCTTTCAGATAATTCACAATATTTCAAGCTATGAAAAACTGTAACATCCAACTACTAAATTGTGATTTTGCAATAGATTTGCACCCTTACACATACATAATCACACACATACACACAGAGATACACCCACACAGAGAGAAGTCTTAAGGATAGTAGACAGTTATGAACTTCTAGTATTCATTAAGTGAACATATCATGGGATATAACTGATATTTTCTGTCTGCACAAAAAAGATACAGTTATTGAAGCATTAATTCACCAAATGGAAAGAAAAATCCAAAAGAGATGATGAAGCTGATCTTGCTGGTTCATCAATTACTCTTAATAAGAAAAATATTTTATGAACATAATTGAAGTTATGGGAATGGCACTGATTCATTAACAATGGATGGCAGGGAGAAAAATTAGTGCTATTTTTAGGGCTTTTAAGAATGCAGTGTTAGGGACATACCGTATCCTGTGGCACAAACAAGGGAAAAGTACATTGAAATGCATGCTTGCATTATGTGAAAATAGAAACCAATAAGAAAAATGAAAATAAAATCTTAATTTCCAGAAAACTTAGAAAAATAGACTGAAGTGTATCTTGTTACCTTGGGATACATGGATAATCTCTCCTGAAGAGAAAAATTATTCCATTATACTACTGGAACCTACCATTAAACCAACCTATTTAGATTAGTCAAGGTTACTTTGAAAAGGCGAAGGTTTGAATGTCATTTCCTGTGATGGAGAAGCAAGGCCCTTTAAAAATATCTATTTTTTAGCACTAGCAATACCACATTAGAAATGCTGAGAGGATATATTTTCAGAGAACTATGTTTCATATGTTCCATATGTTTCAGAGAAATAACTTAAAATTAAATATTTGCTGTTTTATTTGACAATATTTTACCTCAATTGTTATAATCTTTCTGATAAGTGAAATGTACTGCTTCATTTAATTATCCAACCGTTAATCCAAAATATTTAAGTAATAGTTGGTAATTATTGATGTCCATACAAATTAATATACTATTTCTCATATCCAATTCTTGAAATCAGCAATCCAGAATTACAGGCACATTTGGGTAGGTCAGAAACTCCTGGTGAGACATATAAGAAGAAGCTTATAGTATTAATTTTTAGGACCACAATATTTTACAACAATGCAAACACAGGTCCCTTGAAAGCTCTGTGCATATTCATGTGGTTTGGGG
The DNA here is from genome assembly GCF_021028975.2 of Sphaerodactylus townsendi. NCBI lineage: Eukaryota > Metazoa > Chordata > Lepidosauria > Squamata > Sphaerodactylidae > Sphaerodactylus > Sphaerodactylus townsendi. The sequence continues at coordinate 61,836,981 of NC_059428.1, read as the reverse complement.
TTGCATCACTTGTCTGCACAGATGTTATGAACCACATATATATATATATATATACCACCAGGAAAAGCCCCCCCCCCCCATTTCAGACTCTCAGATTTTGCCACCATGGAGCTGAGGGGCCATCAGCCACATTCTAGAAATATATATATATTTTCTATATATATTCTATATATATATATATTCTATATATATATAGAAATATAGAAATATAGAAATATAGAAATATATATATATATATGTGTGTGTGTGTGTGTGTGTGTGTGTGTGTGTGTGTGTGTGTGTGTATATATATATATATATATATATATATATATATAGAGAGAGAGAGAGAGAGAGAGAGAGAGAGAGAGAGAGAGAGAGATACATATACATATACATATTCAGATTTCACATTTTTCCCCTTGCAAATGTAGGACCAATTTCTGCTTTGTAGAAAGATCTGTGTTGTCTTTCCATAGATCCAGTCACTGAATTTAACTATCCACAGATTTGGTCAACTTGGCTATTACAATATAAAATGATTTGTCAGAGGGGAGTCAGGTTATACTGACAAATGAAAACCATTTGTCTATCTCTTCCATAAGAATATTAGTCTATCTTTTCTGTAAGAACATCAGCCTGAGCTGATTTTTGGTGCAGTTATGGAACACTGACAACCCAAACAAGAGGCCCAGGTGATCGGGATGGCACCACTGCCACCTCCAGAAGGCTTTTCAGTGGAATGGGAAGCATAAAAACAGGAAAAAAACCTGTTTCCTGCCACCAGGAAGTTCTACATCGGGCTTAATGGAGTTACACCATCCAAAAGGGTTGTGTAAGTCCATAACTGGACTATGATGCAGCTAGCTACGAAAATGGGGTGGAAGCTAACATCAGCTCTACCACCAGGAAACCCCCCCCCCATTTCAGACTCTCAGATTTTGCCACCATGGAGCTGAGGGGCCATCAGCCATCAGTGCCTTTGCCTTCTCCACCAGCATGGGTGTCCTTGAGCCGGCAGAGGGGGACAACACGTTGGTGCAGCCCCTCACTACTTCCACAGACAGATTTGCTCCTCCATTTGGATTCCAAATATTTGGCCAACTTCTTCCCACCCAACAGTCAACCTGTCCTCTGTCTTTAGCTTTCCATTCCTCCCCCAGCAGCCTCTGTCAAGTAAATCTGTGGCCCAGTTGTGTGGTGCCAGACATTGGGTCAGGCCCTCTTGCAGAGCAGGGAAAGCTTTAGACAAAATCCTATCATATAGGAAAACATGTCATTGGTCCAAAATCACCCAGTAAGCTTCCACAACAAGGTAAGGATTGTAATATGGCTTTACTTTAAAGTTCTGACTGCTAAACTGTACTGGCGTTCATAGAGTGGCTGCTATTGAACAGTAGCAAGTAGTCAGGCCTAGTTGAGTCATGCAAACCAAATAGTATCAAGTCACCTGAGGTTGCTTCCATGCAACCAACCTCCAGGTGGGACCTGGTGATCTCCCAGAATTGCAACTGAACTCCAGATGACAGAGATCATTGACCCTGGACAAAATGGCAGCTTTGGAGGACTGACTCTAGGGCATTATATCCAGCTTAGGTTTCCTCCCTTCCCTGCCTTCCTCAGACTCTACCATAAATCTCCAGAAGTTTCCCAACCTGGAGCTGACAACCATAGGCCCTTTCTACATGGGCTGGAATCACCAATTCCAGCCTGGTAAAGCATCGTTGGGCGGGGGGACCCTTCACACAGGCGGCACTGTGAAAACGATGCAGCACCGCTCTTCCACCCAAAACAATGTATTCAAACCTCACTCAGGGAGTGAGGTTTTTGGAATACGCTGGCTTCCATCTGGTGTCAAGCGAATGGCACCGGGTGGAAGCCGGTGTATTCCCTGCACCAGGCCCAAATGCCTCCTTACCTCTTCCTAGCTTCCGTCTCTCTGTGGAGGAGAGGGGTCATGCCTCATGGCCTCCATCCCTGCAGTCGTCGCTCTGGCTATGGGGGTGTATCTCCTGGCCTCCACAGAGCAACGGAAGTCAGGAGGAGGTAAGGAGGCATTTGGGGGACTGTGCGGCTGTGCGGAGCCTGCTCTGCCAGCTGTGTTGCCAGTGGGGCTATTTGTGCGAACAGCCCTGAGGCTTGCATCGGCATGAATCATGCCAGTGCAGTCCCGCTGCTCTGGCCATGGAGAAACGGTCTTAGTCTGGACTGGTCCCAATGAGTCCTTCCTGAAAAGTAAAAATGGGCCTGGAAAGAGCTTTGTCCCTACCCTTGCTTTTACTGACAGAACGAAGCCTGGAATTTGGGGCTGCTTTGTACCAGCCAATGAGGGAATCAATTGCTTAAAGCTATAAGCACTCCATTTCCCCCCTTTGGGAGTTAAAAAAAGTTTTAACAAAGATTTCATATTTTTCAGCACATCTGGGATATTTTTAAGGTTGTAGAAAGACCCTACTTGCCTGTTTATAGCTCCAATTACAAATTTAAGAATCCTCAAATTTGACTATCTTGGCTAGTAGAATGTAAGATACTGGAGTTAAAATCAAGCTATATTGACTGTTGGAAACCATTTGTCCCTCTTTTCGGTAAGAATGTTTTCACAGATGGAGCTATTCTTTTGGTGCAGTTATGTTCAATTGTCAGTAAGAGTACATTGCCTTCCAAGCCTTCAGGAAATTGCAATCCCATAGTAACTATCCTAAATAAAAAACCTCTGCTTTAGGAAACAAGCCACTTAAAACTGATTCTTCGTGTTTCATTTCTCCTTGAAAATGAATGTAAGATTATTAATTTTATACAGAAGAACTGAGAAACAGTCAACTCATTTGTAACAAAGTGTCAAGTCGGTACCAAACAAAGTGAGCTTAAGTATTATCACATCAACACAGAAGGTGGCCTGAATAGGTACCAAGCCTGCTTTATGTTGTGATTTATAGTGCTGTGATCTCTAAGCTTTTTGAAGAGTATTCTGTAATAACTGATAAGGAAGAAAAATGGAGGCTGAAGCAGCTGCTCAGGACAGTGCTTTCAGCCACTTCTTAAGACACTTGCAATCTCAACAGAGTGGGAAATAACTATGAATGAAACTAGTTTTCCCACAGAGTAAATCCAGAGAGCCATTTTTTTTCTTCACAATAGGAGATTTTTTGCAGGTACAAATGATAGTAATCCAGTAGCACTCTTTGGCCTGAAAGAGTCTGACATGCCATAGTTACAGGTTTTTTTTCAGTAAGTCTGAAGGTCACTTCACCTAGTTGGCAAGATATAATGAGAGAAGAACCCTGAATGAATTGGGAGGGCATGTTATTTGCAAGGATATACAGATCCCCAACATTTGCATAAAACCCAGAACAGGTGGGTAGAAAGTGCAATGAATTCACTCTTTCTCACTTACAGCTTCTATTGTGTGTAAGAGATGCCCAGACCTCCATAATGTAAGCATCCCCAAGGTGCCACAGACACAGAGGCAAAAGACATAAGAGCAAGATACTATTTTTCAGAAAATGATATATGGCAACCATTAGTAAAACTTTTGCAAATAAACAAAGAATATAACAAACTATCTTTGTACCTGCAATGTTGATAAATTTACACTAGAATGATTTGTACTTAAGTAGATATGGTTTATATATTTATAATTTAAAGCTAAGAGGAAGCCCAAACTCTTTTTTCTCCTCTGTTTTCTTTTACTTTGACTCTCCTTTATTGACCTTTTCTTTTCTCTTTCATTTACCTTCTGATCTTTTCTCCTAGTTCACACTCTTTCTCTCCTCCTCCCTACTACTCTCATATGCTCAATTTCTTTCTTATAGTCATGTATTTACGAAAACTTTCTTATGTCTCACAAACCTGACCGGTCATTTACTTTCTACATGAACGATGATATTATATATTTGTTGAAACGCTCTTAATATGTTTGACTAGCTTTTGGGATTGTAAAACATTAGCAATCTTTTCTGTAAGAGACATAGGGAGACAATTGTAAATCTTATTTTTGTTGTATATATCTGTTTCTAATCTTTAATAAAATAAAATTTTAAAAAAAGAGCAAGATACTATTTCTCAGAAAATGGATGCCTCTCAGAGAGTTTTGGGATCAATCTTGTGTGTCAACCTTGGGCCGGAAGGAAGTTGGCAGTTTATTTTTTTCCCTAAATTATGCCTAGCTGGACAGTGAGACTAGCTAATCTCTATTGTGTCACCCTAAGGTAATTTAATCAGCTTTCCAATAAGATCATTACTTACCCTGTTGGTACCCATTTCAGAATCAAACAGTATTCACAAGAATAGTCCAGGCATTCTCTTGGGACAACACATCAAGCCCCTCCTATCTTATTGTTGGAACTCTGGAAAAGCAATAAATTCTTTGACAATGGCTTTTCTGCCAACCTGCTTCATATTGTTTCAGGATCCACTTTGGGGTATAAATATTGGTCCTTTGGCTATCCAGTGTGAGTGTTTTCTGGATCCATGTGTGCATTGTTATGCTCGCTCAACAGTAAGAACGTTCCAAAATAGTGGTGGGGAATGACTCGGCTTGGCAGCGAGAGTTAGGCTAGCGAGGGGATCTTTAGCAACAACTCTACCAGAAAATGGCCTTGAAACATTCTACAGAGAATACAAGCATACCAAAGTAAAACTAAAACTCTCCCTCCAGCTGTCTGGGCCCTGCGGGATCTTGGTGAGTTCCGCAGGGCCTGTAAGACTGAGTTGTTCCGCCGGGCCTTTGGAGTAACCAGATGCTGAATATGGCACCCCTGCTCGTTTACACCTAGACTATCCTCCTATGGAGGAGTCCGGCTGCTCCCTAGGGGAGGGTTTTAAGAGTAAGGATTTACCGGGCGCATTTTATTATGATTACCGCTGTTTTAACAAAAATTTAGTATGTTTTAGTATGTTTTAATGATGGAGCCTTATGGATTGTTGTTGTTTTAATTATTGTTCGCTCCTGAATTCGTTGTATTAGTTCTGTTGTACACTGCCCAGAGCCCCTGGGGATGGGGCAGTATAAAAATTCAAATAATAAATAAATAAATAAATAAAATGTTTTTATAGGTTTGGTAGGAACATTCATACAGCAAGACATAAAGAGGCTTACGCAGCAGTTCCTAAGAGATATAGGCAGAGGGGAAAAATAGGTTTGGATTAAAGATTAGGAGGTGAGTAGCGGGGACTTATACATTACCTAGGTTCAGATGAGGGGTTTCCGAAGGAGGCAAGGATTCAGACGGTCAGCATGTGAATCCAAAAGAAGTACCATATATCATGGCTCAAAACTATCTGGACACAAGGGAGGTTCAGACTAGTAAAAAGCCCTGAGCTTGGGGTGAACTGTACTTTTATACCCCATAACATAGTCTAGGGTGAGAGCAGGGAGCTCCCTTCCTCAATTTCTTGGATTTCCATGCTGGAATAGCTGGGTTGAACTGATTAACAGTTTATCTATTGATTTCTAAGTACCGGGACATTAGAACCAATTGTCTATGATTAAATCAGGGGTAACCTTAATGCAGGGGTCCCCAAACTTTTTAAACAGGGGGCCAGTTCACTGTCCCTCAGACTGTTGGAGGGCCGGACTAAAAAAAACGATGAACAAATTCCTATGCACAAATGATTGTAAAATGTTTGATTTCACCTTTCAGCCTTTCTGTCATGGTCTATTTTTAGAACAGTGACCAAAGTATGTCAAGTACAGGGTGGGCTCCAAATATTGTTGGGGAGGCTGTGGAATACCTTCCCCTGTAAAAAAAAAGCAGAACTTTCCCAATGAAACGTTCCATCTAACCCAGGATCAGGTATCTTCCTGGGTTCTTCCTCCCTAGCAGCCAGCGAGCGATTCGCCAGCCTGGCTGATGCCAATGGGAGTGAGGCAGAACAGAAAGCCTAAGAGCAACACATGGAGTAGCCGAGAGGGAAGGGTGGAGCAGGCGTTGCCACATGTAAGGTTTCCAACTCTGGGTCAGAAAATTCATGGAGATTTGGGGGTGCCATCATGTAACTGCAATCAACAGCTGTTGGGGCCGGTTCCTCCTCTCCCTCGAGCCCCCACTGCACATGAATGGAGCCATCACCGCCATGCCTGGCGGGCCAGATAAATGCCTTCGGGGGGCCACATTTGGCCCCCGGGCCATAGTTTGGGGACCCCTGCCTTAATGGCTTGGGCAGAGTTTCTTTTAAGAGTCTCTGTCCAGGTGTGGTATGCAGATTTGGCTGAGGCATGGGGGTTCAAGAAAAGAACAGTTGTCTCAAAGGAGGTGATAGATTTATAGGAAAGGAAAGGAAATGCAGAGCTGTGGACGGGTGTTTCCTAGATCCTTTGTGCTGCATCACCTTTGCAGGGTGTGGTGCTCACAGACATGTCCATGGGGCTTCCAGTTGTACTGCTGACTGGATTAACCCTTTCATAGGTTTGACCTTGCTGACAGGCCTTTCTGTTTGCTTGGCCTGTCTTTCGTCTGGACTCACTGCTGTAGACACACGCACATGGCTGTTGGCATCTGCCAATACATACAGTATTACATTAAAACCGCTTTGAATCCGTTGTCCAATAAAGTGGGGTGAAAAGGGTAGAGCAGCAGCATCTTCCCTTGCATGTGGTCTCTTTCCTTTGTTCCTGGAAATTATGATTGTTTTCCTCTTTAGCGCTGCTTTCCTTGGAAGTCCCCTCAAAACTGGTAACTACACCCATCCTTGAAACCTATTCAACTTCCTCCTTTTTCTCTTAGTCATCTTTTCTATGTTTCATTTGTGTGTGCTCATTTTTTGAAATATCTTTCTTGTTTTACTGTTTATAATTCTTTAATAAACCTATTTTAGCAGTACAGCTGCCTGCTCATTTGAGAGTTTTCTCCCACAACATAGGTTATCAATCCCAGTTACCCCTCTTGCTTTCTATGTCCAGCTAATTCCCCCAAAGTGGAGACTGTGTTCTTAGATATTTTTGATGCTGAGTGATCTCTTCCAGATCACATGACACTGATACATTTCCATGCCATGGACCCTGTAAAAGTAATTGCAATCAGGGGGAAAAATCTACATCTATTAACAACTGACTTACATTGTTCATACCCCATGGGTTTTATCCTGCCAGAGACTGTAAGAGGTTCATCTAGCTTAAAAATATTTCCTCCTGCCTAAGAAGTCTTTTTCTAACTCCATTGGAGGAAAAACCACTTAGGGTGGAGGAAGGTCCATGGGACGTAGAAAGGCTCCAAACTTTGCTTAGTAGAGTAGTAGTTACAGACCAATTATTTGAGAAGTTTGAATCTCCCATGTTTATTATGAAGGTATTCTATTTATGTGAATTTATGAAAAAACATATGCAAAAGGTTGTCTTCCTTTCTCAACATTTATGCTCATGGCATTTACTGGTCTGTGAGTATTTGAGTCCAGCTTTATCAAGAACACATATTGCAATGGATTATGACCAAAACTTGCAAACTCCCTGTGCATATATAGGACCATCTAATTCAGTAGATGTCTAGTTTGACAGACAATCACTTTCAGAGTTATTGGTCATAGAAATATCTTTCTCAGATCCTTATGCCTTAAACTAGAGATGCCAGGAACTGAACCTGAAACCTTCTCACTACAAAGTCTGTGTTCTGCTACTGAATCATAGACATTTTCCTTAAAAAGAAGGGAGGTGGATCTGTGCTGGCATGGTTGTTACAAGAAAACTTTAGCTGTAATTCCACTCAATTAAAATACTGAGAAGTTTTACCATTAACTTCAACAAGAGTACAACAGCACGTTTTATCAACCAGAACTGCCTATATTGTTGCTTATATATACAGCAGGGGGGGAAATCTACTAGGTAGTTCTAAAGAGATGTTAATCACACAGAGGTTTCTTACTCTAGTATAACATATAACATCATAGACTTTAAAGCATTACCTGCATGGTGAATCCTTAATGCTAGTGGTGATTCTTTTGCATTAGATGTGTATGTGTGGTTGGGGAAGATAAAAGGGGCAGTTAATTCTCTTTTCAGAAGATGATTCAAGTTCATGAATCAGTAACTTGGGAACTATAGTCAAACCATCCAAAGGCAATAACAATTTATCAGTTTATAGCAGTTACAATGGCAGCAATCTTTTCCCCTTATTGTAAAAAAAAATGGGGGGGGGGAGATTTAGTAAAGCAATAAGATGTGCATATCAAGCTTAGGGGGAAAAAAAACCAGAGCTCATGAACCAATGGAAAAAAATCCCAGACTTAAAATATACTCCCACTAAGTTCCTTTCTGAAATGTAAGAAACAGTGTTAGAGGAAATAGATAGGTACTCTTGGGAAAAATGGAGTTGTCACCAAACTTGCTGTTTCTAATTGCTACAGTTTAGAAACAATGACTTTTCAGATAGGTACAAGCAGCGGAGTATTCTTCCATGCTTGTCGCTTTATTGACGATACTTACCCCTGAGCTGCATTATAAGCACTGAAGCAGCTCACTGTTTCGCCAGCAGTTGAGGTCTGGTACTACATGGTATAAGTTCTCCTGCAAATGTGATGGCTATAAATAATTCAGAAGCATTTAAAAAAGCTTTCTTAGATATACCAAAGAGTTACCTCTACTGTAATTCTAAGCAGTTTTACTGCATTCAGTGGGACTGGTTGCATAGCAAGTGTGAGATTGCTGCTTTACTTGAGTACTTTATTTCCATTGTAATTTATTTCTGGAAAATATTATGCAGTCATGCGGGGGCATTAATTACATGGACATGTTATCTATCTAGGATCAATAATACCTGTAAAAGGACTAAATCCAGTGATCTTTTTTTGCTTAATCCTGCCCAATTGCCTTCCTTACTATACATCCTTCAGAATCTGAAATCAGAGGCTTAATATGCTGCTCCTGGAAAATCATCTGGGGAACATAATATCCTCCCTAAATTATACAAAGCCTTTCTAAACTGGTGATCTCCTTTGTTAGCTGAAACCTTTACACAGATTAATGAACACATTTAATTCCTTCTGGTTGGAATCTGAGCATTGTTATTCATAAGAAAGGTGACAAAACAGATCCACACAATCCACAATAAATCTAGATAGGTGTTGCAGCAAAGCTACATAGCAAATATGTGTTGCATAAGTTAAAAATGGGGTGATTGAGAATCATACTGTACACTCACATCAAGCAGGATTTAGAGATTGACTTTGTACAGTTGATCACTGAAAAATGCTATACTAATTTTTTCAGGCATAAATGGTCCTATGAAAGTATTTTTTGTAACATTTGGAGACAACCAGTGTGTTGTAGTGGTTAAGAGCAGGTGAGCCCTAATCTGGAGAACTGGGATTGATTCCTCCCTTCTCCACATGAGTGGCAGACTCTTATTTGGTGAACTGGATTTATTTGAAAAATACAGAAGGGGTACAGTGTAAAACAGAGTGAAATGAGACAACCACTGTACCCTGGCTGCTGAATAAATCAGAGAAAAAGGTCTAATGTTAGTACTTTAATGAAAATGAAAATGCAATAAAGTCAAAAAGTCAGATGTGCAAATCCCCCCCCCACACACACACACACAAAACAATATACACATATTCATAGCCAACAGGGCCTGGGTTTAATTAACAGTCAATGTGGACATCTTAGCTGGTTTCTGACTGTAACCCTGAAATAAGATAGCAAGAGTTTCTTAATAACCACTGAAATAGGCATTTAGACTCATAGAATCATAGAGTTGGAGGAGACCACAAGAGCCATCAAGTCCAACCCCCTGCCATGCAGGAACACACATTCAAAGCACTCCTGACATATGATCATCCAGTTTCTGTTTAAAAACATCCAAAGAAGGAGACTCCACCACTCTCCAAGGCAGTGAATTCCACTGTCGAACAGTCCTGACAGTCAGAAAGTTCTTCCTAATGTTTAGGTGAAATCTCTTTTCCTCCAACTTGAATCCATTACTCTGTGTCCTAGTCTCTGAGGCAGCAGAAAACAAGCTTGCTCCCTCTTTGACATGACATCCCTTTAAATATTTAAATGTAGCTATTATTTTCCCTCCTTCACTTCTCCAAACTAAACATCCCCAGCTTCCTAAGTCTCTCTTTGTAGGGCATGGATTCCAGACCTTTCACCATTTTGGTTGCCCTCCTTTGGACACATTCCAGCTTGTCAATATATTTCTTAAATTTCAGTGCCCAGAACTGAACACAGTACTCTAGGTGAGGTCTGACCAAGGCACAGTAGAGTGGCACAACTACTTCCCTCGTCTAGACATTATACTCTTATTGATGCATCCCAGAATTTCATTGGCTTTCTTATCATACTGCTGGGTGATGTTCAGTTTGTGGTCTACTAAGACTCCCAGATCCCTTTCACATGTACTGTTGTCAAGCAAGGTGTCACCCATCCTATATATTGACATGCATTGACATTATAGCAAAAGAACAGGCAGGGTTAGGGAGGAAAGATCTATCCTGGATCATCGCTTGACCCTGCAACATCTAATAGAAAAATGTAGTTCATTTTATGCTGTATTTGTAGATCTTAAAGAGGCTTTTAATTGAAAATAAACCATTTTAAAAATGAACTATTCGAAGATAAATGTACTAGCTATTTTGACTCAGTAAGACCCAATATTCTCCTCATTGATAAAAGCTGCAAATTACAAAGCTGGTAGCCAAATTTTATGCAGTAGTGTTTAAATTCCACAGGACTAAATATGCTAAAGTTGCTTTGTAAATTGTAATTGATTGTATTAATTTTACAATATTTTTATAATTTTATCATTTTTATTATGAATATGATACAGGTATATGTATTTCTGATTTTATATATATGTACATTGTTGTATATGGTGTTTTTGTAGCAAATTTTGGTCCTTGACTGTAATAAAGTATTTATACATCTCTTATAAATATGCATTAACAGACAACATATGAAAAACCTCTATCTAAACTGAACATTTTCTTTCCAGAGAAGAAAATGAGAAGCTGCAACATATAGAAGGCTCTGAATCATGTCTGCATTTAAAATGTTGTATTTTCTTGAACCTTATGAATTATTTTTGTAAGAGGCTAACCATGGCATAACCTACTAATGTATAGTCTCCAGGGAGACATCTTCATACATTTAATTAGCATTAATTAGAGACAAGACTATTCAGAGAAAAGGGGGAAAAAACAAAAGCGCTTGAGAAAAGTTGCACATTTCTTGCAGGTTGCTTCACCTGCTAATTGCCAACATAAATTTGTTCATAGTATTTGCATCTTGATTTAATTATCCCACCAAGACTATATGCTATCAAGGTCTTCTATAAGAAATGCATTTAATAAGTGTTGAAATGAAGTATAAATGGAAATGTTTAGATTAAAAAAGAAAAGCTGGCAGAAAGGCATTGATTATAAGAACAATACAAATGCTGAATGAAAGAAATGTAAAACTTTGTCTGAAGCATTTTTTTCAAACATTAGACTGCAATCTGTGCTCAGTCATGTTGTTTAAATCAAAAGCTGACCAGAAACTACTAATTCATAAATATTTTCAAAAGTTAAAAAATGTGTTTCTCCATTTCATAGATTTTTCAAAAAATCATTACTACTGTTGTCTTACCTTTTAATGCCATTTGAACTCAGTGAAGTCAAATATGATTAGCAAAAGTGAACTGTGACCTCGTTCAATTCACTAAAGGATGTCTGGTTACTTTCCTGTCCCTCCCTCCCTCCCTTGATGTTTCAGAATGGGTTAGAGATTAATATTCAGATTTCCTATACTCAAATTGCTCATTTACATGCAAGTCAGATTCTCATACAATGGAATGTCATTGTTACTACGTGTGTCCCTTTCAGGTGTATTCTTAGTTGTGTGTACTCTCTAACTTGAGTTCAGGAGTCTCACCCAGAACTGCAATAAATGTAAGGGAATTAAGCTTAGTTTCAGGGAGAAACCACTTCCTGCTTTCACAGCCTTACTAGCTAGGAAAACCAACACGCTTGCCAGCCGGGAGAGAGCAGAATAAATGATTTAGGGATCCTTACCTGGATAGATGTCATAATGTGACATCATCCCATGGATCAGTAATGACCCAGTGCTTGCACAAGTACATTTGTCCCTTGCACAAGCAGAGTGAGCCCCCATGCTGGTGCTGGGCTGTGTCGGCACCAAGTGAGGATCCACACACACCACCCCGAGTGGGCTGTAAGTTGCTTTGAGCAGGCTGTGCTTTGGTAAATAAGCTACATTAACTTATCTGTAGAAGCCAATCATATGCGCTCTTCATTATGAAGGACAAAATTAACTTGGTTGCCTAGGGAACATGATGTGTACTCCTGAAAAATATCAACAATTCTCATTAGGCTGTACAAGAGCCTATGTGCCCAGATCATTCCTGATCCAGACAATTTGCTAGCATTTTCTATTTATAAGCACTAGGTCTTGAAAGGATGGAACAAAGGATACAGAGAAAACCTTGAGTCCCACAGATCAAGAGACTACTTTGTCAGTCATAGAATTTTCAAACAATAAGAATTTGGCATACAGTAGTTGTACACATTACAGAAACCTTATGTTTGCCATACCTTTGAAACTGTATGACTACTCCTAGGGCAGTACCTGGCCTCATGTTTATAAGAAATAAATAATAAGAAAACAAATGTTTTGTCTGCAATTCAATGTCAGCCAGTTGATGAGGCTATTAATTTAACCACCTTCTAATTTCCTAAGGTTTATATGCTAATTATCGACATTGAGAAGACCTGTTGCAAGCATAGTCTCCAATCATCTTCCATAGATACTCAGAATGTCGCCTTTCAAAAAAAGGCATTTTATTTTATTTTTTAAAAAATGATGTTATTTCTACATTTGCTGCTAAAAAATGTAGCTGCTAAAAATCCTTGTGTGACGCATTATTCTTTTGGTGTACTAAGGCTCCAGCTTGGCAAGGAATTTCCTTATCATTGGAAAGATACAATAAGGAGAATAGTACTTCTTCTCTTTTTAGCATCTTTATGAGGGTACACAAGTATACACTGACTCTTTCCCATTTACACAACAGGGTAAAAAGGAAAAAAAAAATGACAGAAAACACATAGATTGTAAAATTTGTAATGTGACCAGAACCTCAAAATTACAATGATCTGATGACAATTGCCAGGATGGAATCTGACAGTGCAGTGTAGTAGAAAGAGTCTTGGTTGGCCAGCCTAACTGTAAAAATACAACACTGGGTTTTAAATTAAAAAACAAAATAACATGCAGAAGAGAAGCTATTAATACGAGGTATATTCATGTGAATATTTATGGTGGTGTTAACATTTCAATAGCAGTTTTTACTCAGAGACTAAAAGCAGCTTTCCAAAGGTAAATGTTAATCATCGTGCCCTGGCTAAATGCCAATTCAGGTAATTACATTTTGCTTATTTAATTTTTCTCCTTGAAGTTTTAATTGAATTCAACATTCTTCTCCTCTTGTTGAAGTCATTGTGTAATGTTGCCATCTACTAACACCTGCTACATTCCTCTAAAGAGCACTGAAGTGATGGGTAAGGTTATGGATTTTAAGGGTGGTTTGTGAGGTTTGTAGAACAGCTTGGAAGAACAATACAGCTATGTGAATACCTGGAAACATGAAAAGAAAATGGAGTTCTTGTCCTATGGATAGCAAATTTGCCCCATAAAAATGTTTGCAATTTAATCACAAAGCTATAAACCATTTAACCCTGGTACAAACAACAGCCTCAGATGTTAATTGAAGAAAACAAGAACAGTGGGTGGAGCAACAAGAACAGTGGGTGGAGCATGTTGGCCCTGTCCATTGCCTTCATGTGATCAGCTGATTGTCTACAGAGTACAACTGTGTGGAAGGAGTGGCAGCACATATAGATCTTCCCCAATAATCAGTCATGCTGTTTTCCTAACATTACTGATCATAGAAAGGGAGAGTTCATGCAGTCATTTCTTCCATATAGTTGCCCATATGGTTACATAGAGGAAGGGATGGGTCTAACACATTAGTAAATGTTCTGTTCACATGGTTATTGAATATATGGGGCTACCATATCATGCTATTTACTCTTCTTCTCAGGCAGTCTTCTTCAGAATTGTTATACTTCCATAGGAGTAGAAGTATTGACCTCTCTACTTCAGTTGGGATTCAAGTGATGGGATTTCTTCATCTTGTTTAGTAGAGTTTCTGAGAAACTGTCCTAAAAACTATTTTCCATACTGTTTGACAAACCAATTTTAAAGAAAAAGTGACCTTCTGAAGTAGCTTATATTGTAGAATGAGGAGCTATAAGTGGAAAGCACAACTTTCATGTACCTAACAATGCAATCCTAAGCAGAAGTACACCATGCTAAAATCACTGGGTATAATTCTGCTTAAGATTGCAACATTAAAGTATCTTTAGATTCTGCACTTAATGTTGGAACAGGAACTGGAACTGGAAGAAAAAGAAAAAGAAAAAGAAGGGAAGGGAAAGGGAAAGGGAAAGGGAAAGGGAAAGGGAAGGGAAGAGTTGGATTTATATGCCCCTTTTTCTCCTATAGGAGATTCAAAGGGGCTTACAAACTTTTTTCCCCTCCTCCCTCACAACACACATCCTGTGAAACAGGTGGGGCTAAGAGAGCTCAGAAGAACTGTGACTAGCCCAAGATCACCCAGCTGGCATGTGTTGCAGTGTACAGGCTAATTGGAATTCCCCAGATAAGCCTCCACAGCTCAGGCGGCAGAGCAGGGAACCAAACTCGGTTCCTCCCGATTAGAGTACACTGCTGCTCTGAGGTAGTGTGAATGGCCCAAGGTCACCCAGCAAGCATCCATGACACAAATTAGGATTTAAACTTGGGTTTCCAAGATACTAGTCTGACACCCTTAACCACTACACCACATTGATTTTTAATAATATTTAATATATGTATACATATAATACATGTGTTGGTGCTTGATATACAAAAGGATGCTCTAAGTATCAAGGGTTATCCACATGTTGAGTAACACTCCAGCACATTACTTTGTGACCAAACTCAAGTGGCTCTTTTTCTAAAATTATTATTATTATTATTATTATTATTATTATTATTATTATTATTATTATTATTATTATTATTATTATTATTTTATTAGACTTAATAAACCGCCCAACCCCCAAAGGGCTCTGGGCGGTGTACAATGAGACATAAAACAAATACAATATAAGGTCTCATAATTACAATATAACAATAAAACATTAAAATTCATTAAAATACATTATAGCAGCAATTCCAAAAATTACAAATAAAAATACATGCCCGGAGGCATACACAGATGGCGCCCAATCCAAAGGCCCGGAGGGCCAGCATTGCCCGAAAATGGATGGTATCAGCGATCAAGCAATGTTGAAGATGGTAAAACTGTCGTGGGGGCTCCAGGGGGGGCAGGCAGTCTGCGGCTGGCATCCCCAAAGGCTTGGTGGAATAACTCGGTCTTACAGTTCACTTTTTATATGAAGCCTTTGATTCCTCATTGATTCCTCATTGATTCCTCATTGTTTTTTCTCTTTCAAAAGATGATTTCTTTTTAATTTTCATTTTATTTCTCATTTTAGTTTTCTGCTATAACATATTGTGGTGCACTTTGTGCCTATTATTATCTAGCAGTATACCATTTTTCAATACTTAGAGTCATAAGGGGGAAATCCTACTTGTTACCATATTATGAAAAATGTTACAAAACTGTTATCATTAATCTAATTTTTTTTCATTATTGCCATGTTCAAGGATGAAGTAATCTAAAAAAATCAGCAGGTGCAGCAATCTCTTTATTAACACCATTTATCAGGAATGATAAGTTTTCTCTGAGCAGAGATACTAGCAAGCAGAAGTATATTAACAGTATACAGTGCAGTTAGGACAGACAATTGTGGCTAGGGAAATAATTAGCTAGAGTAATAAATTATTAGTAATTAGCTAGGGTAATAAATTGGCAGTAATTAAGCAATTTTTGCTTTTATGTTTTAATATCTTAAATTATATGTAATATAAATATTACAATATTACAAACTGAAATTAGAAATAATAGTATTTGAATCATTGGTGCATTTTATTTGAGCATAAAATAGGTTTTACTGCTATTTGGCAATAATTTGGCCACTGATTTCTCTTTTTTTGCTGATTTATGAAAATGAAGAAATAACTAATGGTCAGAATTTTGTAACTGAAAAATGACAGCCTATGTTGGATATTTTGGTACTAGGTTATTTGGAATAGAGGATGAGACCATGCTATTTTATTTTAGACATAATTGTCAGATTTAACTGGCTAGGTGTGGTACACATTAAGTAAAAGAATATTAACAAGTATTAATAACACAGATTTCAAAACCCTATAAAAATCTCAGTTAATTATAAAATTGATGTTCACTGCATTGTAAATAGTGCAAACCGAAACATAATTTAAAACCAGAGATATCTGAAACTACCTTAGATTTTTATCCACTTCTAAATACTTCAAAAATTTATTGATAATGCTGATGTGCCTTTACGATTTATTTATTATGTCTGTGTTTATATCCCATTGGTTGCATATGAACAATAGTTTTACTAGGAAAACCTTGACGCAGTGTTTTAACCCTGTGTCCTGTTTACTGTGTTTCTCTGCGTAGTTATTTAATGTGGGTACTGAATCTAAGCTCAGGCCTGGATAGCTGATGCTAGCCTGATCTCATCAGATCTCAGAAGCTAAACAATATTAACATTGGCAAGTAAAGATGGGAGACTTTCAAGGAATATCAGGACCATGATGCAGAAGCAGGCAATGACAAACCACCTCTAAACTTCTCTTGTCTTGAAATCTTGCCTTGAAAATCTTACTAGGCGTTGTTATAAGTCAGATGTCAGCAATAATCAACTGATAATAAATTTGGGGGGTACGTTTAGAGGATGAGTTGGAAATATATAATTGCATTAGAATTTGTAATAAAACAGAATGTCTTCTTGTGCAATAAACATGGAGTCGGAAGTAAGGAAGTGCTTACACTTACTTTATCTAGTAGAAAATACTATTGATGTTCTTTTTAAACATCTAATAATGTTCCAATTTACAGTGATACTTTACCAATTATTCCAAGAGCTAATAGTGACCATTTTCCTCTTATGGCAACATGTACTTAGCTTTCCCCTCCTTAGTAAATTATTATGTGATACTGAGTACTTGGCACTTAGTAATAGGAGTTCAAAGTGGAATGGATAAGTCCAAGAATCAATAATCAGCATTTTAGATTATGCTGAGTTTCTTATGTTAAAGAGTAATATTGTATTGGAAACATGCAATGAAATTAATATATAAGAGTTTCTAATTCAACAACTGTTACCTTTCACGATCTTGACACACATGCTTGAAAAGTTGAGACTTGAGAAAGACCCAGTTTAGTAAAGATAGGTGTACTGTCAGACATGATCAATGTAACAAAATGTCTTTTTTTTCTATATTGGGTTGGGGCCACAATATCTGATGCAGAGAATGACTTAATAATTTTCTCATTTCATTAATTTTAATCTGATAATTACTGTAAAAAATTAGAATAATGTCAGGTAGACTTATTCTTAGCTCTATGCCTATAGTTTGTTTTCACTGGGAGACAGGAAGACATAAAGAGTCAGATCTACCGACCAGTCTGATCACAAAGGATTCGGAAAATGGTTGCTATCTTGCTATACTGTGCACCAATTTCCCTCACACTGATTTTCATGTAATGCTCACTGCAAATAAGCAGTAGAGGCCCCTGCTTGAATCTTGCTTGGAGTATGAAGACCCTGGCCTGGACCCAGGGCTTCCATGTTAGAGCCTTGCCTGGACAATGGACTTCTTGGATTAATTTTGACAGTAGTAGTAGCTAGCTTGTCTTTAACCACTGTGAGAGAAAGCTACAAAGGGGACATATTGTGGGGGGAGAGAAGTTGCTTTGTTGTTATTGGGCAGTTGAGTTTGGGGCAGTGCTCTTTAGTTTAAAAAAATGAGTAGTCCTGGAAAAGCACCATTCCCGCCATAAGAAACAATGGAGAGAAGGAGGACATTCAGGAAAGCATAAAACCAGACCATTCTGGCTCAATCACTTAAACCTTGGTGATCCTCTAGTAAGGAGGGAGGGCCAGGCTTGCTGAACTTTTGGTACCATTTTGCAAAAAAAAAGAGCTGCTTTGGACAACCAATAATTTTCCTTGCCCCCAGTTTACCCTTAAGAAATAACAAGTAGACATCTCAGATAAAAACTCTTCCAATCACATCATCTGGTGTGTTTGAGCAATGTGAATGCTAGGAATCAAGTTCATGATAAAATGGACAAATTGGTGGTGAATCCACTTTGCTAATTTATCCACAATAGTTTTTGCTTGGAAGACTGAAAATCTCTAGCACAGATCCAGGAATATGAACAACTGGAAATTGAGACTGGGAATCACTTGGATTTGGGGCATGTTACAACATCAGTGTTTTAGTATCAGTAATTTCCTGTTCAGCTGTCTGACACAAGTGATTTATTTTTTACCAGAAGGTAGTTCCTTCTTAGTATTCCAGAAAGGTCCTCATTGTGTTCTTTATAAACCTTTTATAATAATAAAAGCTTGAAAATATACCTGTCTTCGAGGAAACCCATCTCTTTTTGTCCAGATAAGGAGGATTCAATATTTTTATAAAAATAATACTAGAATAGGCTTTTTGGAATAGCTAATGTCTTGTGTACAAAGAAGACCCTGCAGATGGCACTAAGAGGGTAGTTAGATAGAATACATCAGCATCTTCTCTTCTGCTTTTCTTTCCTTTGCTGCCTCAATTATCTGCCAACAACAGTTATAGTGACCCAGATTAAGCACATCACTGATTGAAGGTAGAAAAGTCTCCATAGACACTTAGGAGCAGGCAAGAACAAACGGCCCTTTCTGCATGGGGCCAAAAACAGCAGCCTAGGGACAGAAAAACACCGGTCCCTGGGGAGCTGTTCGCACAGGCAGCGCTGCTGCAATGCACCAGCACTGTTCTGTGCGGCCCCGAGCGGCGTGAAGGCACAACTTTCCACCTCCCTTCCCGAGGGAGGTTTTTGGAAAGCACCGCCTTCCCATCGGCACGGTGCAAAGACGTGGTGCGAAGGTGCCACTTTCCCGTCCCCCCACTCACCTCATCCTCCAGCATCAGTCTGGAGGGCTGCTGAGAACCGCCCACGCTGCCCTCTGACCCCTGGAGGTTGGAGGGCAGCATGGGCAGGTCCCTGCAGCCCTCCAGACCGACGCTGGAGGATGAGGTGAGTGGGGGGGATGCAGAAGAGGCGGCTCTGTGTGGAGCCGCCTCTTCTGTGCTGGCCTCTGCAGGGGCCACTCGCATGCTCCTGTGCCAATGGCCCCCTCCCCTCCACCGGCATAATTTCTGCCAGTGGAGAGGTGCCCTTTCCACTGTGCAGAAAGAGCCATGGCTACCTCCTGTGGTACAGAGAATGGTCATGGATAGCAACTACCAAATTTGAAAAGAAAGAATGAAGACCCATATAATTGAAAAGGACTTGTGGACATTTACACAGACTGAGCATCCAGTCCAAGGTACAAAGGAGAAGACTTCATGGGTATCCTTGGCTGGGAAAGGGTGGGATAGCAAGTCCAATACACTAAAATAAAGAATACAATCAGACAAGAGGTGATACAATTCTTGTTTTAACTGACTGACAGCTATTAAGGGTCATTACATTCCCAACTGCCTAGTCTGTACAGGCAGAATTGAAGAGATTTCATATGAAATCATCAATAAACAGCCTAATGAACCTTCTGAAACTATTTTTAGCATATGAATGCAGGCCCCAAACTTATGCGTACAGCTTTTAGATCAATTGTGATCTGAAGGAAATTGTGCAGACTCTTCAATAGATTAACAACAGTGGTGAGTTAAAGCAAAAGCAAAATAATGCATGCACAAAACAACTTGACATACATCTCTTTTTCCAGATTGAACATTTGCTGTACTGGCATCTGTACAGTATCTTTGTGTACTGATAGATGGATTGGTAAAAGCATGAAATAAATTTTAGAAAGATTGTTCTGGCTGCCCAGTAAAGATTTAGAATTTATTCTGGAATACATGAGGAAATTGGGAAGTAAGTGTTATAGTAACCTGATCTTGGAACAGAATGGTCCAATGAACATAGCTGAGTGGGCCATGTTTAGCTGTGGCAGAACAAGATGTTGTGGGACAATAACATAGACAGGGGTCCAGAGATACTGAACAAGGACTACTGGGAGAGTGGGCTTCTTATAAAAAAAAACAGACCCTCAGGGTTATGCAGAGTGGCCCTTAATTTTAGTATATGTGCTGCCAAATAGTCTCTTCTATTATACTAGATTCTTTCTTGCCAGGAGTATACAATAAGGAATTATTAATCCCGAAGCAAGTAGTTCGTGCCTCAACTGAGAACCTGCCCATGGAAAATTGACATAGACAAATGGTCAAGCCGAGTCCTTTCTGACAAGAAGGAAGAGAAAAAAGGAAAATCTCGGGCGCAGGAGTTAGCAGAATTAGTCCAAACACCTGAGGTTGCTGAATTGGAAACAAGTCATCAAGGAAAGGGATGATCTGAAGTCTTCACTGCAGAATCCAAAATTTTTTATCCAGCTTTGGAAGAATTAAAAAGGGCAGCACTATTTACACATAAGACATGCTCCATCCAAAATAGGGAAGAGGTGGAAAAGAGGACTCAGATCAACCAACAATTTCAACGAAGGAAACAAAAGAAGGTGAACCTCAGAAAATTCCTACAAGTAGAAATGGATGTATTATTGTAGACAAGGAAGGCACCCTAAATATGATCAGTGCAGACGACTGACAATCAATTTCTATTGTAGATTCAAATGCCCTTATTTTTTCTTGGAATGTGGTTGGGTAGCATAGGTGCAATGGATCTTCCCTTCTATCGTCAAAAATTTGATATTATAGCCCTACAAGAAACTTGGATGGCAGGGCCTTTGGACCTTGATGGGTATTTTTCATTTATAGAGAAAGCTGTACCTGGAAAAGGCCAAGGAAGGCTTAAAGGGGGGCTAGGTATACTAGTATCTGTTAAACTAAAGGTTGAATGCAAAGAGCTCCCCTCCCTTAAAAACATAGCCATGGCAGTCTATATTTGCTGGAATAATGGTAGTCGTATAATTATTAATGTGGATATTTCTCCTATGCGTGTTAAATCAGAGATAGAGGAATTCTGGGACAAGCTGGAAATGTACATGTTGGCACTTACCATGAAGTTTCCTAGAGCAAATATTTTGCTAGTAGGTTATGCCAGGTTGGGAACAAATGACAATATGCTGTTATCTAGACTTGGGAAAGAATTAAGTACCTTGGAAGAAGAAAACTGCAGATCAACAAATGTCATGAGATTAAGCAAAGACCCAGTTTTAAATTTTGCAGGAGTTTATTTAAAACTCCTGTCTTATAAATTAAACCTTCTAGTTCTAAATGTATCTACTAATGGTGATTATCCAGGTGAATTAACTTGTGAGTCTCTTTTTTCAATCCCTGTATTATAGCACAGAAGATGGTCATTCAATCCCCAATTTCAAAAATCCCCAATTTCAAAAATCCCCAATTTCAAAACCCCAATTTCAAAAGAGACGAAGTTTCTTAGGCTGATTCCGCATGGGCCAAAAACAGCAGTGTGAAAATTGTGTGAAAACAGTATAAACCCTTTTACACCGTTTTAAACCCTTTTACACCATTTTCACACTGTTTTGACACAGCTGTTTTTGGCCCATGCGGAATCAGCCTTAGAAACCAATAAAAAAACGGAAAAGACCCTGGTCATAATGGCATTTCTCCGGAACTCCTCAAGGCAAATATTGAGTGGTGGGCCCCATTTCTAGCTTCACTATTTACATATATAGATGAAACAGGCAGGATATCAGCTGGATGAAATACAGCAATTGTAGTTCCATTTCACAAAAAAGGCGATAGAATGGATCCTGCAAATTACAGACCAATCAGTTTACTAAATATTATAAGTAAACTATATGCCACTAATGAAATTTAAAGATTGGCTGGATAGTGAGGAGATCTTGGCTGTTGAACAGGCCAGTTTTAGAGAAGATAGATCAGCTATAGATCATTGCTTGGTAGTGCAACTTCTTCTGGAGAAGTATGGGTCAAAGAAAGACACATTCCTGTATGCAGCGCTTTTAGACCTGAGATCTGCTTTCAATACTGTGTCTAGAGAAAGATTATGGTATAAACTGCAAGACACCCTCTATAGACAAGCGATTGTTGAGTCTTATGCAAATTTTGTACAAAGACACCTTTCTTAGAGGTAGATGCAGTCATGAAGGTCACCTGACTGAGCCTGTAAGAACATACAGGGGTGTGAGACAAGGCTGTATGCTTACTCCGCTATTGTTCACTTTCTACCTGAACAACATAGTAGACGCTCTGAAAAATGCAAGATTCCACCCATCCAAAGTGGCAAATCGCCATATCCCAGTTCTGTTGTATACTGATGACATGGTAATCCTGTCAAGAACACTTATAGGAATGAAGAGAGCCCTTTTGGAATTGTCCAGCTATTGTAAAGAAGAAAAATTAGAAATAAATTTCCAAAAAAATAAAATTCTTGTTTCTGGGAAAAGATCAAAGATGAGAAAATGGCAAATCCAGGGTAATAAAATAGACCAATTTACTAGCCTTAAATATTTAAGGGTAATAATACAGGCCTCTGGTGCCAAAATGTCCATCACAAGGCACAGGCTATAAAAGGGCAGAAAGCAGAGGCAGAGGAAGCTCAGTCTAAATGGATGCTTAACTTGGTCAAATGGAAAACCAGCAGGCAGCATCCCTGGTATCTTCTTTCAGGACTAAATTGTCAGTGGAAGTATCCAGAAAAGCCCTGCTTCTTTCTGAACTGTTGGTGGTTTAGTCACATTGCCTTGTTCCGAATGAACTACCTACTCATTAGGCCTTACTCCCAGAGAAATATTCTTAAAATGCCTGTCAAACTCATTCATCAAGTACATGACATATAGTCTTTATTACATAATTCTGAAACTGGACATCATTTCTAAAAGTATATGGGGTTTTCAAAAACTCCTTCCTTTGAAGAAATAAGTAATCTTTTGAGAGAAAAAATATTTTCCCAAGATAAAGAATTCCTCCTGCAATAGCAGATTTCACAAATTAATTTCTATTTAAATCTGAAGTCAGTTTTTTTCCTCATGTTTTGTTCTATTA
Organism: Sphaerodactylus townsendi; assembly: GCF_021028975.2. Lineage (NCBI taxonomy): Eukaryota > Metazoa > Chordata > Lepidosauria > Squamata > Sphaerodactylidae > Sphaerodactylus > Sphaerodactylus townsendi. Next base: position 61,813,832 of record NC_059428.1, on the reverse strand, counting down.
TATTAGGGTTTTAAAATATTTAATCTTTGCTCCAATAATTACTAGCAAAATGCCTGCTATTATTAAGAGGCTTGTTGGATGTTTGCTAAAGTGCCAATTACTAACCATGAAAGTGAAACCTTAGTCTCTTATGGCCTACTTAAGGAAGCAGATAGCTCATTAATGTAAGTAATCTTTGCCCCATCCCATTTTCATATTACCATACAGGGGTGTAAGCTAAAGTTGTCCTGCTGACATTGCATTATTTTACTTCTGTTGTCACATACAAGTCCCAAACATCTTCAGCAAAATGTTATTGTGATTCTTACCACGTAGCATTTACATTTCAGAATTTACATTTACCACATAGCATTTACGTTTAATTATATATGAAAACTGTATATAATTAATATAACTCAGAAAAGTGGGACATTGTCTGCAATGAAAGGTGAAAGGAGATTGACATTTTCATTAAAACACTTCTGGCAATTGAAAACCTGCCTTGGCCAGAAAACTACATAGAATGTGGAAGGAAACGTGGCGGGATCTATTAATATGTTACCCAAAGTGATGAAAGTTTCTTCCTTTGAGAGCTGGGATTAGCAAGAGCAGACTCTTCACTTTGCAGAAGGCGGGGAAAGCATAATATCCCTGACAGGTAAGATGGGCTGAGGGTGAATGACTGATCAAAGGTCACTCAGTTTAATGGCTGAGGAGTCTTACTAGACCGTAAACTAAACAGCCCCTTCCGCACGGAGGCGGAAGGGGTTGGGTTGGCGTAATCTACGCCGACCCGACGATGCTGGGACCATCTGCATGGATGGTCCCAGAACCGGCTGGGACGACGGCGTGGCGGCGCGCCGTCGCCCGGCTGACCCGCCTCTCCCCCATCCCTCTCCCGTCGCCTCCGTCACCCTGCTGGCCTCCGTAGACCCGCCCATGCTGCCCTCCAACCTCCAGAGGTCGGAGGACAGCGAGGGAGGGCCTTCGGAGGCCAGCAGGGCAACGGAGGCAACGAGGTGAGTGGGAGAGGGACGGGGACAACAGCGCATTCCCGGCGGTGCCGTTCGCACCGCGCAGCCGGGAATGTGCTGTTGTGCCAAAAACCTCCCTCCAGGAGGGCGTTTTTGCCGTCCCCAGGGTGTCATTATTGGCCCGTGTGGAATGGGCCAATATGAGTTAGCAGTGTGATGCAGCAGCCAAGAAAGCCAATGCAATTTTGGGCTTTATCAATAAAGTACAGTGTCAATATTGAGGGGTGTAATTGTACCTCTCTGCATTGGTTAGACTTCACCTGGAATATTGTGTACAGTTCTGGGCACCGCAATTCAAGAAGGATATTGACAAGCTGGAATGGGTCCAGAAAAGGGCAAGAAAAATGGTAAAAGGTCTGGAATCCATGCCCTGCGAAGAAAGACTTGGGGAGCTGGGGGTGTTTAGTCTGGAGAAGCATAGGTTCAAGGGAGACATGATAGTTATGCTTAAATATTTGAAGGGATATGTCGAAGAGGGAGCAAGCTTGTTTTCTGCTGCCTCAGAGACTAGGACACAAAGTAATGGATTCAAGGTACAGGAAAAGAGATTCTACCTAAACATTAGGAAGAACTTCCTGATCGTCAGGGCTATTAGACAGTGAAATTCCCCCTATAAAAAGCTCCCACTCCCAATAGCCCTTGTTCAATATTTATGGACACTTCTCTCTCTGTGATATTATTCCACAAAGCATTGTTCTTATACCATAGCTAAACATGGGTCAGTCAGTTCTGTGCATTGAACTAATCTTCTCCAAGATCAGTTGACTATAACTCTTAATCAAGTATTCTTTCAAGTATTCCAGACCTATCCTCTAACAAGTGCTTATATCCTAGGACTGTGTGTGTGTTCTGCTGTTTTTATTCTTGTATGTATGTGTATCCCTATTATCCCAAAATAAAATTGTTAAACTTAATTCTCTCTCCTGTGTAATTTCTTGTAAAAGCAACGAAGATCTTGAGCGGTTGTGGTGGGTTTTCTGGGCTGTCTGACCGTGGTCTGGTAGATCTTGTTCCTAATGTTTCGCCTGCATCTGTGGCTGGCATTTTCAGAGGTGAATCACAAAGAGAAGTCTGTTACACACTGGGTCCAGTCAATATAGATATGTTTGGATTTTTCCATTTTCCATTTCTGCTTACCTATATCGATAAGTTTAAGTTGTACTTTTTTTGGTTAACTTGTTATATGTTTACTATTTTTCTATTATTATTGTCTGGTTCAGTAATTATGTATAGACCATAATGCCTTGCTTCTAGACATACTTTAACCTGGCTAGACACAAAGGCACCTCTATATATTGTTTTTCTGGTTTACATGAATGGTGAAAGATCCACAAGTCACTCAGCTCTCTCCACCACCACCTCTGATTTGCATCTTCTGCTCCAGCTGAGCCAATCACCCACTAATGCTGCTAATTTTATGACCTATGCAGGCCATCTTGCCTACAAGTCCTTACAGTCTTTGCCAATTCTTCTGGGACACTGGGCATCCCCTGTGGAAAGCAAAAACACATGCTCTGCTCCTGCCTGCTGAGGAGGATTTGAACCATTCTAAATCACACTTGCTCACTTTCAGTTATGAGAAGGATATCTATTTTTTACAAATACTAAACCCCATCCCTGACTGTATTTTACCTCCTTGTGCTATTAGTGATGGATTATTTTTCTCCCAGTCAGGACACAATATAGAAAATTAGGTTTGAAAAGTAACACCAGAGTAAGATGTAGATGGGGGAAGAATGTACTTCCCCTCTCCTGTATGCTCTGTTTTTATTTTAAAATAGATGTATATGTTTTGCACATGAACAGAAGGTCACCTGCTTTACTCCTGTGCTGAGGTTAGTAGCAAATAACTATTCATCACAGAAAATCATGTGATAGTTTTTATACAAAATGAAATACATGAATAATCTTATGAATTTGATTTTTAATGAAATCTGAAATCTTGGTTCAATGCAAATCATCTGCCCTGCTTTCTGTAAAGTGGGATGAATTACAAAATGTACTGTGAATGCATTTCAGGACTTTTAAAAAGTTTTTTTAAACTTAAAACTTTTTTTTAAAGTTTTGCATGTTTTGCACATGGTCAATTCAATATGGCCAAAAATTAAATCTAGCTTGTTTCCCTGCTGATTTCAGCAGCAGTTTTTTATTCTTGAAAAATTGAGTGTGATGTTGAATCAAACACAAGAGTGAATACATGAAGAACATTTTTTTTAAAAGTCAAAATAGGAACTATGGCTCATTCTGCACATGCAGAATAATGCACTTTCAAACTGCTTTCAGTGCTCTTTAAAGCTGTGCGAAATAGCAAAATCCACTTGCAAACAGTTGTGAAAGTGGTTTGAAAATGCATTATTTTGCGTGTGCGGAAGGGGCCTATGAGATGAAAAAAGGGGGTGAAGCCGATAATGAAATCCTTGTTATCAATTTCTCATGGATCTTCTTTCTTTTAATACATATATGTTCCCATTGTTCATAGTCCAATATAATGCTAGCAGCAATATGTTGAAAAATAGGAGAAAAGAAAATAATATTCAATATTTAAACTATTTTACTTATAGAACATCCTATTACTCCATCAAATAATAAGTCATGGTTCAATAGGGACAAGAATAAAATGATGTGCTCCATCATAGCCCATATTATGAATTCTCATTAAATGAATAAAATCCCTCCAATGTTAAACTTTCAAGTCATGTTGATCTCAATAGGACAAATAAACATGTGGTTAATTCTTACAATTGAACTCAGTGAAATTTAAAATTGGTTAACTTTGTCTGATTTGTGTCTATGAGCCATGGAATACTAAACAAAAATAATTTCAGTGCAAAAATATCTCCTGCTCCAGTTTTTTTACAACTCTACCAATTCTTCAGTCTGAATCTATGATTAGTTCCTATCTGATTCGAATAAAAGTTCAAAATTAGTTTTCCATAAAGAAACTACATTTTTAAAAAAGTTATATACATTGAATTAGGATGATAGGGAAATAAAGTTTTTTTAGCGTGGTCAACCAGAAGTATATTTTTTCTTTAATCTCAGACATGAAAGTATTTGTTTTGATCGCTTACATAATAAAGCAGTTGGTGAGAGCTTTAGATTCCTTTATGCAAGGCTCCTATTGTGCAAATTGCTGCAAGCAATGAGACCTGTCCTTCCGCAAAGAAGCAAATTAGTATTTGTTTCCAGGTTCCACAGTGGGAAGAGTTAGTCCCATAGCCATGTACTTAATCAAAACACAGCAGGATTGGAAATAGCCATGAAATTTAAACAATTCCTTTAAAAAGCATAGTACATTTGACCTTTCAAAGCTCCTATGAGTCATGGTTGCATTCAGTATGAAGTTTTCACACATAAAAGCTACTTATTAACTCAGGGTAGGTGAGGAACACTGTATGTGTCTAACAATCATCCAAGTAATCACTGAAAACAGATTGCCAGCTGCAACATGAGATCATTCAGAGATGTGAAGAACAATATTATCAGTATACAGTACCAACATACAACTCTTATTTCTTCATTTCATGTAAATTCAGAGAGGAAGAAGATCCAAATTGATACACAGGTTCCAAAGATTAAATTGAAAGTGTAATCCTGATGATATAGAAATACCATTGATCAGTTGTTACAGGTTCTCAATTTAGGGTTCTCTTGCAGTTATTGGGACAGGCATTGGAGGACTTTTTAGCAGTTTAGTCTAGTTTACCTTAGTCTAGTCTAGTTTAGCAGCTTAGTCTAGTTTACTATAACCATTCCTGGAGCTAGTGGTTACATATCTTAGTAACATCCAGGTTTTATTACTGTATGAACTTCATGGGAGGTTGCCTTTAAAAATGGGTTGGAAATTCCAGTTGGTGTAGAATGTATTAAGAAGTATAATGGTGACCTGTTATAAAGGAGACAAGAGTAATGATTACTTAGGGAAAGAAAGCTTTGTGAATCTGGCCCCTTCTGCACATGCAGAATAATGCACTTTCAATCCACTTTCACAATTGTTTGCAAGTGGATTTTGCTATTTCACACAGCTGCAAAGTGCATTGAAAGTGGATTGAAAGTGCATTATTCTGCACGTGTGGAAGGGGCCTCTGTCCTGTTCTGTAATTGTTGTAATTTTTTCATTAGTCAGAATCACATATCAGATGGGACAAATAATTTTTAATACTGGTGCTCACTTATTCTTATCCAGTCATTTCCTTGGAGGGCAATGTGAACAGTTATCATGCACCCCCCCACACACCCTGCGTCCCAAGACTGAGAGCTTGCCAGATATAGAACTACTTGAGCATCGGGAGAGTGAGCCAGCTCAGTCAATACAAGAATCTGGGGCAGGGATTGTCAGAAGTATTGGGCAAGATTCTGACAGCATCTCTGACTTTTCAGATACAGCACAAAATTGTAGGCAGAAATGTAAAGTGGCTCTGCAAAAGAGAAGAAATTCAGCATGTTTGCAAAGCCAATGCTGCACATTAGAGCATGCTGAGTCTTGCTCTCTCATGCAGACAACCCTGATGGATTTAATGTGGAGCTGTAAAGACTGAAGCTGTAGCTGTGACATGTTATTTCTTGATGCTGTCTGTGCTCTACTGATCTAATCTTGGATCAGCTTGGTATAGAGCAGGGGTCCTTAAACTTTTTAAACAGGGGGCCAGTTCACTGTCCCTCAGATTGTTGGAGGGCCAGACTAAAAAAAACTATGAACAAATTCCTATGCACAAATGATTGTAAAATGTTTGATTTCACCTTTCAGCCTTTCTGTCATGGTCTACTTTTAGAACAGTGACCAAAGTATGTCAAGTACAGGGTGGGCTCCAAATATTGTTGGGGAGGCTGTGGAATACCTTCCCCTGTAAAAAAAAAAAGCAAGAACTTTCCCAATGAGGGCATTCCATCCCTAACCCCAGGATCAGGTATCTTCCTGGGTTCTTTCCTCCTAGCAGCCAGTGCCGGCGATTCGCCAAATACAGCCTGGCTGATGCCAATGGGAGTGAGTGAGAACAGAAAAGCCCTAGAGAGCAACACATGCCGAGTTAGCTGAGAGAGGAAGAGGCGAGACAGGCGTTGCCACATGTAAGGTTTCCAACTCTGGGTCAGAAAATTCATGGAGATTTGGGGGTGCCATCATGTAACTGCAATCAACAGCCGTTGGAGCCGGTTCCTCCTCTCCCTCGAGCCCCCACTGCACATGAATGGAGCCATCACCGCCATGCCTGGCGGGCCGGATAAATGCCTTCGGGGGGCCACATTTGGCCCCCGGGCCGTAGTTTGGGGACCCCTGGTATAGAGGCTTTGGGAGGTGTGGCCATGCCCCCACCCACCCCTGGGGCATAGCCACACCTCCCCAAGCCCCACCTCCAGCCTCAGTGCTTATAAAAGCAGTTCTCTGAGGCCAGGGATGGCAGACCCCATTCCCCCCACCTCGCCCTTCACCAACTGGGCTCCCAGCTGGCAGTCCCTTCTGCCCTCCCCTTTGGGCTGAGGCGTAGCTAGGTAAAATGGAACCCATGGGTGGTCGCTGTGATGCTGGAATCCACCCCCAACAGCATCACTTTTGGTGGTGTTTAAACTAGAGAGCCCAAATTCTCCTTTTAAATCCACCTTAAAGGGAGAATCAGGGGCCCCCAGTTAAAACAACATTGAAAATGATGCTGTTTTGGGGTGGATTCTCCCCCACCCTGAAACAGCATCACTTTCAATGTTGTTTTAACTGGGGCCCCCAGATTCTCCCTTTAAATTCATGCTGAAGGGGATGGATTTAAAAGGAGAATCTGGGGAAATTTGGGGGAGGGGTGCCCACTGTCAGGGATTCAATTATTAAGCTAGCAGCTCCAAACTTTCAGAGTATCTTTACGAGACTCTCCTGATGATACCAGTCAGGTTTGGTGAAGTTTGGTTCAGGGAATCCAAAGTTATGGTCCTTCAAAGTTGTAGCCCCCATCTCCTATTAGCTCTCATTGGAAACCATGGGGGATGGGGCATGGGGCATCCCTTTTGGGAGTCTATAACTTTGGACCCCCTAAACCAGGGGTAGGGAACCTGCGGCTCTCCAGATGTTCAGGAACTACAATTCCCATCAGCCCCTACCAGCATGGCCAATTGGCCATGCTGACAGAAAACACTGATAGGGTGTAGTTCCCTAATTTTATCTGACTCCTGATTCTACCCTAAACCAAACTTCATCAAACTTGGCTGGTATCATCAGGGTTAGGAGTGTCACCTGACGATAGCCTGAAAATTTGGTGCCTCTAGCCTAAAAACTGTGCCCTCTGCAGGCCAAAAATTTAAAAAACACTTTAAAAATAAAAAACCCACAAGCGGGGGTGGAGCTTTGGACATGCAATGTGGGGGGTTTGAACCTGAGAAATCCTCCCTTACCTGCATCCTTGGCTTGGAAACAACCTTGACTCTGGCTACTCCTGTCTGGTATGTACATTCCTAGGTTTTTGATTATCTGGCTTATTTTGACCCTCTAGCCTGGACCCTCTCTCAGACAGGGAACAATCTCAGACTGGGATAGCCATGGGAAGCCCCCTCAGTCCAGTGATAGCCAATTTTTACATGGAACATTTTGAGAAACAAGCCATCAAAACAGCCCCCAGAAACCCGCAACTTGATTACAATTTGTGGATGACTCTTTTACAATCTGGAGCCATGTTTAAAATGTTCACTTTGAACCAGGGGTCCCCAAACTACAGCCCACAGGCCAAATGTGGCCCCCGGAAAACATTTATCCAACCTGCTGGGCAGAAGCGGATCTCCCCTTCTCTCTCTCCCTTTCCTTCCTCTCCCACCCTGGGAGAGCCCCGTCCTGCCCCTCCCCCTTTCCTCCTCCTCCCACCCCTTTCTTTGCTGGCTGCAACTGAGCGAGAGAGGCAGGTGAAAGAATGGGACCAGGCCCTGCGCGCGGACATCCCAGCTCGCTTTTCCCGCTCCTCTCCACCCACCCGCTTCATCGGCCCGGTGGCCGCGGGAGGAATGAGCCTCTGTTGCAGCCAGGAGACCACTGCCTGAGCCGGGGAGTGAATGCCCAGAGGAGGAGGAGGAGGAGGTGGCAAGCGGTGAGACCTTGTGCCGGCTGGCCGGCCAGACGGAGGAGTTGATCGGGTGAAGCGGAGGAAGGAGGAGGGGGCTGGCTGGGTGAGTGGGGAGGGGGATCATGGCTGCTCAGGTGGCCCCCGCTGTGGCCACCACTAGCTTGGGTGCCAGCCCCGTTGGACCTGAAGAAAGCCGAGCCGCTGCAGGATTGCTCGTCGGAGGCCAGGGGCGAGGCGGTGGTGAGAAGCAGCAACGGTCCCCCGGGCAAGAACCTGTAGGATGTGGCTGAAAGCAATGGTGGGGCACAGGGGCCAAGGCTGACCTGAAGAGCCCCAACGGGAACCCCAGGCCTGGTGGCGGCGGCTCCTCTTCGCTGAACAATAATCTGCCAGAGCTGCCCAGCAGTGTAAGCAACAACAGCGACGGGGTGGGCACACTTCAGCCTCAGCAGCAGTCGCCTCAGCAGCAGCCGCAACCCCAGCTGCCCATTCCCACTCCTCACCTGGTTGCCTTGGCTCCGCCAGCGTATGGCTTTGGGTACGGCCGAGGTGCCCAGGCTGGGGCGGCCATCGCCTTCCACCAACATGAAGAAGAAGAAGAGGAGTTTGGATTTTTATCCCCCCCCCCTTTCTCTCCTATAGGAGACTCAAAGGGCTTACAATCTCCTTGCCCTTCCTCCCTCACAAAAAACATCCTGTGAGGTAGGTGGGGCTGAGAGAGCTCCGAGAAGCTGTGACTAGCCCAAGGTCACCCAGCTGGCGTGTGTGGGAGTGTACAGGCTAATCTGAATTCCCCTGATAAGCCTCCATAGCTTAGGCAGCAGAGCGGGGAATCAAACCCGGTTCCTCCAGGTTAGATACACGAGCTCTTAATCTCCTACGCCACAGCTTCTCCTTGGTGGACAACAAGGCTGCAGAGCGGGGGGCTGGATCAGGCAAAATGGCAACCATCTTTGGCAGCACTTATGTCTGTGAACAGACTTTTTCCAGAATGAAACATCTGAAATCTCCAACCAGATCTAGACTAAGTGATGCACACTTGCATCACTTGTTACGACTAGCAGTGACAAATATGGAACCGGACATTGACCATCTCATTAGCCAAAATGAAACAGCAACGGTCCCCCGGGCAAGAACCTGTAGGATGTGGCTGAAAGCATTGATTTAACTTTACTTGATTTAACTTTACTTGTTCTTTATTTTAAATATTGTATTTGTTCCCGTTTTGTTTTTTTACTTCAAAATAAAATATGTGCAATGTTCATAGGAAATCGTTCATAGTTTTTTTTTTATAGTCCGGCCCTCCAATGGTCTGAGGGACAGTGAACTGGCCCCCTGTTTTAAAAGTTTGAGGACCCCTGCTTTGAACCTTGGGGAGGGGAGCCCAAGCTCCATGATTAGCTTTTGTAAACAGGTTTTACTTGATATTTAGGGACTAATATGGCACAGACCAGAGAATATTTGCATTTATTACATGGAGAACAACCATGAACTTACACAACTATAGACCATATAAGCATTAAAGAGCACTGAATTCCTTTCTGGTCATTTTTTCCTAGAGAAGTCGGATTGTTGGTCTTAAAGTAAAAGAACCAATATACATATTACAAGGAATAATTACAGGGAACAAAACTGACCAGTGATTATGTAGGTATAGATGGTAATTGTAACAACACATTTGTAACCTCATTTATGTGACAGTATGGTGGAGCCATTCATACGTCTATGTTTTCTTGCTAATCATGGGATATTGTGGGGTAATTTGCAGGTTGAATGAATGATCTATGTGTTGCACAGAATTAATCCAGTCCCTTCTAGCCATTCTGCTCCTTGATTCTGTGCTGTAGCTATTCTGCCTACTGTTTCTCCCAGCCAGAATGCTGAGTTACAAACCAGTCTTCTGCTATTTGCAACTTTTCCTTTCCTATAAGGAATAAATTCTATATTTAAGAAAGCAAATGTAGCTGCCTAAGTTGCACATTGGGCCACAGCATGAATTATAGATAAATACTGGTACAAAACTATTTAATGGGTTCTGAGATTTTATAGACCATGCAATGGAAAACAAATGCACAATAACAGTGCATATAAGTGTGTTGATGCATTCAGAAGAAGCAGATGTAAAGCTAAGGCAATGTACATTTTAGCATACAATTTCATTGCAAAAGCACTCATAAACTGCTGAAAGTAAGCAGGAAAATGTATAAACGGTTGGCATGCATGGTATATTGCAAAAGGCTGGCAATGACTCAAGGATTTTAAATAGATGGCAGATGAGGCACACCAAAAATTTTTATTGTTACTTATCCTTAGGTCTACCCGTTTTCTTTCTTTAATGAAATAAGTGCACCACTAGTGAATTGAATATTGAATTGAACCTTTAATACAGGGGTGTCAAACTCACAGCCCTTCAGATGTTCATGAACTACAATTCCCATCAGTTCCTCCCAACATGAGCACTGGCTATACTGGCAAGGGCTGATGGGAATTGTAGTTCATGAACATCTGGAGGGCCGCGAATTTGACACCTGTGCTTTAATGGCATTTAAATACACACACACACACACACACACACACACACACACACACACACACACACACACACACACACTAGTGGGGCCCGGGCGTGCTTTGCTGTGGCTTATCGTGGTGAAATGGGAAAGGAACAGTAGCAGCAAATCAATTACAGAGGCCAGTAGTACATGCTCATGCAAACACGCAGTCTGTTACTGTGCGATTTCAGTGATGTGTATGCCCGCATTCCTCTGGGGGGGGGGATGGAAAGGCACCCCTCCCACACATCTAGGCTGGCTGGTCACAATCCTTTACCTGGGAGTAAGTTTGGTTGGTAGTATTGGGTGTCGCTTCTGAGGAAACCCTCTGAGGGGCGCGACGCGGCCATACAAAGTATGTCACAGTTGCTGTACCGAGCTTACTCCTGAGTAATGTGTGCCTGGTTTTCTTAACTGTAACCGTAGTATTCAAGGAATCTAGGGTGCCTGGCCCCTCCTTCCCATCCCTTGCATGTTGCCCCTCCCTCTCTTCCCTCCCTCCCTCCCTCCCTCCTCTTCCCTTGCATGCCACCCCTCCCCCTCCCTCCCTTCCCTTTCCCTCTGCTAGGGTGGGTGGGTCATATCAAGATTCTGGGCCCCCTGCCTCCCCTCCCTTGCATGCCACCCCTCACTGTCTCCCCTCTCTCATGTCTCTTCCCTTGCATGCCACCCCTCCCTCCTTCTCCCTCCCTCCCCTCTCCCTCGTGTGTATGTGTGCGTATGTGTTTCACTTCCACTCGAGTGACTGCCTATGTACTGTTTTCACTGCTCATATCTGGCCATCTGAGCGAACATTCTAAGCAGCACGAACATTCTAAGGGTGACAGTTACACACAGGCAGCTGCATGTCCTTCACCAGGGAGCGCCAGGAAAAAGGCGTTTTACCTGGGCCAGGTGTGAAATTTCACGTATGTGAACATCTAAGAACACTCTCGCCTGGCTGACTATAGTGGCTGGGAATTTTCAGAGGAATTGGCCCAGCAGTTACTGAGGTATACTGTCATCAAAAACACTGTTAGCTTTTTATATATATAGATTATACAATAGGCTTGAAGAATAAAAAATTAAGATCATTAAGTAAAACAATCTTTTAAAAAATAAAGGATTAAAAGTTTTGTTTAGTGAAAAATTGGGAATGTGTGGTGACAGAAATCTGGTTGTAGGTTCTAGTATTGAGACAAAAACAGAGTTTTGGCAGAATCCACAATGCTGTCTAGGCCAGACAAAAGGGGTTCAAATAAGTTTTTCCATGCAGAATCGTAAGGAGGGCAGTGGTGAAGGACATGGTGAATGGTTTCCTCCAGTCCAAGGGTGCAACTGCAAGTTCTATCAGTGGTTGCAATATGATTCTCTCTGCTGGATCTTCTGGTGGAAGGAAGCACATTGCATCTAGCCAGAGTAACAGCTCATCGCGGTTTGGGATCAGTGAAAAGATGAAGATAGTTGGCTGTGATGGTAAACTGAGGAAAGATGCCCAGATGGATAGGGAAGCAAACTTTATTCACTTGGACCATCAGTCTCTGTGATTCTTGCTCAGAAAGTCTATGTTATTCTTTACGAAATATCTCATCAGCAGTTAACATAAGTAAAGAGTCCAGTAGCAAATCCAGATCTTGTAGTCTGATGTTCAAATGAGCCCACCAGTCCGTTGAAGGAAGGAAGGTGAGAGCATGAGAAGCTAGAATTCTCATTGTTATAGCAAAGTTGTAACCAAAACTTGAAGGTGAGACACCAAGCTCTGGTTTCCATTAAGTGCTGGCCTGCTTCCAAGCACAAGACAGCATAGAGCACAGTGAACCGCTAGTGACCTAAGGACTTCTGTAAAAAAAATTGTGGCAATTCTGCTTTAAATAAACAATTACAATTAAATCTAACGATAAAGTGAAATTCTGACAGATAGGAATGAAGTCACAAATGACATGTTATATGTAGGACATCCTTTTAGTCAGTTTTTTATTATATTCTGGTCAGCATGTTAGCAGAGTAATTGTTCCCCAACCAAACACAAAGAGGCTGAAAATGTAATAATCATAAATCAATTATCCTGAAAGAAACACATTTAAAACTGTCTTCCCCCCCCCCCCTCACATATCAGAACCTGTTAACGGCTCTTTGCTTTTCTGTTTTTCATATATGAACTTAAAAGCAAAAAGGTTGTTGAAAACTTCTTCAATGTCACATGTAAATTTAGCCTCATTAATATTGTGAACACTATTGCAGTTGAGTATAGAGGGCACCTAATTCTTCCATTATCCAAGTGGATTGACTAGGGCGGCTGTGTTGGGCAGCAGAATTTAAATCATCTCCAATTGGAGCATTTTGGATAAAGTGCTTTAAGGAGAGCAGCTGTAACTAGTAATTCATGTTTCACCCACACTTCATCTGTAGAATATAGCTTCCACCAGAAATGTTAAATAATCAATGAATCAGCAAGTTGTCAAAGTCTGTGTTCTCAAGACTCCATATTTTGACTGTTGCCCTTACTGGCTCAAAGCATGATTTATGTTTGTTGTTTTCTACCAGGATACCACGAAAAAGGGGAGGACTCTCCAGCAAACCTCTATTAACTGTTTTTACTCACAATCAATATACATACGCACAAATAGTGAAAATCAACAATATCTTCCCACATTAAAAAAGCTATCCTTGATGCTTAAATGGAGTAGTGGTTACTGTTGGATGGCTGGAATAATGATAGTTGAATTGGGTCAGCACTGTGTAAAATGGCACAGATTCAAGCACTGAGGAATTTACATTGGTGGCCATCCTTTGCAGGGCCCAAATCAGGAAGCTGGCCCCTGTGGTAGCTGGCCACTGCTGGAAATGTGGTGACTTCCACAGGCTTTCAGTTCCTGAATGCTACTGCAGCTGACCCTGAACTTGTGCCACAATTTCCCAGGGGCAGGAGGATGTAATGATCTGCTGAGTTCTCAGGAATTCAAGTTACAGCTGGCAGCAAACATGGTCAACAGGGTGAGTGTGGGAACACTTACTGAGAGTTCAGGAAACCAGGTCTGGGAAGCAGCCGAGTGTCAGAGGTCAATTCTGAACAGCCTAATAATAACAGGTTACATCCATTATTTTTGAATCTGTATCTATTTTATTCCAATTTTGTCCTTTGCATGGGTGCCCGTGAAGGATAAAATCTGTTTTCAACAAGCAAGCAACACAGAAAGAACGTGTGGAATGACTAAGCAAGCAACAAGAACTGCGTTACACACGAAGCAGTGGCTGTTTGGTTTCAACTCAACTACCTGCTGGGGAAGATCAGGATTCTCCAGCTTCCTTTCCAACTGTGAGGCCTCTGCCTCAGTTTCCCTGTAGTTCCCCTCTCCTGGATTCCACTGGATAGATTGGAGGTCCTGGAGGAAAAGCTGCTCAGCCTTCCTCTCTCTCTCCTGTCAAGACAGTGGGGCATTTGTGGTACAGAGAACTGTTCTCCACATCTAAGGTTTAAAAGTATTTATTAAAAATAAAAATGGTTACCAGTATATTTTAGCATAGCACCAGATTGAGCAAGAGTTTCCAAAGCAAAGGAGATAGAAATGGAAATCCCCTGCCCCATCTCTTGACATACCCTAGCTAGCAGTTGTTGAACATAGGGTAGGCATGTAAAGTTTAGAAGGTTGCAATTCTCAAAGTGTTCTCATTACCTGGCAGGCTGGGTGTGCTCCCTGGAAGAGCACATGGCTCAAAAATGGCTGCTCCCTTCCCAACCCTGGCCAGAGGTCTTCTCCCTTCTGTGTCCCAGCAGAAAATCCTGAGAGAAGAGGCCTCGCCCCTCCACTTTCAGCAATTTATCAGATTCCAGACCCTACCCTCCTTTGACCTGGTCAGACTGGATCAAGGTATCTTTCCCCCCTAGGTCAGGTAGCATTTCCTGATGTTCATCTGGAATTTCTAAGTCCTCCAAATCTATGATACCTGAAGGGAGGAGGAAAGAAAAAGAAGAGGGAGGGGGGAAGGAGCCATTTTCCACAGGCTTTATTTGGATTTACTAAAAATTTACTGGTTTAAAAAACCCAACCACAAAATTTAAGAAGCCGAAGACATTGTGCTCACCCTTAGTTGTGAGTTTTCTGGGCTGTGTGCCAAGGTCTAATAGTTTTTGCTCCTAACGTTTTGCCTGCATGTAGGGCTTGCATCTTCAAAGGCACATCACAGTAAGAAGTGTTTCTCTCCATGGCACAGACTGGAGTGATTTGCTGTTGCTGGCTACTGGTATGAAAAACAAAACCAATAAACCAGAGGCATTCAAATGCAACTGCAAATAAACTCCACCCAGAAATGCACTTGAGAATGTGACTGCAAATAAATTGCAGTCTGCAACTACAACTACAAGTACATTTCACCTGAAAACACAGCCCAAAATAGTACGTGCTCATTTGTAGAGGTGAAGCATGACTAAGCATGTATTTTCAACCACATCCTTATTGGCTGTGATGCATGAGGCCGCTAGTCATGCTCTAGAAAAAATAGCAAGTATTTTCCTTCCAAAAAATGGGCTAGGTGAGTGAAGCAAAAAGAGGGCTAGATGAGTGAAGCCAGACTTTGGAATATTTGAAACCTGGAGTATTGAATGGTGGGTATTAAAATTTTTCATTATCCCTACACAGACTATGTGAAGAAAGAGATTGACAATTAGCTTCACCCGCTTTAGAAAAGCTATTTCTAAAAGCCTTCTCTATACTACTCTTAACCATAGCTGAATTTCCATAGCATGAGCCATGTGAGGAATATATTCAGTCCATGGGCAAAATAACTCAGTGACCAGAGACTCTCCTGTCATAACTAAAGTGGAGGTTATCACCTTTATGCGATCACTTGTGAGTCCTCACTTGATTTGACTGGTTCATTCTGCAATTGTGATTGTCAGAGTTATACTAAAATAGATGTGCTATGGCTCCCACAATGAGTAGAAGAGAAAATTATTCCCTGAATAAATTGCTCATGATCCTGACACTCTGGTCTGCATATATAGAAATCTCAACTGCAAAATGTCTGGATATTTTATCATGTATTTCCCAATCAATGTAATAAGATAACCTTTGCCAAATATTTATGAATGTGCCACTTGAGTTGAGAGGAAAGCTGAAGGGATTTCCCAATGGCACAGACTGCCCATCTGTCAGTGCACACACCATGCGCTAGGGCTACAGCTGCCAATTTTGTCATAAGCCACTTGAGAGTTTCAGCGGTCTTTGCCATAGGAAATCACAGTCTAAATTTTACTTACAGTTAGTAAGGCAGGCAATATATCTAGGGGTGTAATATTCAAACTGATTACAGATATGATGTAATTGGGGACATTATTAATTCGCCAGCTGAAATACTAATTCATTTATGTTTGGCTAATAAATTGACTTGGTTTAGTTCAAATGCCAATTAGGCATGTGTGAGTTTAGTAAAATTGTTTCCATTGCTTCAAAATTCAAATTTTTATTTTCAGTATTAGTTAATGTTCAAACAGGGCTACAGAGGCCATCAGCCCTTATATAATAATCTTGTTCCCGAGATTCTTTCCCAAAGGGCTTAATAATAAGAATGAAGCATGTATCTTGGCCAATGACATGAATGGAAGTAATTCTTAAATGTATTCTACCAAAACTTTTGCAGGAAAAACTTTATTGCCTGCCTTCCCTGTCATAGGACAATACAAGATTAGCTGGTTTGTTTGGGGCAAGCTAGATTTTTGGGCCTTTTTCTAATTGGTTAGAAGAACATTTGAAAACCTACTTCACACAGAAAGTGTAGGGAGGGATAATTTCAACAGGTTTGGCCTTGTGTAACTATTTTTCTCTTGCCTTAAAAACCCACTGAGGTCACCCTAAGTAAGTTGTCACTTGATGGTACTTTCTACCACTGCTTGTTTATTTGAGCAGCCAGCTCAAAGATGAATGATGGTTATGAAGAAAAAAGTTCTAGAGGTGATAATATCTTCATTGATTAATTACCCATATGCTTCCAGGTTTTATTTAATGTGTTTTACAGAATCTTGAAAGACTTATATTTTAAGGTTTTTCTTCCAGTGCATCAACTAAGATACCCTCAGAATTCTACCTGTTTCATCCCAGAGGCCCATTCAACACAGACCAATAAACAGGGTTAATGATGGTAAAATACCCGGTTTGGGGGGAACTTTGAATGGATCCCACCCCTAAAATGAGTCTGTTATTTACCCCAAACTGGGCTTTTTTTTGAGAATCACACTATTTGTGGATCTTTTGAAAAATCCTGGGTTGCAGCCACTTGAGAGCGAGTGGCCAGGCAGGAGGCACTTTATTCACCTCCATTTTCCTTTTTTAAAAAATTCATGGCTAATATCTGCATAGCCACGTAGGTGCAAATGATTGTATTGTGAGACTTCAACATGGCTCTGGGGGTTCATTTGTGCATGCCTGTGTAACACAAACCAAACGGGGGTGGGGGGGAGGGGGAAGGAAGGAAAGGATTCACCTTTCACAAGTTCCAAGCCCCAGGGAGTTATTCCCTTAGGAATTATTGACTTTAAGGACCTCCCTCAAAATGAGCATGTCAGGGCCAAGGCCTTTCCAGTAAGTTTCAGTTTCCTTTTCCCCACACCCTATATATACTGGAACTGAGGGCAAGAACCCTCAGTTCCAGCACCCTGTACCTAGGGCTACACAAATCAATAAAGTTCGTTCCTTTAATATAAAGTTGACTGGTTTAAGTGTGTACCGCCTTACAGAGCACTAGAGCCTAATTCGTCTTACAGTTCCACAACAAAAGGTTTTATTTAAAATAAACAGTAAAGTTAAACTTCCCTTGATAGGGTTGAGGAACAAATAAACATATACAAAAAAAGAAGTATATATTGTCATTCAGTCAGGTTGTTTAAGCTCTCAAATGGTCCTATGACTGACAGTGAAGTGCTTGGGTTCCTGCCTAGAATCCCCTTGCATTCCTAGAGTCACCCTAATTTTATATTTTCAGTTGCCCTGACAGGTTTTTGGGCTCAGACCCCTTTTCTGGAGTATCCCTCACTCCAACTCTCCCCAGAGAAAAAGAAGCCCTACAGTACTCCAGCTGCCTCCTTTTCTTCTCCCAGGCAATTTCCACCAGCCAATAAGGACTGGGCAAGACTTAACTATTTCAGTGCAGTTATGCATTGGAAACCACTTCCCAAACATGGGCATTTGTCACATAGCTATGCATCAGTGGGAAGTAAATTAAAAAAGAGAAGCATTTTCATGTGAAGGGGTGATGGCAATCTGGATTGTTTTCTTTAGCTCCAAATGCTGCCTGCACGGATAAATGCAAAAGTGAAAACAACAAGGCAACAGGACTTCCTGGTCACATGGGGGCCTGATTTTGACCAGATGGAGAGGGAGGGGAGGGAGGAGTGGCATGCAAGTGAAGGGGAGTGAGAGAGGGGAGGAAGTAAGGGGTGGCATGCAAGGGAGCGGGGAGGAGCCCCAGCATCTGAAGTTGGCCCACTGACCCTAGCAGAGGGAGAGGGAGGGGAGCCTGCAAGGGAAGGGGAGGGAAGGGGAGGGAGGGGAGAGAGTAAGGGGTGGCATGCAAGGGAAGGGGAGGGAGGGGAGGGAGTAAGGGGCATCATGCAAAGGAAGGGGAGGGAGGGAGGGAGGGAGGGGAGGGAGGGAGTAAGGAGTGGCATGCAAGGGAGGGGTCCCAGCATCTGGACATGGTCCACCCACCCCAGTGGAGGGGGAGGGGTGGCATGCAAGGGAAGGGGTGTGATGTAGGGAAGGGAGTGATGGGTGGCATGCAAGGGAGGGTAGGAATGGGTAGGTTGCAAGGGTAGTAGGTTGACTGCAACCTACTATGCATTTGCTGTGTAGAAGGGGCCAGAGAGATACCAGTTCTATCACAGTCAGTCTTTCATGGCTTTGTCACAGCCCTCTAAAATATCTTCCATACTAGTTCAATTCTGAAGATTCTGTGAGATGCTTCAGTGTTGCCTAAATAGATTTCTGAAGCCACTGGGGAAAATACTGTTTCATAGTTATTTTAATTGGCAGTTATTTTTAATGTTAGCTTTTAAATGTAATATGGTATCAATGACTATTGGCTTTTTGGATCACAATTGAAGGTGAAAAAAGTAACATAATATTTAAATAAATGAATGAAAATTTTTAGGAGGGCTTAGGGGTGATGAATGCTGTTTTTAACAATGTTGTTTCTTAAGGTGACTTTTTGATTTGATTGTTTTACATTGTGGTTTTATTGCTGAGTCTTTGATGGTGTACTATTGTGTACTATTATTGTATACTATTTTGGTACTGTTTTGAGAAAAGGTAATATACAATATCAACTGAAATTAAAATAGTTTCAGAAGGTAGTCATGTTTTTATACAGTAGAACAGTTGACATTGGTAGCATTAGAATTTTTTTAGTTTACTCAAGGTGTTCAGTATATTCCAGAATTCTTGGAAGTTTACAAGATACTTGTGATACCATATATGCTCTATAGTTCACTAATTTGGTTTTCAGGCCCAGTTAAACTATTTAACAAGCTTCAGATTACTTTAAAAAATAAAAACCTCTCTCTGCCTCTGTGTATCACTTCCCCAGTTGTACTACTTGAAATGATCCTTCCAAATATTTCAGGAAAGCCACTATTAACTAAAAATTTAGACTGCTCAATCCTGAATATCTTCCAATATTTAATCAGTCAGTAGATATCTGGCACAGTTAGTCCTTGTGAAACACAGCTGTGGATTACAACATTACTCAGCATTACTGAGCTCATACAGGCCTTTAAACCTGGGAACAGAGAGGAAAAGAACATTATCAAGAAACTTATCAGACACCTAAACTAAACAGCAGCTGAAGGGAGAGGCTGCATTTTATAGAGGAGAGCAAACCAACTCCTCTTTCAAGTGGTCTCACAAGGTTACTGGATTGAAATCTTCCAAATTCAAGTATCTGCTATATGCATTGAAGTAATATATTTCTTTATTACATCATGGGTGGCCCGTGAGAAACATTATACAAACAAGGAAAAAAGAGCCAGGGGTACTGCAAGTCAGAGGTTGATTCCGTTAAACAGCTTACTCATTTTAAATGTGCCTTTAACTCTTTAGAGTTAGGTGTACAAGTGTTCTCTAAGTCACCTAAACTGCTGTGTTTATCTTCAGTAATTAACAAAAGTAAGATATATATTGTGTGGGAGAGCTGATTCTGTTGATTTGATCTGAGAGAGTCTGGAGCCCTTGAAAAAGATCCTGCGTTTGAAGTAGGGCGAGGAAGAAGCATCGGTGTGCCTGCATTGAACTTTACATTCCTTTTTTTTAATCTTATTCTATTGAAGAAAAATACATATATATATATACATGTTGGATATTTTCAATTTAGTAGTTGGCAAGTGAGTAAAGGAGTAATGGACAAAAATGGAACAACTTGATTTTTGCTTCGGAAGGGATATTGTATGAGGAGACATGCGTGAGGAGTAGAATTCGAGGTGGCGGTGTCAATTCCTGGTTTCACATCTTTGATTGGGTGGGCAAGTGGCGGCTAGCCAAAAGACAAGGGGAAACATTGCATTCGCACAAAAACGGAGGAAGTCTACAAAGTCTCAGATGTAACAGGCATCAGAAAGTGGGGTGCTTAGGAGTGCTTGTTGCGGGTGGTGCACCACTTTCTCTTCCGAGTGAGGCAAGTTGCGGCTATACAAAAAACAACTTGCAACAACTATCAGCCTATGGGAAGTGAGGAGCCTGAATGTAATTAAGGATAGTGGTGTACCGCTTCATCTTCTGTGAGAGGGAAGCTCTTGGGATAGCAGATGACTGAAATACTGCAACTCGGATCAGCTGGTCTTAGCAGAGGAAACATGAGAACATTTAGCACCAGCAATGGATTCCTCAACCAACCTGCGATCTCCCGATTCTGGCTCATATACTCTTGATGAATGTGGGAGGAAAGGAGTTGCATTTCTCAAAAAAAATTATTAATGCCTTGGCTCTTATAGGTAGATAAAAAACAGTTTTTTGGGGGTAGGTTCTGTTATGCATCTGCAACATTCTTCTGCAAAATAACATGTAATAGGACTCATTCTGTTAGATTTACCCATTAACTATTTAAGTATTTAATTTATAAGTGTTTAAGCTGACTTTATAGTAACTAACGTAATCGATTTAATTAATTCAATTAATCATTACATTGTGATTTATTTATTTAATCAAATGGATTACTGTCACATAGTTCTTATATATTATATTAACTGATAGGTTACATTATTAATGCACACTAATTAACTTGTAATTTAATGATTCAACATACACTTATATTTTCTTGTAGATACAGTTCAATATTTCATAGATTCCTAATTCAGGGTGATTAGTCTTGTTCTTTAATCACATAGTAACTGTATTTCTTAAAAAAGTTTAAGTGATTAGGGGTATTTTAGGGTAGACTACCAATTTTAAAGTTATAGTGTTATTTGTTAGTGGTCAAAAATATAGGATTTTTGTTCAGAGGCCATTATGGCTAGCAAAAGGAAAACAATTAGAGATTCAAAGTCTAACGAAATGATTTAGAACAGTGAGGTCACAATGAATGCAGGAAAAGACAATGGGCAAAAATTAGAACAGTTAATTGAAAAGTTAGATGGTTTTCAGCACAATTCTAAAGAAAGGTTTGATAAGTTAAAGCATAACCCGAAGGGACATTTTAATAAATTATAGTGTGACATGGAAAACATCAAATTGGAATTGGGTAAATTTCAAAAATTGGATGAAAAAGTACAACAATTAGACAAAAGGGTTGGTGAAAATACAGAGAACATCAAGCTGATGCCTCAACCCATTAGATCAATAACCCAACCATTAAGGTTCTTGTCTGTCTTTTGTCTTTCCCAAAAAGGCAGGGCTCTTCTTTGTCCTGGGAGATTAAGGGATCCTCTGCACAATCCCGAGGATCCCTTTTTCCCTATAAGAAGCCTCTTCTCCCAGGAGCTAGTGTTCTATATCTCTGGACACCTCTCTGTGCTACTGTTCCACAATGTGCTGTTCTTTCAGAGCTAAGGCCGTTTCTGCACTTGATACCGGCTGGGGAGTTGGAGTTGGTGCATTTCAGCGCCCGACCCAACCCCCCTGAGACCGTTGCATGAGCTGGTCCCAGAGGCACTTTAATAACCGGAGACGACGGTGCTGCAGGCGCGCCCGTCACCCGGCCGACCCGGCTTGTCCCTGGCCCTCTGGCATGTCGCCGAGGCCTGGAGACACGCCCCCGGCCCTGCGTGCCTGCTTCAGTGTCGCAGGGCAGGGGGCGTGTCCCCAGGCCTCGGCAACGCACCGGAGGGCCGGAGACCAGGTAAGTGAAGGGGGGAGTGGGGGGGAGGGAACCTTGGAGCCGCTGCCATTCGCATGGCAGCAGCTCCAAGCCGGCGATTCCAACTAACCTGCAGCTCCCTGAGAGAGGTTGAGAAATGCACCGGCCAGCGCCCGGTCCGAGGCGGCAGCGAGAGGCGAGAGCGCAGCTGCGCAGCAGCTGTGCCCCCTGTGCAAATGGCTCCCTGGGGACAGCATTTTTGCCATCCCCAGGCTGCCATAAAACACCCATGCAGAAAGGGCCTAAGTGTCAGTCACTCATTTCTGATCATTGGACCATTCTGCTCCAAGATCAGGTGACTATAACCCTTATTCCCTAATTCCTTCATCTATTCCAGATCTATCACCTCATAACTGCTTACATCTTAGGACTATGTGTGTTCTGCTGCTTTGATTATTGTGTTCTTCTGTTGCCCCATCATCTTTTAATTAGAAACTATTATTCACTCTCCTAAAAAGTTTCTTGCAAAAGCTGATTTCAGTATACATAGGCAACCAAAATTCTGAGCTTTGACCTTTTGCTAGCAATGGGTGTGCTCTTGCTAATTCCTAATGCTAAAAGGGAGAGAGTAGGGTTGAGCAATATTGAAAATATTCAGTAAAATTCAGATTTGGCTTTATTCAGGTATAAAATTATTTGTATGCCCAAATAAGCTAAATACCATATTCAGCTAAATACCATGTTTGGAAATACCATATTTGGTATACCCAAATACGTACAAATATCCCAAATAATTTGGGTCCCTCTTAAATTTTTTTGTATTTTAGGTTTTTGCACTGTAGGGGGTGCATTTTAAGCTAGTGGCACCAGAATTGCAGGGTATCTTCAGGAGACACTCCTGATAATACCACCCATGTTTGGTGAAGTTTGATTCAGGGGGTCCAATGGGAGCTAATAAGAGATGGGAGCTACCCATGTGAGGGTCCATAAAATTGGATCCCCTAAACCAAGTTTTACCAAACATGGGTGGTATCATCAGGAGAGTCTCCTGACAATACTCTGCAATGTTGGTGCTGCTAACTTAAAAAAATTCGCTCCTGACAGGCACCCCAAGGTAAGTATTGGGGTGATTTTCTGTGAAGTGGATTCTTTACAATTGTTGTTTGATGTATTTTTCCTTATTTTATCTTTTAATAATATATTTTATCTTTTAATAATATTTTATTTTATCTTTTAATAATAATTTTGTATGATTCCTTTGATATCAATTGAAGATGCCAGATAATAGACATCCAAAAAACCAAATTGATAAATAAAGCACAATGCCTGGAATAATGAAGGTTAGGTTCTTGTTCTTGAAAGAGTTAACCAGAAGAAAGCACTAGAGTTATTGCAAATATACCAGTTCTAACATAAAATTACAAAAGTGACAGTGCATGGTGGCAGTTCATATATACGTTGCATAATGAGTTTTCTCATTTATAATTTTTCCTGTTTTCTTCTATGAAATATATTATGTGTTTTTTCAATCAAATCTCTTACACTACTTGGAAATAAAAAGAACAAATTAAGCATATGCTTAAATTGCCTCATTTACATGTTATCATTTTAATTACATGTTATCATGTGCTCCTGGTTAATGTATATACATAAATATTTTGACCTCTCTCCTAGAGTACACATTTTGCTTATTGCAGCAATTGTTTTGACTATACAAGATTTCCAGCTTGTTGAATATAGTTATTTTCCAAAGCTTATGCAAATATTTCTAGAAGTCAACAAAGTGAAAGTGGCTAATTAGTCTTTTACTGCAAAAAAGTACTTGGTGAGGATTTGAAAGTGTGAACAAATCACATAACTTCTTTCCACATAAAAGGGAGAGGTATGACATTAGAAGATACATAGGCAACTACAAGTCCTCTATTACAAATACTTTATTTATATTGCTTGATGGATATATAAAGCAAATGAAATCAATTGTGGCAGTTTAAATGAACATATTTGAATGATCAAATAATGAAAACATTAAGTAATTAGAAGCTAAATTATATACACATATCTGTGAAAATTATAGAATGTGGAAGAATTGGAATTAATAGCCCGATGCTATATCTTGCTTTGTTGCAGTAAGCAATAACTGTCTTGCCCAAAAACTGAATGTATGATTTAGATCAGAATCTGCGTAATGGGTTTTTAGAAAGTATGCACAGTATCATTCATAAATTAATTGACCTGTCTCTGCTGACCATTTTATTTATTTTATTTTTATTTATGTTTTTTATAGTCCACCTTTCTTAAAGGGACTCAAGGCAGATTACACACAGTAAATTTGTCAACAAAATGGGACATTCAATATCCACTTCATTAGGATTTTCAGATGTCTGAAATCACCAGAAAGAATGAAAGCATAACACAAGTATTAACATGACACATTGAACACTTCAGAAATTATATAAAAGGTATATAGTGCAGTTTAGACCGCCATGAAAATCATTTGCACAAGTCACTTTGTACAGGTGAGTCCTATTATATGTGCAGAAAAACTGTATTGAATAGTTCAGTTTTGCATAGGTTGTACAAAGCAGGGGAGTGGAAGCTTTCCTGACTTCCTTGGGCAACCCATTTCACAAGGTGGGAGCCGCAATGGAGAAAGCCTGTGTATATCAGTTGTTGATTTTGTCCATTTGCAAGTTGGTGCCTGCAGAAGCATTGTTATGGAGGAGCATAGGGAGAGTGGCAGTCCTGCAAATAGCAGGATGCAAGGCTATGTAGGGCTTCATATGTGAAACTTTAAACTAAGCCCAGTATCAGATGGCCAGCCTATGGAGAGTCTGCAGAATGGAAGTAATATGCATGCTCCAGCTTGCTCCTATTAATAGCCAAGTTGCAGCATTCTGGACCAGTGGAGTTTCCCAGTTGTTTATGAGGGCAGACCTAAGCAAACTGGATTACAGTATCTTGTCCTGATGATACTGCAGTGTGAATTCAGGGGGTCAAATCAACAGTATCAGCCCAAAGGGGCAATTTACAGACTAGGCTGAGCTGGTAGAAAGCCTTTTTTACCAGCCTTCAGCTGCATTAGCTTGCTTCTCCAGTAATAAATATAGATCCAAGATGACACCAAGGCTTTTAACTAAGTCAGCAAGAGTCAGGCGGATTCTGCACGGGTCAACTTCACTGGTCGGCCTCGTAAAAAACACCATTTGGGGGAAATATCCCACAGCTGCTGCCTCCAAATCGAGGCACTGCCACTCTTTCCCCCCGAAATGGTGTTTTGTTGCCTCGTTCAATGAGCAAGGCAAATTAAAAACAGCAGCGTCTACCCTTTGCCGAGCAAATGGCATCGGGTATACACTGCTGTTTTCCCATTCGCCACTTTAAAAAAAAACTTACCTCCATGTCCCTGTGTAGCTCTGTCAGGATGAGGAGACACACCCTCTGCCCTCTGACCCCCGGGCCATTGCCTGGGCCATGGGGGCATGTCCCCTCATCTTCCAGTGACAGAGAGCTACTTAGAAAGGACAATGGAATGGTCCCCAAGGATTTGGTGCTCTGTAAACATTGTGCAAGAGAGCACTGCGCCATGGGCTGCGGCAGCTCCCAGGTCACCCGCACACAAGTGTGCGAATGGCCCAAGGGCTAAGACACTGGTGTCCCGCCGCTCCCTGAGTCCATGTGGAATCCACCTCAGTTGAACTCCATCAGTTGAACTGATGTCCTTCAAGATATTCTTCATCCAACCAGGATTACTTTTGTCTTTTCAGGGTTTAGTTTCAAGGGTTTTTTAGTCAGCTAATCACCACAGCCAGAGATCAATTGAGGATCGTAACCACATCAGCAGGAGGTTTGGATAAGGATACAAAGAGCTTCATATCATCAGCATATGGATGACAACCAATTCTAAAAGCATGAATTATGTGTCTTAAGAGCTTTACAGAGACTGAAAAGCATGGGGGGAACTGTGCAGCATGAACCCTACAATATAGGTTTCAATAGATGATAAAGCAAATCAAATAAAAAGGCTTATTTAAAAGTGGTTTAATGCAGTCAAAAGGGCATTTCTGGTAAATTGCCAAAGATGATGAGAACAAATACTATAATAATGCAACAAACATACATCTTTTTTGTTGTTGTTCAAGGAAAGTAATAGAAATTACCAGTATATTCAAATCCAAATAGGTGACCAATAAAATGTGGTTTTAGATTCTAATGTGGGCTTTGAAACATTTCAATCAGTGACTTTATAAGACAATAGTAGGAGCACAGTGCTATGCCCAATTTCTTGCAAATAAGTCCTAGTGAACTCAGGTTTCCTTTCTGAAGTTCTGAGCACAGCGTGGGCTACAAAACTGTTGCTTTTGACATAGGATGGAACAATACAGCTGATGGGAACCCTGGAGACTTACAATGGACATACCACCCGGAACTGGCCAATTGTACAGAATTGATTTATTGTTTCAGTCTATGCTGAGAAGCAAATCTACTCTCAAGACTTTATATACAATCCTAAGATCCATTAGTTCACCAATATTTGTCATGATACATGACTGAGCTTCACAAAAGTGATTCATCTGAGGATTTCTTGGGAAAAAACCCATGCAGAATTCCTTCTCAAGATGCCTTTTTAAAGATTCTCAGGATGTATTATCTGTGCTGTGTAGTACAGACCATTGACTCCCATGAAGTTTAATCACTGTGCCTGCAGGTCCTGACCAATGTCATTGTTTATGTTGAGTAAACGATCCTTGATATAGACTAATCAGATTGAAATTAATAATCTGATAATTAGTGTCTCTATGCAGAGGTGGAGCAAGGGGAACTGTGCCTGGGGTGCGTGTTTGCCGTGCACCCCTGCCGCAGTGTTGCCCACCCCGCCCTAACCCAGATCACCCCCAGAATGCCCAGGAATGCCCCAGAATGCCCCCGCCACACCCCATTGACGGCCTGGCCATGCCTCTGCTGTTGCTCCACCTGGGGTGTCTCGCCCCCCCTCTTGCCCCGTGGGCACTATACCACTGTCTCTATATGCCAATGAGAAAATAAGTTATTGCTATACTTTTGTACAAAAAAGGATTTTCCTTTCACACTGTTCAATAAAGGTATGTGTCTTTTCTGGAAGATTGGTCACATCATGCAACCATCATTGAACCTACAAACTGTGCTTCAGACATCCATTAAGAACAAACTTTTTGTATGATCTGACTGACCAATTTCAATAAGATAGTCAGAATGGGTTGAATTTAGTTATTGTTTAAAAGGATAAAAGATAAAAGTACATAATTTCCCTTCCCTTATTATTAAGCTCATATGATAAAAGTCTTAAGCATAAACCAATACATAAAATGATAAAATATTACATTATAAAAAATCTTAGGCATGAACCAATTCATAAAAGGATAAGCAGCATTAAAAATATAGAGAAACAAAATACATAGCTCCTAAACCTACCATATAAATAAAATAAACCTATGCAATGTTCATAATCAGTATATAATTTCAAGAAAGTCAGGTAGCTCTTTTTGCTAAGAGAAGAAAGTCAGATTCATTCCATAATTATAGTGGTCTTTTAAAACCACCAATGGTTACTTTCTGATAAATGAAGCATAAACAAAGTTATTTGATGAAAAAAGAGTTATTGATGAAAATTAGTTCTTCTATTCATTGAAAGGCTTCTTCCTCCAATAGGATAAATCTTGGTTGTGGTTTTCCAGACTGTGTGGCCATGGTCTGGTAGATCTTGTTCCTAATATTTTGCCTGCATCTGTGGCTGGCATCTTCAGGGGTTTATCACAGAAAGAAGTCTGTTACACACTGTGATTCACCTTTGAAGATGCCAGCCTCAGATGCAGGTGAAACATTAGGAACAAGATCTACCAGACCACGGCCACACAGCCCAGAAAATATACCACAACCAGTTGAATCTGGCCGTGAAAACCTTTGAGGATAAATCTTCTTTGAATGTAATATTCTTCACTTCAAAAAAGGATATCAGATCCAACTCACCAAAAAGAGACTTCAGTAAAATAATGATTTTCTAAAATCAACAAATTTTGGCAGGAAGTAGAGATTTCACTGCTAGATAGGTATCATTCTACAGTCTGATCTTATGCATTAGTTTTCTTCCCATTGAGCCCTAAAATGTTTAAAGTGCTTCTTATATTGATAAAGTAATCCATTACTACTGTTGCCAAATAAGTGACCTAGTGCCAAGTGCTAGCAAAGAAACATTTGCTAGCCCTACTTTACAAAAATTTCCCAGTGCAACAGCTCTGTGTAAAGGGCACTGATTATCTTGTCACATAAAGTGGTGTCTAGGTTTCATTAAAGCCATGAATGAGAGAGAATACCAAACAAAATGAGTACCTACATTTTTAAAAATTGTTATTGGAAGACAGGAGAGGGACTTAAAA
Organism: Sphaerodactylus townsendi; assembly: GCF_021028975.2. NCBI lineage: Eukaryota > Metazoa > Chordata > Lepidosauria > Squamata > Sphaerodactylidae > Sphaerodactylus > Sphaerodactylus townsendi. The sequence continues at coordinate 61,785,570 of NC_059428.1, read as the reverse complement.
CAAGAGTATAATGACTTTTCAGTCATAATCTTGCAAAACAAAGATTTCACAGCTACTGTTCATAGAGCTTGTATATACAAGCCTGTAGTGACTAGGGTTCATTGAATTTTATCAACTTTATTCTGAATTGGATATATTGATCTAATGACTTTACATAAAAGGTTGATGGAAGTGTGAGAAGCAAAGGACCAAGTAGAAAACACTTTTCATTTCCCTAAACAGATGAAGATGGAGAGAAACTACACCTTTTGCACAAAAAAGGTTGCCTCCAATGAAGAAACATGACCACAATATGTGGGCTAAGCCAGGTTTTGTTGAATTAAATGTGTATCAAGAAACTATTCACTCACATTTTAATAATGGGTTGCTCAAATCCAGAACAGACATACTTATAAACGAATCACCATGACGCCGGCATGTATATAACCAACTTGAAAAATACCTGCAAGAAGACAAAAAACATTGAATATTCTTAGGAAAAAATACAAATTTGGACCTTATATTTAGTTCCTCAAACAAAAAGGCCATCAGGAAACTATATAAAGTACTTCTGGAATTTAAGACAGAACCAGAACTGGTGAAAGACAACATGATACTCTAGGCAAGAAACCTCAATAAGACCATGCAAATGGAGACTTGGGAAAGGCTCTGGAGAAATACCAACAAGCTGACACACTCTGCCAAAATCAAAGGCCGTTTCTTCATGGCGTCGATGGGGGTTGGGTTGGCGCATTCCGCGCTGACCCAACCCCCCTGGGACAGTTTGCATGAACGGTCCCAGAAACAGCCGGGCAGACGGCGCTGCGGAGCGCCGACGCCTGGCTGACCCGGCATGTCCCTGGCCCTCCGGCACGTCGCCGAGGCCTGGAGACATGCCCCCCGTTCCTGTGCACCTGTGCACCTGTGCTTCAGGATCGCAGGGCAGGGGACGTGTCCCCAGGCCTCGGAGATGCTGGAGACAAGGTAAGTGAAGGGTGGGAATGGGGGGGGGAGGGCGCCTTGGAGCCACTGCCGTTCGCACGGCAGCGGCTCCAAGCCGGCGTTTCCAAACAACCTCGCTTGCCAAGTGAGGTTGGGAAATGACGGCTTCGTGCCGGTCGGGCGGCGCGAGGGCGGCGCGGCTGCACAGCAGCTGCGCCCCCTGTGCGAATGGCTCCCTGGGGACGCCGTTTTTGCCATCCCCTGGGCGCCATAAAACGCCCGTGCGGAAAGGGCCAAAGAGAATAATATAAAGATGTTCTACAGGTGGTACCTAACACCATCATGACTATCGAAGATGTACCCAGGTTCTTCAGCACTCTGTTGGAAATGTGCAGACAGGGATGGAACCTTCTTCTACTGTTGGTGGACTTGTAGAAAAATTGGACAGTATTGGAACACAATACGTAGCATTATAGAAGATGTATTAAATTACAGATTTGAGAAACAAGCAGAGTTATAACTTCTATCACTCTGAGATCCTAGTTGTCATGATTGGTTCTCCCTCGGTATTGGACAGCGAAGACAAAAGCAGCCTACAACACACCTCTGTTAATCTCCCCACTGACAGTGAAGGAATGTTTCAGGAGTGGAGGCGTGAGAGCAGCTGTTCATCAGAAGAGGATGTTGATTCAGAGTGCTCTGCGGGGCCCTTCAAGTTAGGACTTTCTCAGAGTCCACCCTCAGCACCCCAAACAAAGTCCTCCCGGTTCACCCACCCCTTTAGAACAGTATCACCAATGGTTACGCCTTGAATTAGCTGAGTGTAGACGATCAGCTCAACTGACTGCTCGGCATTTATAAGTTACTAGCAGGACCAGCTCCCTGAAGCAACATTTTTCCAGCATTCCCACCCTCACACTGATAAGAGACAGCTCACAGCCGGTGCCTTTTTGCAGGAGGTAATTTGTCACCTCGATGGCTACTCTGCTTCGGTTCTGTGGATTGTTCAGAAAAGCCTGCTTTCTGGTAACGACCCTTGGACTTTGCCCCCTGGACCTGCTTTTTGGATTTGTGTTTTGGATTTTGACGACCTGGTGGACTTGTGAGCTTGCTTACTGGTTCTCAGACTGAACTCTAACCAGTGCCTTGTCAGGTGCCTTAAGAGACATTTCTGACCTGTGTTTAATCTGCAGTAAATATCTATCAACTGCACCCTGTCTTCTGTCCGTCCTTGACAGACAGCCCATGACACTAGTGACACCACTCTACAAAAACACAAAACACTCCTTTATTACCTAATAACAGCAGCAAGACCAGTGGCAGGCAGATACTGGAAAGCACAAGATCTACCAACAGCAGATGAATCGTTACAAAAAGTCCAAGACTATAAGCTGATGGTGGATAAGCTGACAACACTTATTCATAAAAAGTGTCTTGATTCTTATTACAAAATTTGGGATCCTGTACCAAAATACTTGTACAACTCTGATCACCTGAATAGATTTCTTATACTAGCTACATAGCCTATCTTCACTGGCATAATGCCCATTGGGCAAGGTGGGCAGCTGCCCAGGGCATCACCTTGTGGGGGGCATCAAAATGCTGGGTTCGTTTTTAAGTATTTTAGTGGTTTTCCATTTTTGGCCTGCAGGGGGCGCAGTTTTTAGGCTAGCAGCACCACAATTTCAGAGAATCATCAGGAGACTGTCCTTATGCTACCCCCCCAGGTTTGGTGAGGTTTGGTTCAGGGAGTCCAAAGTTATGGACTCCCAAAGGGGGTGCCCCTATCCCCCATTGTTTCCAATGGGAGCTAATAGGCGATGGGGGCTACAGTTTTGAGGGTCCATAACTTTGCCCCCCCTAAATCAAACTGCACCAAACCTGGCAGGTATCACTAGGGCAGTCTGATGAGACCCGGAAAGTTTTGAGACTGTACCTTCAGAAATGTGCCCCCCCAGCCTGCAACCCCAATTGACAGCAATGCAGAAAACTCAATGCAAAACAAACATTCTTGGGCAAATTTCAGGATGTTCTTGCAGGGAAGACATTTTTGGACATATAAGCACTAAATTTTCAGGGTATCATCTGGAGACTGTCATGATGGCAACCCCCCCCCCCAGGTTTGGTGCAGTTTGGTTCAGGGGGTCCAAAGTTATAGACTCTCAAAACTGTAGCCCCCATCTCCTATTAGCTCCCATTGGAAACAATTGGATAGGGTCACCCCCATCTCCTTAGCAAAGAATACACCTTAATACACCTGCCTTAGTACACCTTAATACACCTTAGTACACCTGCCTTAGAACACCTTAATACACCATAATACACCAGCCTTAGTACACCTTAGTACACCTTAATACACCTGCCTTACTACACCTTAGTACACCTTAATAAACCTGTCTTAGTAGACCTTGGTACACCTTAATACACCTGCCTTAGTAAACCTTAATACACCTTAATACACCTGCCTTAGTACACCTTAGTACACCTTAATACACCTGCCTTACTACACCTTACTACACCTTAATACACATGTCTTAGTACACCTTAGTACACATTAATACACCTGCCTTAGTACAGCTTAATACACCTTAATACACCTGCCTTAGTGCACCTTAATACACCTTAATACACCTACCTTAGTACAACTTAGTACACCTTAATACACCTGCCTTAGTACACCTTAGTACACCTTAATACACCTGCCTTAGTACACCTTAGTACACCTTAATACACCTGCCTTAGTACACCTTAGTACACCTTAGTGCACCTTAATACACCTTAATACACCTGCCTTAGTGCACCTTAATACACCTTAATACACCTGTCTTAGTACACCTTAATACACCTTAATACACCTGCCTTAGTACACCTTAGTACACCTGCCTTAGCACACCTTAGTACGCCTTAGTACGCCTGCCTTAGCACACCTGCCTTAGCCCCCATCTCCCATTCTTTCCAATGGGAGCTAAGGAGATGGGGGCTACCCTTTGAGGGTCCATAACTTTGTCCGCCCTGAACCAAACTGCACCAAACTTGTGGGTGGCATAAGGACAGTCTCCTGATGATACGCTGAAGTTTTGGTGCCGATATGTCTAAAAATGTACCCCCTGCAAGCACCAATGTCCTGGTGCAAAAAAAATGTTTTGGTTGTGGTGGGGTGGCTGCCCATGGGAGGGGGGGCATCCAACTCAGGTTTTGCCCAGGGCTCCAGTTTGCCTCGTTACACCCCTGCCTATCTTTATTTATGCAGTTATAGTTGGAATTATTTTTGTAGTTTAGTAACCTTATATCTTTGAATTGAATCATATGGCACAAATTTTATCTCACCCATACAACTATATTGGGCAGGATATAAACAAACAAACAAATAAATAAATAGCCGTTTCCGAAGAAACAAACAGCCATGCGTATAATTCATATAGCTCATTATAAATTAGATAGTTCTTATTTTTCCTAACTTCATAATCAGTCTTCTCAAAAAAGATATGGCTTTCTTCTGTATGTCAACATTTATATGTCATTTATATATATTTATTATTGAATAGTAGTATGTTGAACTCTTCTAAAAGTTTTGTTTATAATTACATTGCTTATATTCTAGGGTTATGATCAGTTACAAAGAGAAAAAAGATTTAGAATTTCATTATATGTACACAATTATATGTCATTTAGAAAATACCATAAAATATGTTTTTTTTAAAAAAATAATGGGTTGCACCTGTTATCCCACTGATTGGCAGCAATCATAACAATTCTACCTTGACTTGGCCAACCTTTCCACCAGCTGTGTAAATACTAGCTTCCACATTAACTGTACTAAGATATTTCAAGCCTTATCCTTCTCTGCCAACATGGTGTCCAACAACTAAGGCAGGGGTCTGCAACCTGGAATTGGTCATGGTGGCAGGGGCTGATGGGAATTGTAGTCCATGAACATCTGGAGAGCCACAGGTTGCAGGCACCTGAACTAAGGGCTTGGTTGATGGTGTTCAGCACCAAGGGTGTCCCTTCCACTGTTTGCCTCACTACTGCCCAAATTAATGGGCTGATTTTGGAATGCACCTCTACCTTTAAATGCTTCAGAGGTTCTCCAGTTTGCACTGCTTGTTCTGCCAACCTTCCCAATTCCTGCAATTTTAGTGCAATTTTAGTGCAATTTTAGTACATTAGACTGGTTTGCTCAACCTTTACTTAATTATATTTATTTATATTCTGTTTTTCCCCCAGTTGGGACTCAGAGCTGCTTACATAGATCTCCTCTATTTTATTCTCACAACAATCATGTAAGGTAGAATATGCAGAGAGAGAGAAAGAGAGAGAGAGAGAGAGAGAGATTTCATGGAAGAGTGGGGATTTGAACCTGGGTTTCCTACATCCTAGTCTGACAGTTTTTACCATTGCACCACACTGGTTCTCCATGCCAACTGTAATGTCACACAGTCTATGGCTCAGATCAATCAGGTAGGTCTCACAGCCCTCAGGAGTGAGGTGAACAGTTATCCTTATACTCACTCTCTCCATCTCAGTGAGGGGTGATATAAGTACTCACTTTCTCCATCACACACACAAAAAAAGATTAAATTAGGATTTGGAATTTGTGGGCATCAATAGAGTAACACTGAATTTTTAGGTTTCTGTCAAGTTAAAGCTCTTCTCCCCTTCACTCTTCCATATAAGTTAATATTTGATTGTTGAAAACTGGCTTGCAAGTGCAGATGATTCTATATCTGATCACTTAGTGTTATATCTTCAAGCCCAAGATAGGAGTCAGGGTAATTAGCATCCCAGGACAATGGATGTCATCTTTGGGAAGGCCCAGCCATTGGTTAGAGAGGTGACCTGGCTGGGTGGACTAGCAATATAATTAAGATCAGGGCTTGAAACATCATCATCACCTTGCTACCTGGATCCAAGTTACCATCTTGCTGAACAGACTGATGCCCTGACCTTTTGCAGTGGTGAGCTTTGTTTGCTGATGGGAACCACAAGAGCTGTCTGTGCTTTAAGTCACTAATATGAATATTTGGTTAGTTCTATTATTTTCTGTTGCTGTATTTTAGGGACTTCGTATTATTTCTGCTCTTTTTCAAGTGCATTAATAAATCTTTGTTATTTTAAGGAATCTGTTTCTGGGGAAATCTTGGAAGCATTGTCACATCACTCTAGGATTTGGCAGAAGTACTATTGTTTAAGCTTCAAGTGATTCTTAAAACAATATAACATCTCTTCCAGGTTTTCCCCCCAAAATGCCATTGCCCTATGCACCTGTCCCCATATCCCCATCCTCCTATTTTCTACTGGTTGCCAACCACTTGCTATCAATTCTGAAGCCTCCTTGGTTATACACAACAAATTCTTGTTGTAAACAGTGAAACATAAACTATATATATGGCACAAAATAAAACACAAAAATGTTTCTTTGTTAGTTTCCAGTATATTTAAGTGAACCTCATTTGTATTTGCTTACTTATGGGATCCAGAAGATGACATGAGGTTACTATGGAAACATTTAAAGATTTAAAGACAGAAATGCACTGGGAACATCTTCACAAGACCATTTAATATTCTTTACTTCAACTCCCACCTACACCTCACATTTGCTGAGAATTAGTGTTCATATACTGCTTTTCTGTTATCATAGCTGTGAACTTACTTTCTAACGTGATAAATTTCATGTATTCTTCTTTTTTCTTGCTTAGTAGTACTATTCATTGAGAAAACATATAAAAATAATATTCAAATCCAATTATTTGATTATGATCTAATTATGCAGAAACCAACATATGAATATAGCCGTGATGTGCTTTCATGAAACAGTTTTAATATAGCTGGACATTTCCCAGGCTGCTTTTTCCAAAATAGGTGCACAGAAAAAGTTACATATATTTTACATAATGTATATAAATAGGAAAAGAGAGAGAGAAAATTAATAGTACATATATTCTGGAAACCATGCAAGTAATTTGCAAATAAAACTATGTGCAAGACAATTGGTTTAATAAAATGTATCATTTAATTTATGCTTATAATTCTACCTCCATGTCTGTGACATTATTTAGAAGACTTGACATGCTTTGACTAAAGCACAAAATAGAATCCATAAAATACATAAAATTCCAAGTTTGTTCTCTTCCTTTCAGCATTAACAATCATGATGTTGTGAGAAAGAAACAGATGCAAGTTTCCTGGAATGTTGCCCTAGGTCTCATAAGTATGTCAAAATCTCCACCCCTAATACCCTCTTGGTCACCATTTTCTGGTCACGGGACATATGAAATCTCCTGAAAGGGTCTTCACCTGCTATCCTTTGCAAAAGGTTGGCTGAGAATGATGCAATCAATGATGTATTTGTCCTTGACTTCTGCATGTCTATATAATCTCTCAGCTTTGATTGCAACTTTGCTTCTGCCTTTGATCAAAATAAAAGTTTTCAACTTTTCACTGCTGGCGTCAGATTGACTGGACTTTGACTGGCTGTAAATCCCTGAGCCTGGACCACCAAAACATGGTGGAACATCCGAAGATCTTGAAAGACTTCAAAAAAGGTTGTGTTTCTGTTGGGGAAACCCAATGGCTAGGATCTAGCAGAGTGTTTATGTGGACCTAATGATTTCTGTCCATGGAATACAACTTTCTTGCCTCACTCTTCTCCTACTGCAAACCAAAATAATCTCCCAAATTAGGTTTTTAGTAAAGTCTAAATGGTTTAGTCTGTGGAAGAAATGGTTTGGTCTGTGGAAGAAGATTTTGTATTTATAGCCCTCCTTTCTCTTAAGGAGTCTAAAATAGCTTACAACCTCTTTTCTCTTCCTCGACCCATAACAGACACCTTGTATGGTAGGTGGAACTGAGAGAGTTCTGAAGAACTGTGATTAGCCCAAGGTAATCCAGCAGGCTTCATGTTTAGGAATGGGGAAACAAATCCATTTCACAAGATAAGAATCCACTGCTCATGATGGAGGAGTAGGGAATCAAACCTAGTTCTCCAGATTTGGGTCCACTACTTTTAACCACTTTGCCATGCTGAGGTACAGCCAAGCCATGTATTCTCACAATTTTTTTCTATTTTTCTTTTATTCATCCCATTTGATATCTATTTCCTCCCCTTTTGGGTTCAGGGCAGCTGAGATGCTGGATAATATTTTAATTTTATTTAAATTTTATTTAATATTTATTTATTTATTTATTTTATTATTGCATATTTATACAGCCCTCCCCCGGAGGGCTCAGGGCGGTGTACAACACTAACAAACAGACAATAAAACAAGATTTAAAAAGACTTAAAATGCAGCATTCAAATATCAAACCTTATTTAAGTTTAAAAATAGATGGCATCCGACTATTAAAACCTCCTCTTAAGAGAGGGACAGTGGGTCTAGAGTGTTTCTCAGCATGTTTGTTTCGGGCACCCACATCAGTGGCTGGTCTCCCCAAAGGCCCGGTGGAAAAGCTCAGTGTTACAGGCCCTGCGGAACTCATTGAGGTCCCGCAGGGCCCGGACAGCTGGAGGGAGAGCATTCCACCAGGCAGGGGCCAGGGCCGTGAAAGCCCTGGCCCTGGTGGAGGCCAGCCCCATCATAGAGGGGGTGGTGATCAGATTGGCCTCCGCAGAACGCAGAGACCGGCGTGGGACATATGGGGCCAGACGGTCTCGTAGGTACGAGGGTCCCAAGCTGCGCAAGGCCTTAAAGGTTAAAACCAATACCTTGAAGACGATCCGGAACTCAACTGGGAGCCAGTGCAGGCGACGCAACACGGGCATGATATGGTCTCTAAAGGCACCGCTCGTGAGCAGACGTGCCGCCGCATGCTGGACCAATTTTAATTTCTGGATCAGCCGCAAGGGGAGGCCCGCATAGAGCGAGTTGCAATAGTCTAATCTGAAGGTGACCGTTGCATGGACCACTGTGGCCAGATCCGCCTGGGAGAGGAAGGGGGCCAGTCACCGGGCCTGGCGAAGATGGAAAAACGCAACCCGGGTTGTATGGGCCATTCTGGGTCTCCATTGAAAGAGACGAATCCAGGTGGACCCCCAGGCTGCGAACTGAGGGGGTCGGTGCCAATGAGACCCCCTCCCACACCAGCGGCTGAAAGTCCCCCGCCCCCCCCTCGGCCTAGCCAAAGGATCTCCGTCTTTGTTGGATTCAGCTTTAGCCTGCTCTGCTTCAACCAACCAGCAACTGCCTCCAAACAGTGCTGCAGAGCTGCAGGGGCGGTGACGGCTCCCCCCTCCATCGACAGAATGAGCTGGATGTCATCAGCATACTGGTGACAGACCAGCCCAAATTTTATTTATTTAATTTCTACCCCAGCCTTTCCCAACCAAAGTCAGGCTCAGGGTGGCAAATAACCAAGATCAAATACAATTAAAAATAGATGAATTATATGTATAGGTAAAATGTAATATGTATAGGTAAAATGTATAGGTAAAATGTAATATTCACATTAAAAGTGACCTCTTCTAATAAAGGAAACAAGGAAAAAACAACTTGGGGGGAGAAGATGGGAAAAGAAGAGTATGGGATGGTAATCAGGAAAAGAGAACAGTAAGGCAGGGCACATCAGGGAGGCCAACTAGAATGCTGTCCTCAATGGTAGGGCTTGCGAATTATCTTGGTCTTGCAGAACTGAGCCAAATTCCTTAGGCCTGGGTCTTACTTGATAGTAAGTTTCAGCAGGTCAGTATCTGGAGCTGGGAAGACTCTGGCACTGAATGAGGATAGATAGATACTTTTTGGACCATGAATGAATGGTGTATCGGGGGGGGGGGAAGAGGAAGCAGACAACCCAAGCACCATTCACCTAGATCACATGAGGAGAGCATTTTGGTCCTCCACACCCTCCCTCCCCCATCCAGCTGAACATGCCCACTGCTCAGTTAGCTTGACCTGGCCTGGCCTGACCCACTCACCCAACCCATGCCATTTGCCTCCCTCTCCTCTCCTCTCCCTTCCCCTTCCCCATGCCCAACCCCCAGCCAAACTTGCTACTGCTGCTTGTCCACCCTGCTCCACTTGCCCAATCTGTTTGACCAGCTCTTCACACCACTGGCCCAGTCTGCCTCCAGCTGTATCCCAGGCCCTGCAGCCAAAGACACTGGTTCGTGGAAGCCTTGAGGGCTCCTGGTTGCTTTTCCTGTTCCTCTCAGCCTCCCCAGAAGGTGAGACAGGGCAGGATTGTGACATTCAGTGTTAAATGGAAAGGGCAAAGATTCACTACTTGCCCTGGACACTATTTAGTGTAGGTATGCCACCGCCAGGGACCACCAGTAAGTTGTTCCTGAGCATAATTCTCCTGGGTGGGGACATAACTGGAGAGATGGCACAACAAACATTATGGTCCCAGACTGTTTAGGGCTTTAAAGGTGAATGAAGCCTTGTGCCATATATCACCATACATCATTACGACTCTTATCATTCTGTACCTAGAAATTGATTATCTGAGCTGGCAACACTTCCTTTAACCAGCATTGTTACAATATCTCAGTAATACTTGGAATGCAAAGCAATCAGCAAACTTTTTATTACCTTTTTGTGAAGATCCTTTTTGTTTTAGATGGAGACAAAAATACTCTAAATTAATGGCTTGGAGATGTCAAAAAGAAATAGACTTGATTTGTATATTTGCTACCTGAACTTTTACCAAAAAGGAAGTTTTAAAAAAGATGAAAAGTGGGTAAAAAAAATTTTTTTACTAAAATGAACTGTAACAAATGCATAACATTTCCATTAACTATTCAGATAAGAATAGTGTTACATTAAAATTCAGGTTGTTTGTTATTATTCCAAAATATTCACACAAACAGTACAATTTAAATTATGCTCCGTTTGTGGGCACATAATATTTAATTAAACATGAACAGTTTTTGCATGACCTCTACAGCTATTTTTCTCAATAGATTTTTCACTGAGCACAACATAAATCATATTTTATATGCATGGGGGACTGAGACCAACCAGTACAAGGAACAATAAGCAACTATATGTAGTTAGAGTATTTCAGAAAAAGAAATGATCGGTGCAGCACCTGTTGATTAGTCCTTGCCTGTAAAAGCAAGAACCACAAAATTGTTTCATGGCATCTTGCATATGTAATATAAAGGTAACTATCCACATTCAAAAATTCTGTTCTGTTTCTTATTTTTGAAACAGAGAAAAGTTCATAGAATTAATATATACTCAATATAAATGGTAAAGCTACAACTTTCAAATAAATAGAATACGACACTTGGGAAGTTGTAGGCATATCTTCATGAATTTCCAATTAATCTGAAAGAAATGGCTTCTGGGATAGCAAATGAGATTTCTGACTTTTAAAACCATTTAAAAAATTCTAGCTGAAGGATCATTCTTCCTGTAGGAAGTATATGACACTTTAATTTCTCACAGTGGCTCTTTTATTTTATACCATTTGTTAAGTCTAAGAGATCTGTCTCTGCTTGTTTTGGGACATTTTCAGTTGTAGCCTCAGCTCTGTAGAATGGCCTATCAAAAGAAAGTGGTGAATTGCCTACCATGTAAAGGCTTTCAGAAAAGCTTAAAAGTTGTATTTTATGAGGTACCATGGGCTGTTCAGTTGAGTACACTTTATAATCCATCTTATTTGTACTGAGTAGTTATTGTTAATTTCTTATATACTTTGCCACTGAATATTGTTGAAACTTTTTTTTTGTTCCCATACATTATTATGAGCTATCAAATCTCTTGTACTTGGGTGGGGGAAAACAGCATAGAACAAATTCCTTTTCTGCTCATGGAAAAGCACTGCCATACTGAGCAGAAGATAGAATATAGAATCATAGGAAACTAAGGCTCTACTGGCAGACCTAACTTCTCACAGGCAAAACAAAATTCTAGACTAGCTTTGATCCATCTCTTGTTTCTTGTAGTTTAATTATTTGATTCCCTGGTTATAGATTGATGGGTATATTGATCATTTAAAAAACAACATTCTTTCATTTAAATATCACAATTCCTCCAAGGAGTTCAGGGAGGCCTACATGGACATGCCTTTAACCATAAGAACATAATAAAAAGCCTTCTGGATCAGACAGAACCCATCTAGTCCAGCACTCTGCTACTCGCAGTGGTCCTCCAGATGCCTTTGGGAGCTCACATGCAGGATGTGAAAACAATGGCCTTCTGCTGCTGCTGCTCCCGAGCACCTAGTCTGCTAAGGCATTTACAATCTCAAATCAAGGAGGATCAAGATTGGTAGCCATAGATCGACTTCTCTTCCATAAATCTGTCCAAGTCCCTTTTAAAGCTATCCAGGTTAGTGGCCATCACCACCTCCTGTGGCAGCATATTCCAAACAACAATCACGTGTTGCATGAAGAAATGTTTCCTTTTATTAGTCCTAATTCTTCCCCAGCATTTTCAATGTATGCCCCCTGGTTTTAGTATTGTGAGGAAGATAGAAACATTTCTCTCTGTTAATATTTTCTATCCCATGCATGATTTTATAGACTTCAATCATATCCCCCCTCAGACGTCTCCTCTCCAAACTAAAGAGTTCCAAACACTGCAGCCTCTCCTCATAAAGAAGGTGCTCCAATCTCTCAATTGAAGCCTTTCTCTGCACTTTTTCTATCTCTTCAATATCCTTTTTGAGATGTGGCGACCAGAACTGAACACAGTACTCCAAGTGTAGTCACACCAGTGTTTTATATAAGGGCATGACAATCTTTGCAGTTTTATTATCAATTCCTTTCCTAATGATCCCCAGCATAGAATTTGCCTTTTTCACAGCTGCCAGGCACTGAGTTGACATTCCCATGGAACTATCAACTAAGACGCCCAAATCCCTTTCCTGGTCTGTGACTGATAGCACTGACCCCTGTAGCGTGTATGTGAAGTTTGGATTTTTTGCCCCTATGTGCATCACTTTACATTTTGCTACATTGAACTGCATTTGCCATTTCTTAGCCCATTCACCTAATTTATAAAGGTCTGCTTGGAGCTCTTCGCAATCCTGTGCAGTTCTCACCACCCTGCACAATTTGGTATCATCTGCAAACTTGGCCACCATGCTACCCACCCCTACTTCCAGGTCATTTATGAATAGGTTAAAGAGCTCTGGTCCCAAAACGGCTCCTTGGGGTACACCACTCGCTACATCTCTCCATTGTGAGAACTTCCCATTTACCCTTTGCTTCCTGTTTCTCAACCAGTTTTGAATCCATAGGAGGACTTCCCCTCTTATTCCTTGATTGTTGAGTTTTCTCAATAGTCTCTGGTGAGGAACTTTGTCAAAAGTCTTTTGGAAATCCAAGTAGACAATGTCCACTGGTTCCCCCTTATCCACATGCCTGTTTGCACCCTCAAAGATCTCTAGTAAGTTTTTAAGGCAGGACTTGCCTCTGCAAAGGCTATGCTGACACTTTCTCAGCAGGTCTTGCTTTTCTACATGTTTTATAGTGAATCTTCTCTTCAAGCCATTCTGGCTCACCAAGGTGCATTCATGTAGAATGATGCATTGTTATATGGCCTAGGAAAACTGAATGGACATATCTGTATGTACAGATGAAAGAACTAGTTGAAAAGACTAAGAGCCACAAACCTCAACAAAATTAAATTAAATGGCAGAGCCAGTTAATAAAATAGCAGCAATAAATCAACCTTAGGCCAAAATGCAAACAACTACAAAGGAAAAGCTGACCAGATGAGAGCACTGAGGTAAACAATAGCAGAGTTAATTAACAGCAAACAGACATGCAGAGAGAGAGAGAAAAATGACCGAAGTGAATAAAAATTGGCAATGTTTAATGGTTATATTAACTAATAAGACTAGAAGTGTATGCAGAATTGAGAATTTTTATAGGTTTCAACATGTATTTTGCAGAAATGTAAAAAAAGCTTCTTTCTCACTGAGCAACTAAAAGTGAGATCTGTAACCAGCTATCTGCGCTGTGATACACAGAAATGAAATCACAGTGTTGCATGATAGTCTAGACATTTCCTAAAACTCCTAGGAACTTCTTACAGTATCATCCAACGTAATGTGACTTGGAAGCGGGAGAGATTGAACAGGTGTGGTTTGGAGTAGGGGGGAGGGTGTGGGTAGGGGAAATGGTGAAAAGGAGTAGCTTAAGGTGGGTGGAGGGCAGCAAGGTGAGACATGGGGTGAGGAAAAAGTTGGAAGGTTGGGCTTGGAGCGGGAAGTGAGGCTTGGTGTGTGAAGAGGGTTGAATGAGGAAGATTGGATTGGGAGAGGTTTGGAAGGTGAATATTGGGTGGGGGAGAGGGAAAAGGTGAGTCTTGAGTGAGGGACAAGTGTGGCAAGCACAAGTGTGGTCAGGTCACAATAGGTACCTAGGCAGGTGGCAGGCAATGTCAGGTCACAGTCTAATAGGTCAAGGCAAGCTGGGAATCAATTAAGAACCAGGCACACTGTGGAGACAGGTAACACCCTTATTGCACCTATGCAGAAGCAAGCTCACAGCAAGGCTTATATAGAGAGCCTTGTTCAGGGGCCTGGGATTCTGCAAGAAGTTAATCCTCATCAGTTGCAGAGACTTCTAATCTCCCATACCTTCCTGCCAAATGAGCACTCTTGTGCTTCTGCAGTAGCAGCCTCTGCTTCTGCCTTCAATGAACAGCTGGCTCATCACTGGATTCCCTAGGAGGATCTGCAGGCTCTTCCACCTGTATGTCCTCAGGCAGGGAAGGACTGGGCATTGGCTCTGCTGCCTAGTCTTCCCCAGGAGCAGTCTGGCTGCACTGTGTGTTCAGGTTCTGCCTCAGAGTCCTTTATGTCCTGTAAGTTCCCAGAGGCTGACTCATTACACTGATCCTGCTTGGTGGATTAAAGCACTGAGTCCAGCTGGCAGGATCAGATCCACCTCTGCCCCCACTCCCTTCCCAAGTTCTCTGTTGGGCCATTCACAATTTGAGAAAAACAAAAGCAATCAAAAAAGCTATAAAATTATGGGAAATTATCACATGGTCTAATAAGACCTATTGGGGGGGGGGGGGTTCCAACCTAAAAGTACTGCCAACTCATACAGCATACCTTTTTGAATCAACTCCTGAGCTAGGAAACTTTTGTGTTTATTAAGAAAATATTGTGTTTCAAAGAAGAGTTGCACCCTTCTAAGTCCATTTAAATCAGTGGGTTTAAAAAGATGTATCTCTTCTTAGGATTGCACTGTGCATTAGTAATGTCTGCACTGCGTTCTTCCATCAGTAGCCTCTAATCCTGTTTCCTCTAAATTAGAAGTGTAGTTGACAATGAATGTGATGACAGTGGAAGAATGGAGTTCTAAGAGTGGTATTTAATGGAGGACTTGGCAGTTTAACACTGTATTCAAGCAGAGAAAAAATTGCTAGGTAAGAGGTTTGTCTACTAATCCTTTTGTGTTTGACATCCTCATAGTAGTGTGACTATTTTAATCAGTTCCATGTCAGTTCAGATCTGGCAGTTTGCTATAACAACTAAATTGAATTTCTATGTTCAGTGTCAGTGTACCTCAGTTTACTGGGGGAGGGGAGAAGAAGGCATCATCCCAACTCCTGGGAGATCCCTGGAGATGTTTGACTGATGACTGTTGCTAGATCAGGTTTCTCCAGCCTTTCTGACCCTGTGCAAAATGTTGGAATGTTGAAAAAAGATAATGGTTTCCATTGCAAAATAGTTGCCATGGGAGGCCTAACCCTCTTCCAAACAAATTTTAAAATAGTTTGTATTAAAAATATTAATGGGTAAAAATGGAATATTTTAGTTTTGTAGGAGAGAAAGAAAACTTGTGTATAATAGTGTAATATTTATTCAATTGAAATAAATTGTGTTGGGTTGTAGTAGTTACTAACTAGGTGATATGAGCTTAGGAAATCTGAAAAAATAATTCAAGATACACTAATACTGAAGAGTTCATTAAACAGCATACAGTGGGTTTTATTCTGGATGTAGAAATAGATCATATCCTTTTGGTATGCAGATGTTTCACTGTTACAGCCCAAGGTAGCTTTTGTTAACTTATTAACAGGGTTTTGTGTGTTCCTAGGAATTCAGCTCTTCCATTGCTCTCAAGTATAGGTCTGCTCTGAGGCAGCCATGATTGTCCCCAATGCACTTCCAGTGGTGAGGTAGTAAAGCTGATGGACAAGAATTCATGTAATTGTGTAGTTAGTAGTGTGGTATACTGGTTAGAGTATTGGGCTAGGATCTGGGAGACACAGGTTAGAATCCTAACTTTGAAATGAAAATTTGTTGGGTGAACTTGGGCCAGCTGCATACTGTCAGCCTAAGCTCCCTCACAGGGTTGTTGTAAGAATAAAATGGACAGTAGAATGATGTAATCTGCTTTGACTATCCATCGTAGAAAAAAGTGGAGGATAAAGTAAATAAATAAATCACCAAGCTGCTTCTGGGAAGTCTGGATTGTACTAATAATAGATAGCAAAAACCAACAGTCCAACCTGTGGCATTGGCCTCACTGGGATAGGTTTCAAGGACATCTTGCCTATGAGATTTTTTATCAGGGGTATATTGTCATAAGTCCAGTGGGCGCTCCTCAATAATGCTCACTTGCTGGGAGTAATGAGGTAACATAGAACAATGAGTAAGAAAGCTGCAATTTTTTGTACTAGAAGCAAACATAGTGGTAGAAAAAAAAGTACTGAAGTATGAAGAGAAACAAAATAGAAGTGGGAAAACATTAAACAAAACCACTGATACCCAGAGAATGAGAAAGGATGTTATTATAATGAAAATTGCAAAATACAGAGAGGCAGCATCTCAATTAATTCAATATGTCACAATTCAATGTATCAAAATCATTTAATCTTATCCTTTCCCATTTTGTGGATCCCAGTTTCATTGAATAGTTCCCCATGTTTATTTTGTTCTCCCCTGTACTTTGGGTTTTTTCCCTGATATTTGAAAGGGATTTTCTTCAACTGAGAATTCACCCCCATTTCTTGCCTTCAATTTCCATGGACAGGCCCTCAGAGGCATGGCAGCAAGCAACCAGGAACCTCTGTCCACATTGTGCCTGGATCCAGCTTCAGCAAGTTCTTCTCCATTCACCTAAATTTAAGTTGCCATCAATAAGCCAATCAGAAGAAGGATAATAGCAGAAAAATCATCCTTCATTGAACTTCGATGTTCTTCAGTGAAGAGCTACCTTACTCAAGCTTCTTGTTATCAATATAGCCATATGAACGACAGCAGGAAACTGAGCGGCATCCCTCCATTGAATCTCAAAATTCCTCCCAAACCAAATGTTACTGAATTTTTACATTGTTTGTACAACTTTATTTTTTATCCCTGTGAGCCATTTTGGAGCCAAATTTTGTATGAAAAGTGAGACATAAAATAACAAATGCATAATAAATAACTCATAGTGGCCTGCCATAGAGAACAGGACAATAAAATGTAACTTTATTCATTTGCTTTTCCTTTTGAAAGGTGGAATGTTACACTATCCAGTGTGAACAATTGGGGTCTTTCTCTGAAAATATCAGTTGGAATGCCCCTTCAAAATGTCTAGCTTAACCTTCTCCATATTTACTCATTAATTCAGCTGATCTATGTCTATGAATTCAACTCATAAATATTATATTTAAAAACCCCAAATAGTAGATAACAAAACAAAAACATCAATAAAATAATAATTTGTGTGTTTTAAGAAAGCAAAAACAAATTCACTTATAAAAGAGTTTTTATCCTTTATGGGTAAATTGGAAATGTAATGTAATAAAATCCTTTTAAAGTTATTTCCTCTGTTAGTGTACACCTGATCTTAGTTAGTTCACTTAGTTCTTTGCCTAAAATTGGATGTATTTCCAATCTCATAGGAATTTTCTGTTTATAGAAGCACTGGTTTCATTCATTCATAAAACATATTTTTAATGGAAAATTTGGCCATGAGTATAAAGGCACCATTTGACACAACACATTTTACATGGGTCATCCACTGAGCCAGCTTGGAGAGATTCCCTGTACTTAATTGTACTCAGTTGTCCTGGCATTAACAAATCAGCATTAAATCAGTCTGAATCAGCATTAAATCAGTCAGCATTAAAAAGAATAAGTTGAATTACTTAGTATTAATGCTTCAACCAACTTATAAAGGCACTGTAAGGTGAGATAGCCTTGACCTAAAAAAGAAGAGTTGGCTTTTATACTCCCTTCTCTCTATGGCTCATTCCGCACACACAAAATAATGCACTTTCAAGCTGCTTTCACAACTGTTTTTGCCATTCCGCACAGCTTCAAAGAGCCCTGAAAGCAGCTTGAAAGTGCATTATTCTGTGTGTGCGGAATGAGCCTATCACAAGAAATCTCAAAGTGTTTTACAAACACCTTCCCCCTCCCCCATGAAGATAATTGAAGTGGCGGAAGTGAAGTGATAGCAAAGGAACACACACACAACACTGTTTGAGTTATATGGTTAGCAGAGCTGAGTTTTTTTCCTCTGCAGCTGTGCTTCTTTTATTATGCTGTTTCTCCATTACATCATCTTGCAAAATCATTAACAGAATTAACAGAGTACAGAGTCCGCCATAGCCAAAGGCTGATAAAGCACTCTTATTCGTTAGTGAGTTATTAGTACATAGTTTCCTTATAATTAGTTTCAGAGAGCATTTAAGTATGATAACACCGCTCCAGCATGATCTACCATGTTTCACAGGAGAATGCTTTCAGAGTTCCTGATAAGATTGTTTTTTTCAGTCAGGCCTGCCAGGTTTCAGAGCAAAGTGCAATATGGCCAGGAGGATGTGTCCTGCTACTGTAGCGATGTACCGTTTGCTTTGGAGATTGGCATCAAACATTAGCCAGAGCTCATGAGCTCATGTTCCCCTTCAGAGAACAACAATTTTATTTGTAAATTGCTATGTCCAAAGAGACTCCATTTTGATTGCTGGAAAAGCTTACTAAAAATCTTTTCTATCTTTCTTGTATTTGACAAAGCTTAGAAGCAGGTAATTGCAATTAACAGGTTGTACCATCCACCAAGGTCAAATTTCTCATTAGGTGCATAGAATCATTTTTGTTGTGTTAAGTTGTATCCAACCAGTCAACTAAAATCCTACTTGAAAGTGTCAAAAGGGCAGGGTAACTTGCTCATCTTCCGGAGAATTCTCACTAACTTAGAGTCTACCAGATTAGAGTCTACCAGATTAGTGTCTCCAGATTAGAGGACTCAATTCCTCATATCCTGCTTTACTGTTCAAGGTATAATGATATTAGAACCAATCTGGGAGCTTTACTACCTCTAGAATTTAGGTTTTTCTCAGACAAACTAAAAATGTCTAAGCTATTGAACAGCCCTCATGTAGAAATTTCAGAAGCAATTGCCACTTTTTAAATCCGTGTTCTACATGATGTGTAACAATGATCCTGTTTCTGTACTTGGAATGTATGGTACTTCTGGTTTTATGCCTAATAAAGGTTTTTGGATTGGATTGGAATAGAGTCTACCACTCTTAACCATTACACTAATCTGGTTATAGTCTAGGCTAGCCTAATTTCATCAGATCTCAGAAACTAACTAATAGTTAGTATTTGAATGGGCAATCACCGAAAGATTCAAGGGTTGCTATGTAGCGACTGGTAACAGCCAACTATCTCTGAATGACTCTTGCCTTGAAAACCCTAATGGATCAGCTGCAGTTTGATGCCAAAAAAGTAAGAATTATCTGTTCTAAGTCAGAAACACTATACTATTATCTAAGTATAATTATTCAGCATTAGTAGTGTTGCTTATTGTGCCAGTCTTAATTCTCCCTTAATGCCATATGCTACTCATTTTCCCCTATACAGTCTATCTTTTCTCTTGCTTGTCTAATCATTAAAGGAAACTTGAAATTAGAAACCTGTTACGAACCATCTGTGTACAAGTAATTTTATATTTGCAAATGCTATTGTGTATAACTTGAAATAGCCAATAATAAATATGTTCCATCTTCTCCATTACTAAATGATACACCAATACTTAGTTGAGCATTTCATGAGGCACAGGAGGAAAACTCCACCTTTTCCCCCAGTTTTGATGAACCATAAGTCTTTTTTCATTTTACTTAATTACTTGTCTGATTAATTATTCATTACTTACCTAAGCACCTGCATTCCTTTATTTATCATTAGGTATCTAATTGCTGATTCATCACAGTATTCATATTTTGCTCATTTACTTTCATTTGTCCAAGATCAAAAGATTTTTCTGAGCATCATACCTTCCCTCTGTCTTGTTTCTTTCTCTCATTCTCTCAGACCTTTGGTAATTGTTGGTGTCACAATCCTTTTCTAGTTTTCCATTGTTTGTATATCATTCAGGACTGGTCCTAGGAGAAAGGAGAGAAAGAAAATAATATCAATAGACCAAATTGGAATTGGTTAATAAAAACAGATTCTCATTTTCTGAAGCATAGAAAACAAGATTTGGAGTTACCATATTTATTTGCTACTTTCCTTTCTGAAGGCAGGTTATAAGAATCAGAAAAATACAATCAAGATAAAAGAGTAGGAAAAAAGATAAAACTTAACTATTAATCCTTGGGTTAGTTGTAGAACCAATGGATCAGCTCATCAAGGTCATGGGGCATGACCCTCAGGCTAAGAGCTGAGGGTCACGATCTCTTCAGCTCATGCCCATCATCTCGAAAAACCTAAATGCTTGTACCACTGTCATACCCAAATTTTTTACTTGAACTCAGGAAGAGCAAACAAAATACTAGATCAGCTATTACCGTTTGCAGCAATGTTCCTTCCAATAAGCGTTCCTTGCTCAGCTTGCTTACTTGCCTAAGCACCCACATTCCTCTTTTTTAGCAGTAGGTGCTTAATTTTATCATCTAATTTCAGCATTCTGAGGCAAAATAATTTACTTACTTTTTCTCCCTGTCTCCTCCTTTTGTAACTGACAATAACCCATTTTATTTTATTATATTTGTGTTGTTCAGTTGAAGCAATAATTTACCATATGAGTCTATAAAATTATGTATGGGGTAGAAAATGTTGACAGACAAACATTTTTCTCTCTTTCTCACAATACTAGAACCAGGGGACATACATTGAAAATGCTGGGGGGAAGAATTAGGACTAATAAAAGGAAACATTTTTTCATGCAACGTGTGATTGGTGTTTGGAATATGCTGCCAAGGGAGGTGGTGATGGCCACTAACCTGGATAGCTTTAAAAAGGGCTTGGGCAGACTTATGGAGGAGAAGTCGATCTATGGCTACCAATCTTGATCCTCCTTGATTTGAGATTGCAAATGCCTTAGCGGACCAGGTGCTGGGGAGCAGCAGCAGCAGCAGCAGCAGCAGCAGCAGCAGCAGCAGGTCATTGCTTTCATATCCTGCATGTGAGCTCCCAAAGGCACCAGGTGGGCCACTGCGAGTAGCAGAGTGGACTAGATGGACTCTGGTCTGATCCAGCAGTCTTGTTCTTATGTTCATACATCTGAACTGTTTTTATCCTGATTTAGAAAGTTTGTGGGTAAATAACTAATTCCACAAGCTACAATTTGCCCTGAAAGTGCAAGTGACAAATACCGAAACCTCATGTTCCTTGTCACACATGATCACCATGGGGATTTACAGCAGGACGGTAACTGTGAATTTCTCAAAAAAACCAGTTCATAAAAAAATCATTTATTTGTTGATTTCTAAAAATATCAATGCTGCCAGGGAGAGGAAGGGTTTCACGTGCAAATATTCCCTGCCTATGGATCTACTACCTTCTGATGGGGCAAGGGATACCTCCAGAACTGTTTCGGAATTGTAAAAATGACGTAGAGGAAGACTGAAGCCCTTCTTTCCCCTCAAGCATGGTCACAATCTGAATAAGGCCCTTACATGCTTCAGAACTGAATCCACATGGGGAACCCTCAGGTACTGTATGGCTGCAAGTTCCTTTGCTGACTGCACATTATATCTAATAGTCCTAACTAGATGGCTGCGCATGAGGAGAGGAGGGAGGGAGATGAGGATTACCCGGACTTGCTCATATAGATGTAAGCCCCTTTTAAATCATGTAATCCATGCTATAGTGTAGTTTGATTTACAAACAATAGCAACGATATTGCCATCCCAATTTGATGTGCATAAGGGAAGAAGAATAGAACTTCTAACTGAAAAAATGTGCATCTTCAGTTTAGCTGATTTTCATTTTAAGAATAAACTAGATCATTTGTTGGAGAATACAAGGTATGCTATAAAATCATTCCAAGATTCCCAGATGTGTCAAGATTGGTTGCTTCAGCAACCTGGATTTTTTCCCTAAACCGAATGATGGCATTCTATATGTCACAAAATTCTGAAATGTTGTTGTCTCATAATAAGGATGCATAAATTCCCTCACTCTATTCTGCCATCAGTTGAGGGACCAGCCCTCCTTGCCCCCTTATAAAACATTTATCAGGGGGAAATGATCTTTGTAACCTGGAGACCAGCTATAATTCTGGGAGATCTCCACCAACTGGAGACTAGCAACCCAAGCAACCAGCTATAATTCTGGGAGATCTCCACCAACTGGAGACTAGCAACCCAAGCAAAAGGACAACTGGGCTGGTTAATTCTCCTCCATCTCTGACACTCCAGGCAGTCATCTAGAAATACCTAGTGGTTGACTGCTCCTTATAATTAACATTTAAATAGTCAATTTTTTGCTTACCTTGTTTCTCTCTTGAATTTCTTTCCCCAAAAAATTCTGCCCAACATAATGTTTATGTATTTATTTAGTCTATATTAAACTGTCTTTTTTTCAGTCATGGACTTAAGGCAAGTTGCAATATTAAGGCAGATTCCATGGAAAAAATGGAGGAGAGGAGATACACCTCGTTGCAGAGGTGTATCTATAGAAAATGGATCCCCCCCAACTGCTGCAGACCCAGGGTCTCCCTAGCTGCCCCATAGCCAAAATCCACCCCCATGAACTTTTTGGTATAGTACCTTTAAAATTAGGAGTTGCTGGGTTGCAGCAGCAGCCAGCTGCTTCCCCACCCCAGAGGAAAGGTGGCAAGCAAAACAGTGAATGAGCTGAATTTGGATGCTGGGCAATCTCTAGTTGGCCACCCATGTTGGCTGGGCCCACCCTGGTGGGCTGTTCTGTCAGTATTGGACCTTGAGAGGCTGCTTCTGCTTCCAGCTTGCTCACTCTGCTCTCCCTTCTCTAGGGTGGAGCAGAAAAAAGAAGCAGGGAAAGGTGAAAAAAAGAATGGGCAAGCTGGATGAAGAAGTGGCTGCACCGAATTCCAATGCTGACAGAGTAACCTGCTGCTGTTCCCCACCCCTGAGAGGGCCCAGCCAACATGAGTGGCTGACTAGGAATTGCCCAGTATTAGAATTCACCTCAGTCAATTGTTGGTTTGCTCACTGTCTCTCCTGGACCAGATGGGGCAGAGAAGCAGCCAGCCACAGCTGCCACAACCCAGCAATTCTCCAAATTTTAAAGGTACTGTACCAAAAGGTACTGTACTAATATTGCAGTCATTTACTACTCCAAAGTAGTATGCATATATGTGCATTTGTTTGGGATGGGATATACAAAACACTGGCTTCTGTGATCAGCTTCTGTTCAATTGTTTCACATGTTTCCAGGTGTTCTGACATTGCATTGAGATGCTTGCAAACATAAGTATTTTATGACGATTTTAAAGAAGGATGATGGAAGTAGGAAAGAAACAAGCACAGTTGAGTTGAATTTGATTTGTTATGATGGTGATTAGATATTCAACTGACAAATTCAATGATACAGAATTTCATGAGCATCTACTGTGCAAAAATCTAAAAAGCATAAAGTTTCTGCAGAACCCTTCCTGAATGAAATTAAATGATTAATGTTGTTTACACATAGAATTAGTTAGAAATTAAACAAAACAGTGGCAAAATATAACACCATTCATCCCTGATTTTTTTCCTTCACATGACTGGATACAGCAGTAAACCTCTGATCAGAATGTGCATTTAAGGCCTTTTTTTTCTCCTCTAAGGAATACTCCTCTGGTAACAGTAAGGATAGTAGCAGTAAGGATGGTAGCAGTAAGGAGCCCAGTACCTATATTGTTTGCTTGGGATTATTTTTGGTTTTTGTGATCCATGCAAAGATGCACTGAAACTTCATTATACATTACAGAGACATTTTAATTTTCATAAAGGCTGCAAGCTGGTGGATGCTGGCCCTCAAGGTTAGGATTATGACACTGAATGTGCTCTACTCACTGAGTGCAAGATAGCTAAAGATTTATGGACACAATTAAAGGACAGATACTTTAAAAATACCTCTGTCCAGACCCTCCTCTTGAGAAGACAGCTTTACACGTCTCGATTTCCTGAATCAGGAAATGTGTATGAACATTTAGACAAGATCATACACAATGTCAATTTGCTGAAATTAGCAGGAAACCAACATGGAGATGAGGAATTAAAAGCCATAATTTTAAACAGCATTCCAAAGTCATACGCAGGCAATATTTCTGGTAGCCACGAAAAATGGGCATTCAAAATTAAACACAATGCAGACCGAAGCGTGGAAAAATAAAAAGCATGCCTAGTGGTGAAAGGAATTACTCAGAAACCTGGATTTGATTACTCTGAGACACTTGCCCCAGTTGCTAGCCACACAGCTATCAGGACATTGCTAAGTATAGCTGTCTCAAGAGAAATGCATGTAGAGCATCTGGACATTAAAACAGCTTTACTCAATGGAAAATTATCAGAAGAGATCTGCATGGAACTACCACAGGGAATCCAGCAATCCAAGAATGATCAACTTGTGTGTAAACGTTAGAAGAGCCTATATTGGCTTTAAAACAGATGGCCAGATCCTGGAATGAAACCCTGACAGCTCTACAAGATCAAATATTTAAACAATATTAAGCTGCCATGCTTGCTCACCAGAGTGAAAGATGGACAATACTAATACGTGCTTACTTTTGTGGATGATCTGCTAGTATGTTGCCAGACCCATGGGGATGCAGCAGAAATTGCCAATACCTTGAACCAGTCTGTGGAGGTTAAACAGCTGGGCGAAGCAAGGCAGTACTTGGGAATATAGATGGAAAAAACCCAAGATGGCAGTTTCCTTCATCACCTCTTAGAATCAATAAATATGGAAAACATCAAAGGAATGAGGATGCCAATGGATCCTCCATACCTGAGTCTGGAAGATGGAGAACCAATGGAAGACATTCAGGTACAGGGAAGCTATTGGAAAGCTCCTGTACCTGAGCACAGCCACAAAACCTGATATATCTGCAGCTGTAGGAATCCTGTTGCGGAGTAGCCATTTGCCTGCAGACTGGGTTAATCTGCAGGGAATGCAAATGTGAATCACTTCCTGGCCTGAAAACCCCAATCTGCAATACTATACTATCAACCACAGCAGTAGTGGCTGTAGGAGGTTAAGAGCTTGTGTATCTAATCTGGAGGAACCGGGTTTGATTGCCAGCTCTGCCGCCTGAGCTGTGGAGGCTTATCTGGGGAATTCAGATTAGCCTGTGCACTCCCACACACACCAGCTGGGTGACCTTGGGCTAGTCACAGCTTCTCGGAGCTCTCTCAGCCCCACCCACCTCACAGGGTGTTTGTTGTGAGGGGGGAAGGGCAAGGAGATTGTAAGCCCCTTTGAGTCTCCTGCAGGAGAGAAAGGGGGGATATAAATCCAAACTCTTCTTCTTCTTCACATCTTTGCATAGCAAGTTCCACCTAAACACTTTCTGATTGGTTTACTACCAGGGACATGACAATTTATACCCCACTAAAACATTCCCTTCTCACTGGACACAGTGTGTAACTGACTTCCCTCTGTGATACACCTCTGAAGATGCCAGCCACAGATCCAGGCAAAACGTTAGGAACAAGATCCACCAGACCACGGCCACACAGCCCAGAAAACCCACCACAACCTGAAAGATATTGTTTATGACTACTGCTACTCCATTTATCTGGTGCTACTAGATTTGAAAAACTAAGGACAGTCAATGGCATTCTACATGATACCTTCCAAGAGGTTGTAAGGCACAAAGGTTTAATTACGAGTGATGACATCTGGGAGAAACCTTAGATGATGCAGGGATTTACTTGCATGGATCCTTATCTTTAGATTTCCACATAATGCAAATGAATTATTTGAAAAATATAAATGTCATCTTTGGGAAGATTTTGCAAATAGACACAACTTTAGACATACAGGGGATTGTGAACCCTACTTGCGTTTGACTTTTCCAGAGATTAACAACACTATCAAAGTAAACAGCAGTTCAAGAACTACATACAATCTTCCCATGCTTTTTAGTTACCTTCCAAGAAATCCCAATACTTATTTTGATGCAGCTGCAGACCAACAAAAAGCTGAAGAAATGGTAAATACTTTCAATGAAGAACAAATGAAGAACTGCTTATGGCACTATTACATCAGCAACCAATAATGAACATCTGCCACATGGATGTTTCTTCCTTGATGGCCCGGGAGGTGCTGGAAAAACACAAAACTCTCCTAAGCACTACTCATGGAAAATGACACATTGCTTTGCCTTTTGCATCCACAGGAACTGCTGCTAATCTACTTGAATGTGGAAAAATGTATTTCAATCAATTCAAATTAGTACCACCTTTAAGTGAAACATCAAATATTATGCTTAACTCTTCTGATACCCAAATCATTCAATCTGCTAAACCATTATTTGGGATGAAGCTACTATGCCTCCCAGTGCTGCTTTAACTGCAGTTGATCAAATACTGCAAGAAATTATGAACGATCTTGACATTTATTAATAGTCAAGGTCAAACACTGCAAACAGTTGCTATCTACCTACCAGACCCAATTTTGAATCTTGGACAACTTTTATGTTGCATTCAAGGATGTAGGTAAGGGGGGGGGGTTTCTCGGGTTCAACCCCCCCATTCATGTCCGAAGCTCCGCACACCCGTTTGTGGGTTTTAAAAACATTTTAGTGTTTTTGTGTTTTTGGCCTGCAGGGGGCATATTGTTTAGGCTAGCAGCACCAAACTTTCAGGGATTGTTTGGAGATCTCTCCTGATGAAACTACCCAGGTTTGGTGAGGTTTGGTTCAGGGGGTCTAAAGTTATGGACTCCCAAAGAAGATGCCCCCATCCTCCATTGTTTCCAATGGGAGCTAATAGAAGATGGGGGCTACACCTTTGAGGGTCCATAACTTTGGACCCCCTGAACCAAACTTCACCAAACCTGGGTGGTATCATTAGAAGAGACTCCTAAAGATACTCTAAAAGTTTGGTGCTGCTAGCTTGACAATTGCACCCCTGACAACATGCACCCCCCAAATTTTCCCAGATTCTCCTTTTAAATCCACCCCCTTCGGCATGGATTTAAAGGGAGAATCTGAGGTCCTCAGTTTAGAAGAAAAAGAAGAGTTGGGATTTATATCACCCCTTGCTTTCCTGTAGGAGACTCAAAGGAGCTTACAATCTCCTTGACCTTCCCCCCTCACAACAAACACCCTGTGAGTTGGGTGGGCCTGAGAGAGCTCCAAAAAGCTGTGACTAGCCCAAGGTCCCCCAGCTGGCATGTGTGGGAGTGCACAGGCTAATCTGAATTCCCCAGATAAGCCTCCACAGCTCAAGCAGCAGAGCAGGGAATCAAACCCAGTTCCTCCAGATTAGAATGCACCTGCTCTTAACCACTACGCCACATTGAAAGTGATGCTGTTTCAGGGTGGGGGATAATCCGTCCCAAAACAGCATCACTTTCAATGTTGTTTAACTAGGGACCCCAGATTCTCCCTTTAAGGTGGATTTAAAAGGAGAATTCAGGCTCTCTAGTTTAAACACCATTGAAAGTGATGCTGTTTGGGGGTGGATTCCAGCATCACAGCGGCTGCCGGGGGGGGGGGACGCAAAACTCCAGGCTCCATTTTCCATCTATGCCTCTGCCCAGAGGGGAGGGCAGAAGGAACTGCCGGTTGCTGGTTGGGAGCCCAGCTGGTGGGGGGCAGGGGAGGGAAGGGTGGGGGAGTCTGCCGTCCCCGGTTCTGGAGAGCTGCTTTTATAAGCGCTAGGCTGGGGGCGGGGCTTGGGGAGGCATGGACATACCCTAGGGGTGGGTGGGGGTGTGGCCCCACCCCAAACCTCCCCAATAAAAAATCTATACCTACGTCCCTGGTTGCATTGTCAAGGGTTTGACACGTTGCTTATGTAAAATTACAAATTGTCCATGGACAAGAATAAGGCAAATTACTTTCCCATTCTGAAAAAAAAACCCTTCACAAAAACATTATATATAAGAAATCTTAAAATGTTCCCCACCAATTTAAGTAGCTGCTGCCTCGCTGCTGTGCCCTCCAACAACAGTTTAAAACTCCTTGTATTATTTAGCTCAACAGGCTTTACTGCTAGTCCTGTAATATTTTACAAGCTTCTAGAATGCTGTCTTCTTTAATATGTCTTTCTAATCCTATCCCTGTTATGCAAAATGGATCCAATGCTAGAGTGAAATGTAAACATCCAGATGAATGCATACAGTGGCTGAAAGTGAGGGTCTCATAGGTGCCTTATTTTCTCTTCTATGAATAAATTTCTTCAGGTAGAATGTGTAGCTACAGCATTCTGTCATCCAATCAGATTTTTTTTGCTTTCTTCTTCAATGTAGAATAAGAATAAATGTATGCCATATCCATATTTCGGTTTCAGTATTGCCTACAAATATAAACTTGCTCTTATTCTCCTGGATACAGATGTTGCTGATTTTTAAAACAGTTGTTGAATTGTATTGTGCTTATTCTGTTCTGGAGTCCTGCACATCAAAATGTAACTGAGCTTGACTGGTCTTTCATTAGCCTCACAATACTAATAGGCACTATTTTTTACTACGTGAACATTAATATGATGCCTTCACTAAACACAACGTCAGCCATCTACTGCAGTGGAATCATACATAGAATTTGAGTCATTCATGTTTGGTAGCACCAAATTCCACTCTTGGAAAACAAAGTTAGATAGCTCAAATGAATAATGGAAGCAGCAAAAGGCAGTCACACAGCAGAATTTATTGTGATCTGAATTCCAATCAACCACTTCCTTAAGGAGCATTCTGAACAGCCATATCTTTTACATCTGCCACTCTATCTGTGTTGAGATGCAGATACCTTCAAAGAATGCTTCTCCCCCCATCCCCACTACCTATTCTGCACCCTGACCTGGATAGTATAGGCTAGCACAATCACATAAGGGTTCAGCTGATAAGCAAAGTTGACCCTGGTTAGTACTTGGATGGTAGACCATCAAGGAAGACAACTGTGGCTTTACAGAATTAGGCAATGGCAAACCTCCTCTGTTCATCTCAAACCCTGAAAACCTTATGGGGTAGCTATAAGTTGGCTACAACTTTATGACACTTTCCTCTACCACCTAGCTTTCAGGACTTCTGTCTTCCCTTTTCATTTTCTGGCTACTATCTTCGACTGAGTTAATGCCATAACTACTCCCTTGCTTCCTGTGAAAAAAAATGCACTAATCAGCTTGGCTTCTAGAACTCTTATTTGATGGATAATATATCAAAAAATCAGGCATGTTTGACATCAAACAGGGTTCATAATCTGTGGCCTTATTGTTCATGTCATGCTGCCACTGCCTGAGCCCATTCCTTGCTTTCAGAGATGTTCAGGAGCTGCACTTCTGAATGATACTGAAAAGAAAGCTGTCAAGTTGGATTGAGAATTAAATAATCATGTACCATTCCAAATTTCCATCACAATGAACAGCCAGTTGAAATTTTAATTTTCTTTTGAGAACCATGAGACATTGTGTCACATGAACATTCCAATATGTGTGTAAATATTATTATTCTAGCAATCATATATGGGACCACACTTTCTAATCAAATTTAGTGATTTGCCAGGACAGAAAAAAAGGTTGCTGCTGTTCAACAACTATAAAAAATAAAGGGAGCGTTTAGATCACCATCCATGCAAAGTGTGCGTAAATAAGTTACTCCAATATTATAAACTCATAGGGTAATTTAGAATACTGACTAATGTGCTCATCTAGCCATATTATATTCAACTAATTAGCTAAGGATCCCACTCAAAATGATGATTCAGATTTGACTTGAACTGAGGATGATTAAACTGGGTTCTGAAATCCAAATCCAAATCATTTATTTATGGTCAATGACCAGAACAAGGGTTCTGAAATCAAGAAATCTCCACCTCCAGTATTTAATTTAAATTCTACTGCTAGTGGTGTTCCACGTGCTCAAAAACCCCAACTGAATAATTTTGACATATTTACTGTGCAGTCCCCATGTCACAGATAACAGATTTTCAATGTTTCACGGTAATGTCATGGACACTCCCTTATCAAGGGGAAGGGACTTGTGGGATGATGTTGAGAGCTATGCTGGAGGTATACTACCAGAAGGGTCTCCTAAGCCAGATAGGTCTCAACCAAGAAATCAGACTAAGAGTGTTTACCAACCCATACAATAATGTGAAACACATAAAAGACAATTCCATACTGCATCGGTCATCATGTGGGTTAACAAGGGCCATGTTGCATACTGAGGTCCCCGGGTCCCTGAGAATGAGTCGACAAGTGAGCTTCAAGTGGACTAACCATCAAAAAGAAAGAAGTTTAGAATGCAAGGAAATTGTGCCATCATGGCCTCTTACTACAACTCAGAGCCTGAAAAAAATAGGATACTGGTTCTGGTGGGTTTTCCGGGCTGTGTGGCCATGGTCTGGTGGATCTTGTTCCTAACGTTTCGCCTGCATCTGTGGCTGGAATCTTCAGAGATGTATCACAGAGAAAAGTCTGTTTCTCACTGTGTCCAAGTGAGAAGGGAAAGTTTAGTGTGGTGTATTGTCCGTTTCCCAGATGGGGAACCAATCATTAACTATTTGGGTGGAACCTGCTATGCTAGCTTGTGGACTCCAACACATGCCAGCTGGGTGACCTTGGGCTAGTCACAGATCTTCCGAGATCTCTCAGCCCCACCTACTTCACTGGTGCTTGTTGTGTGTGTGGAGGGGGGTCAAAAGACCAGGGGATGAGGGATGCCCTCCTGTTTTAGGAATCCTGGGTTCTTTTTCCAGATACTCAAAAAACGCTGAGTCTTTCAAAGACTTTATTGAAAGAAAGAAAATAAGAAAACATTTTAGCACATAAGTTTCTCTTAGCTACAGCACCATTCCAAACAAACCCTGGGACCAGAGTTCCTCTTTTGTTCCCAGCCTGCATCAAAATCTTTCTCTCAAACTCATTTGTTCCCAACTATATCGCATCCTTGCCATTTGTTAGCAAGTCACTTCCTTTATGGAGAATTACCCAGGATTTTTACAACCTTCAGAGCCAACCAGCCTGTTGCTTTATGACTTATGCATGCCGTGTCAAAAGATCAAAGCGCTTTTTTCAGGTTAGTGTGAATCTGCCTGATACAGAAACTGGATCACTTCTTCACAGGGTGGGAAGCCCCTTTGAGTCTCCTTAAAAAGAGAAAGGGGGGATATAAATCCAAACTCTTCTTAGAATGGTACTGTTGAAAACATAACAGTAAACCAGTCATTCATATTTCAGGAGTGTTGAGAGTTGTTTTATGACCATTTTATTTCAGTGTCTAAGGAATAATTCGTTGAAACAAAGACCAGAGATTCAATTATAGCATCACCCTGCTTCATATTCCGTAAGGGGAAGGGGAAGAGCACCTTTCTACATCCACTAATTGAAATTAGCCTTCATCACAGAAAAAAATGTGAAGAAATAAATGTATACATGCATTACAAGACAGGAATTCTACATTTTTAATTCCTGTCATATGAAGAAAGGAGAAAGCAGTAGAGCCATGATGTCTCAGAATATCTCAGTATGAAGATCAAACAACAGAAAATTTTGATTTCTTCAGGGATGGGCATTTTATGGAGCTATTAGTAATATAAGTGAATATTCTAAAATGTTCTGTTTGCTGCTCCACTGTGCTATATGAACATATAAATAGTGACTCAATTGACCAGGATTGCCATGAAAAAGCCCACATTTTTAATATAGTATTTCCTTCCTTTAGGCTCCTGTGGGGGAAAAAAAATTACTCTGAAAGTAGTCAGCATTATCTGGACTCTCACTGGTAGTATAACTACATTGGACAATTTCCAGGATCCAGTCTTCATGATAAACTCTACAGAACAACTAATGCTGTGATTTAACTAGGTCTTGCTCTGGCACCTACTGCCATTATGTACTGGTACAATTTCAGGGGCAAGATAAATGTTGGTGAAAGGTTTCTTGCATCCTATCAGTTCTATGCCAAAGACTATTTTTCTTCGCAGTCCCATTTGGACTGATTACAGCTGAATCAGGAACACTGTCATCATTAGTGCAGGCTTCCCTTAAGTGATCCCTTCTTCATTCATCTCACTCTTCTAAGGCACACAGAGCTAATCATGTAGAAAGAGTACTTTCTTGTTTCTTATGTGATCTTTGGCCATAGCTTGGCATAATTCTCTTCTCTAATAGGCAATGAAAAGGAGTTATAGTCCTGCTGGCAAAGAAACTGATGTTAGAATGTCACAAGCTAAATGGATATGTCGTGGAACTTAAAAGGGTTAGTGAACATCATTTTAACTAGAGAGGAGTTAGTGCTAATCAGAATAGCTGAAACAACCTTTTATTACAAATTACCAGCTCTCACTAGCACCTACTGAGAAATTTTCTAGCTTATGTCCAACTCTGGGATGACACACAGCCTAAAATTTCATCAGTAAAGTCCGACATAGAGACATGCACACATAAACTCATTGGCTCAATGCATTCTTTACTTTCTCGGAAATTGTAACCTATGTAGTTGATATCCTAACACTGCTAGGTGCTGACAGAAGTTATGAAAATACATAAATATGGATATTAAATCCTTAAGCCCACAAATTAGCAATGTAATACTTATATTCCATGCAATTTCCTTGCTCTTCAGTATTTTTGTATAACAGGGTACAGTTAAGAACCTGCTTTTTAAAAAGAAAAAGGCATACTTTCTCTTACAAATCACAACATAATACTATCATATTTGAGTTCTGTTAAATGGTTCTGTTAAATAACTGATCTGCACTATCATATATGTATTTAGAAATTAAGGAAAGGTTGCAACCATGACAGCCAATGGCTAGCGACATTTTAGCCAACTCTAAGAGCACAAAATTTGGCTAGCATCCTCACTGACTTTGTTTCTCTTAGCCTGCCAATTAATTGTGAAATGTGCTGAGCCACACCTCTCCCCACCCTTCCAATGTGCCTTACAAACAAGTAAGAGTTTATTTAATATTGGTTAGCACCAAGGGTATTCCTTCCCAACTTCACTATACAAGAAACGATGAGGTGCTTTAGGTATGGCCTTTCATCTTTTGATACCTGACATGTGTACCAATTAGCAAATGTCTGCAATAGGAAATAGAGACCCATTTTAACATACTCTGGCTAGTCTTCCAACTGGATGGATTCCATTTAGCACTGTCAAAGGCCTCACATGCCTCATTCTAATAGAAGGGTTGGCACAGCTTTAAAAGCTGTGAGTGAACTAAAAGTAATGTGCTGCAGTAGTAATAACAGGAGAAAGAAAAGTTAAAGAAGCTGCCTTACATCAGTGCGATACTTCCACTAGTAAATGCCATGTACATTGACAAGCATCAGCTATATTAGGTGTCAATCACTGTTCTTTTAGAGCCTAGTTAATGGAGTCCCTTTAACTGAATCTGTGCAACACAACTACTGTATTCCTATCATGGAGTATTGTGGATTTTTTACATATGAAAAGCTGAAATAAAGAACAGCATGTTATCAAAATAATAGTATCTGGACAGGAAGAAGAAAAGGAAAATTCATTATAAAAATGAAAATGGGTCTGAGCAAAAGATACTCTTGTAATTTTTATTTGTAATATTTTGAATACATTTATATCTTACCCCTTCAGATACTTGCTATCATATTTTCATTCCATCCTTCCAGCAAGGAGCCCAATGTAGGAGATTTGCTATTCCATATTTAATCACAACAACTCTGTGAGGTAGCTTACCCTAAGAATGAAAAACTGTTCCAAAGTCACTTGTGAACATTGTAGATATGCCATTGAAAGACCCTTAGGTGGGTGAGCTTGGCAGATACCCAGGTCACTATGACCAGGTTGAGAAAGTGACAGCCGCAGAGTACAAATGAAGCTTTTCAGCTCAATGTACGAAGTCTTGCTTGAACTCCTTTCTTTTAACCTTTCATGTTGGTATTATTATCACAATCTTGTCTAGTTGATTCATGAATTGATCTGAACCCTAGAAAATATTTTCTATACACATTTTGTCTGCATCATCATCCACTAATCTTAAAGTAAATTATATCTTTCCAATGCAACTTATATCAGGCATATACTTTAATACTTACAGGTGATATTTAATTTTGTCTAACCTATTACATAGGTTTTTCAAGCCTTTGTTGGGTAATCAATTCATGTTGAATGGTTTTCTCACAGTATTGATCATTACACTCCTTTGAAGACAGATGCCACAAATGCTTGTGCATTGTTACCTCATCATTCCTGCCAAGCAGTTATAAGAAACTGTTATGGCCCTGATTACCCTCCCCCCCCCACACACATATATATATTATTACAGTATATTTTCTTTTAAATCATATTGGCAGAAGCCAGTTTTCACAGCACCTCTCTGTGTAGGTAGTAGCATGTCCAAAGGTCACAGGTCTGCTTTACAAATTCTGTCCGGGGGTCGCCACATCAGCTCACCCCGGACTTGGATGGCCGGGAGGCGGGGCCAACAGCGCAGCGACGGGACCCTACAACGCCCGGACCCACGGCAGAAGGGCCACCGGGGGGGCGGAACAGCCGGACGACAGGGGCAAACAGGCGCAGCTGCAGCTTGGCCGGCAGCTGCGGCTCATCTCGCCATCAACGGGGTGCGGCCGTGACGGCAGCAGGGCCAGGAACACCTCCGAGGACCCGGGAAGTCTTTATAAGGTGAGGAAGGCCGGGAGAGCGAGGCTGGCCGCAACGGGGCATGGGAGGGTTTTGCAGCAGCCCAAGGAGGTCGGGAAAAGAGTCGTGGGGGAATGGAGGTGAAGAGAGTGGAGAAACAGAAGGAAAAGGAGTGAGAGAGAGTGGGGAAGCAGAAGGGAGAGGAGAGAGAGAGAGCGGAGAAATGGAAGAGAGAGGAGAGAGAGAGCGGAGAAATGGAAGAGAGAGGAGAGAGAGAGGGCAGAGAAGTGGGAGAGAAAGGAGAGTGGGAGTGCGGAGAAGACTTGGGGGAAGGAAAGGAGAAGAGGGGAGGGAGAGAGGCTGACCGGGGAAGGGATTACAGACCCCCAATAGGGGGGATGCAGACCCCTGTGCCTGTAGGGAGAGCCCAGCAGAAAGGGAGGGCTTCTTCCCCTCACCCCTCAGAGGGCACCCTGTGGTTTAGGCAGCTGACTGCATTGAGAGCCCCAAAGACCGGGGCTACAAACGAGGAGACCAACACCTCAGAAAGGGACGGTGGGACGGCTTGTCAGCCCTGACCACAGGAGGGGAAGGGGGAACGCCACAAAATCTAATCAAGAGGATGAGTTACTCCTGCATAACCTGGAGGTCTTATTTTGTTTACGGGCATGCTTGATTACCACACCTTGCTAAAATACTGTGAGACAAAAGAATATGGAAAAACACCTTGCTATCAGATGCTGCATTTCACTATCTCTTCAAGAAACCATGTCAGCAACAGATGGTTGCTTCTTTGCATTTCCTCCACCTATTGTTATGACTCTCCTAAACCACTCATCCTCTCCTAATCACAGGCCTCTGAAAAATCTGAATAACCTGGGCAGAGTCTCTACAGAGTTACTCTGCATAAAGCCATTCTGTGCTTCCTGACTTAATCTAAGAGCAATTGACTACATTGTCCCAGGTACTTAGAACAATAGAAGAGCTTTAGATAGAGCTCAAGCCAGCAAGTCCAGCATGGGAAATTCCAGAGAATTTAGGAAAATGAAACTTAAACTCACTTGTTCCCGCCCTACCTGGGCAAAAGGGTATAAAAGTACTGATCACCCCAACTCCAGTGCTCAATACTAGCCT
This sequence comes from Sphaerodactylus townsendi, assembly GCF_021028975.2. NCBI lineage: Eukaryota > Metazoa > Chordata > Lepidosauria > Squamata > Sphaerodactylidae > Sphaerodactylus > Sphaerodactylus townsendi. The sequence goes on along the minus strand of NC_059428.1, from coordinate 61,749,630 downwards.
GTACCTCTCTTGGTCTGGTTAGGTTGAGACACGACATCGTCCTTCACCTGGATTCAGATGCTGCTCATTTGAATTCTTGCCTTCTACAAGAACTTCTTCAGCTGAATTTAGGTAACGTATAGTCCCTGCTTCCCCAAATCCCATTCTATCTTCCCACCTTTCTTTCCTCCCTATCTATATACTAGTAACTGTGTGTATGTGCCTTGACTTCTTACTCTGTAATTGTTTGCAACCAAAATTTATATAAAAATATTTAAACTGCAATTTGGTATTTTGTGAATTCTCTGCAAATATGTTTCAAGCCATTTCTGGTATATCCCTACCCAGCCTGCCTCTGCATTGTCAAGCCGAGTTATTTTCCCCATTGCTACTTAAAATAGTTGTGTGCTGTTACACTCTTAGCAGCTGGTGGAGATTCCTTAAAAATAAGTTCACAACCTGTGAAAGCTGGGTAACAAAACCCAGAAAATTCTTGTTGTTGTCAATGAAGAGCTTGTCTAAAGATCCCCAGAATGCCAATTTGTGTGATACCAGGAACACTGTATAGCTATTAAGCATTCAAGCACAGTCCTCCAGTGCCAAATAAGTGCTGTTTTTCCCTCCCCTCACAGGATCCATGGACATAGGAGGCTGAAGCCTCTCTCTCTCTGAGAGTGAGCCTCTCAGAGAGGGAGTGGCTCTGCAGCCTTGGCATTTTTTTTAGAGAAAGGCTCCCTTTTTTGTCTTAACAAAAACAAAAACCGAGGCTTGAGGCTGCAGGCATCTGCTGGAATAGGGAAGGCTTCTGCCATGCCCCTGCAGACATGGCTGGCCTTTTTGGGTGTGGGGGAGGAAAGGCTTCATCCAGGCCCAGGCTCCATTTCCACTTTCCCATGCCCCACTTACCTTTTTGGCATGGTGGGGGTCTCGGGCAGCCTGCAGGGCTGGGCCTCCTTGGCTTGCCTCCACCCCAACCAACTGCTCCTTCAGTCGGCTCTGCCAGCAGCAGTCTGAGCAGTATGTTGGGCAGGGGCGAACCTAGGCAAACTGGAGCCCGGGGACAAAACCTGAGTTTGGCGCCCCCCCGGCGAATGGGCGGCCACCCTCCCCCACCATGAACAAACAATTATTTTTTGTACCAGCTCACAAAACACCTCCCACTCCCAGCAAAACATACATGGCTCTCTCCCCACCAACTTTTTTCCTAATTTCCTAATCTCAACAACCCTATGAGGTCGGTTGTTAGCCTGAGAAACAACTCCAAGCCAGTGCAAGTGGGTATTAAGCATGTAAATCTCTCACAAACTACCCCCAGCAAAACATTTACCAAACAAATGTCAGCATCATCTCTCACAAAACACCTCCAGTGGAATCCACCCCCAAACAGCATCACTTTCAATGGTGCTTAAACTAGGGAGCTCAGATGCTTCTTTTAAATCCACCTTAGAGGGAGAATCTGGGGTCTCCGGTTAAAACAAAATTGAAAGTGATGCTGTTTGGGGGTGGATTCTCACCCTGAAACAATATCACTTTTGAGGGTTGGAGATTTAGATGAAACAAATACCAGGTTCAGCCGGAATCTGGGCAAATTTGGGCACATTTGGACAAAAAGTGTCCAATTATGTCCTGCCCAAATATGAACAAATGTGAATGCAAGGTAATTGGGCTTTTGGGGGGGGGTATTTTTGGTGTTTTTCGGCCTGCAGGGAGGGCATTTTTAAAGCTAACAGCACCATGATTTCAGGGCATCATCCAGAGACTGTCCTGATGATACCACCCAAGTTTGGTGATGTTTGGTTGAGGGGAAGCAAAGTTATGGACCCCCAAAGAGTGTGCCCCCATCCCCATTGTTTTCAATGGGAACTAACAGGAGATTGGGGCTACCCATTTGAGGGACCATAACTTTGGTCTCCCTGAACCTAACTTCACCAAACTTGGGTGGTATCATAAGAATAGTTACCAGATGATACCCTTATGGGTGGTATCATGACAGTCTCTGGATGGTACCCTGAAAATTTGGTGTTGCTAGCCTTAAAAATGTGCCCCCTGCAGGCCAAAACGTAAAAAACACTAAAAAAATTAAAAATCACACAAATGACCCTGAAATGGTGGCGCCCCCCACGTGACCAAATGGGGGGTGCCCGGGGACATAGGGTACCCCCTGTCCCTAGGCAGGAACACCACTGATGTTGGGACAGGCTGGGGCTGAACCGAGGGGAGATGGAGGAGGAGACTGAGGAAGCAATTTTCTGCTCCCCATGTGACCTAACAGGAGGCACCCAGGACAATTGTCCCTGGATGTCCCCATGGTAGCTTCGCCACTGAGGAGAGTTTTTTTGCAATTATTCCATATGTTCAGAACTGCGGAAGTAAATGCTGATCTAAAAAGGCCTGATTTTGAAGAGTCACAGTTCTGTTATGGATGCTACATTTGCTTTTTTAAATTTCTAAGCTTAACATTCCTGATTTAGTAACATTTAAGATTGGTAACATGGAGGTCAGCTCAGTGATATAGTAACATATGGCCTTGAGGAATTTGTCTGAAGAGAAGAAAAAAATGTACTGCATATATTTATACAAAAGCAATTTCAGCCATTGTCAGCTGTTCAGCAGTTAATGATGCCTGAGATACTTGCACAGGGTAGTAAGAGACAAGCAAGAGCCATAGAGATAGGAATGCTTTAAAAAGTAGCTAGAGTCTAAGAATAATAATATGGAATAATTCTGTGTGAACTACAGGTGGGGTAATCAAACACTACTTGCCCCCCCCCCAAGAAAAATGTATAGAAAGCATTTTATTATTTGAGAGCATTATTCTTCTAAGCATTTGACAATACATTATTCTTTATTTGTTCAGGAAAATGCACTATAGTTTGGGCTTGGTGTAAGCCAGTTCAAGCATTGTGGAGGTGGGGAGAGCAGAGTAGAAGAACAGGAAGAAAAATAATTAAATGACAGCTGATACTGAAATCTCTTACCTCTGCCAAATGGAGCCGAAGGAAAAGAAGTCGATCTGATAGTGATAGAGAAACAAGCAATACTGATATTTTTTTGGGGGGGATTCCAAAAATGTTATCTGAATTGAGTTAGCCATTGAAAGAGAGCCAGCATGATGTAGTGTTTAAGACTGGTGGACTCTATACTGGAGAACCAGATTTGATTTCCACTCCTCCATGTGAGCAGCAGACTCTAATATGGTGAACCACGTTTGTTTCCCTATTCCTACACATGAAGTCTGCTAGGTGAATTTGGGCTAATCACAGTTCTCTCAAAAGAAAAAGAGTTTGGATTTACACCCCACTTTTCTCAACCATAAGGACTCTTAAAGTTATTAGCTGAAGGTCACCAATCAGTATTCATGTGGAGCAGTGTGGAATCAAAGCTGGTTCTCCAGATTAGAGTCTACTGCTCTTAACCACTACACCACACTCAACTCCACCTACCTCACAAGGTGTATTTTTTTGCATTGTAGAGAGAGATTTGGAACAATAAAGGATTTGGAACAATAAAGGAAATGGAAGGGGGGGTCCTCATCCTTAGAAATGGTACCTTGTGCCAGAAGACGCTGCTGCCTAGCCCTGCTCACTGCTATGAAAATCTCTATAAACTAAGTTGAGTGTGTGTGCACTGGCATGGTGAGAGGGGACACAAGGGGGCTAGAGTCCCAGGAGCCACTTTCTAGGAGGTGCATTGCCACACACACCCCCTTGCAATTGCATCCAGTCCAGTTAAAGGATGGCTACTCCCAAACTCCATAAGAAGCTTGGGACAAATGGACAAAGTGTTGAAATACAATACACCAAACATCACTTATAATTATTATTAAGGTAGATTTCACAGCTGCCAGATATTTAGCTGATTGTTGGCCTTTCATTACAATTCGAGCATCACCCAGAGGTCGAGGAAGCTGCAATGTATCAGTGTAGTATTCGTGCGGATCCCAGCAGGGCTGCCTTCTGAATTTGACAAATGTTAATTTTGTCAATTTGAAGATGTCACGAGTGCTGCCCTAGTGTTTTTGGGATGGCGCCCAGTGTGCCGATTACCACTGGGACAACCTCAGCTGGTTTGTGCCATAGACTCTGAAGCTCAATTTCAAATCATGGTATCTAGTGACCGTCTCGTGTTCTTTTTCAATGACCCTGCTGTCACTGGGTACTGCTATGTCGATGATGGTCACTTTCTTGTCCTTGATCACGGTGATGTCTGGTGTATTGTGTTTCAACACTTTGTCCATTTGGATTCAAAAGTCCCACAGGATCTTGACCTTCTCATTTTCCATTACTTTCTCTGGACAATGTTCCCACCAGTTCTTATGTTGTAATTCTTATGTTCATATGTTGTAATTCTTGCATAAATTCCAGTGGATCACCTTGGCCACTGAGTTGTGCTTCTGTTTGTACTCAGTCTGGGCAATCTTTTTGCAGCAGCTGAGGACAGGATCTACAGTTTCATCAGCTTCTTTGCACAATCTGCATTTTGCATCATCCGAGAATTTTTCGATTCTGGCCTTGATCAAATTTGTTCCAATGGAGCAGCTAAAATCAGAGATATTGATGATGGATAGAACTTGCATTAGATCTGGTTATTTAATACAAGATGATTGGGTGGCCTTGAAATGTACTGGTAGATTTCACTCTCTTTTTTTATGTTTACTACCCTGCTAAATTTTGTAAAGATGTTTGGTAATTGCATTTGTATCTTCCTGCTAAATGCACCACAGAAATGTTGGCAAAGTGACATCCCTTTTGTGAGCAACCTGGCTCTAATTCCCACCACTGCTATTGCTGGAAGGATGGAGGGATACAATGATTTGGTCAGGATTCCTATACTTCATGGAGTAAACAAAGGGAACTGGGTAGGGGGATACGATTTTTGGCAGTATCCCAAGTCTTGCCTAGCTGTGGTTCTGTCACTAACATATGCACATTTCACTGTTGCTGAAGTTTTACATCAATAATACAACAGGCACAGAATATTAATTTGATTCTTTCTTTCCCTCACTAGAATATTCCTTTTTTATGCTGAATACTGTCAACTTTCTTTGAGATGGTTTGCAGTCTGAATTTATTATCATGAATGCAAATGCAGTGGGCCCAGCAGAATAGCAAACAAGTAACAGCAGGTCATATACCAGAGCAGCTGCAGGTCTGCTGTAGATTGTCTTTTCATAAACTACATGACTGAAGAAAATGTGAGAAATTGTTATTTCATTCTCAGTTACAAACTGTGTTCGACAAAAACAGGGGATATGCTAATAAAGCAATGCTCAATTTGAAGTGACATTTATGCACTTCAATGTTTACCAAGTTCTCAGCGACTTTTGCATGTAATTACCTGTCTTAACACTGCAGCTTGACAAACTCAAATATAAAAGAGGAAACAAATGAGACTATCACAGCTGATTTGTCTTTTCTATTCCAATATTATTCCTTATTAAAAATCAGACTAGATTAACATTTCAAGATAACAGCTTAATCCATAACAGTGTATTCATCCACTTCTGTCCAAAGGAGTAAAGCCTGAAGGGAGCAACTCTTTAACCAGCCACCATTGAAATGAGTAGGTGAAGAACAAGGTCACCTGTGCAATTGTGCACTTTCATACACTCTTATGAATCTTATGTCAGAAATGTTTTTTAGACTAAATCCCAAATGTAAAAGAGAAATGACCACATAGGACCATCACATTGTTTTTATTCATCCTGCAATTTGTGAAGGACCAGTGCTTAAAGAAAAAAATAGATTAATGGATTTGCTTATCTGATTTTAAATACCAACATTTGCAGTAAAATAATTTCTTGGATTTCAATAGTATTAATAAAATTAAGTCTACCATCATTTAGTCTGCATTAAGCTAGCTGTATCACAATACAGAAAACAAAGACAAAATTAGTTATTTCCATGTTGTGGCTAAATGAGATGTTGTGCCATATGCTATAATAACAATGAAGTGATGCACTGTTAGTATGCAAGTAAATAAACAGTGCCATCTTAAGCATTATAACCCTTCTAAACCCATTAATTTCAATGAACTGAGAACTGTGTAATTATGCTTAAAATGGAATTGATAATATAGCATTACGACACCCGGTAATTAATGACTAAGAGTATACACCTGGGTATTAATCCCGACATGGGTAAGATGGCTAATTATCTATTACAAGTTTCAGATCCCAAACAACGCTGGGTTCTGACTAGAGCCAGATGCAATGTCTTCTCCCCTGCCCTTATACAAGGTTGGCTTGAGAAGCTCCCCCAATTGGACAGAGTATGCCCACATTGTCCTACCTTGGTGGAAACATTGGAGCATATTGTATGTTACTGTCCAAAATATAATTCACAGAGGGAAACTCTATTATCTTCAATTATGGGTAAAGCCTCTCCCAAAGTTTGCATGGTAAAACTAATAGTAATGATCCTCTGATTTTAGGAAAAACAACTCACTATTTGTTGCAGGTCATGTCGCTAACAGTGAATTAACAGCATACATTATACTTTTTCTTGTTGTAATTTTATGTAGCACAAATATGCCTAATAAAGGTTTATGTATTTATTTTGACTAAGAGTAAAACAACATGTGATATTTGGAATATGAGACTGTAAATGAATATGTAGTTTCTCAAAAGGCAGCCATGGACATCTGTAGAGAAATTGTCTGTATTAGCCTAACTGTAGCCATTTTGAAACAGGTTTATTGCTGAAAACTAGTTCTCAAAATAATCTTGTATTTTCTGGCTTTCTCCCAGCTTGCTCCAGCTGACACTGAATAGCTGCATTGGCCAAAGGTCATAACTCAGCTGTGGGATGTTTTCTTAATGGCTAAACTTCAACAAGCCTTTTCAGGTACTTGCAACTGATAGTAAAAATGATTTCTTACTAATTGTTAATTAGCTCTAGAATGTGATTGGTCTGTTTATGCCACCTGACCTGTAGTTTCTCTATTGTCTTTCAATTTCCAAAACTAACAACCTTTTTCTCACCTGCTACTTCAGATATCACGATGCTGTTAATTCCAGCCAGCTAGTGCTTATTAGCAACTCTTTCGTTTTCTACTTTGTTTATTCCTTTAGAACAAAGGCTGCACTACACCATGGATATTTTTTTATGTTATCATTTTAATTTCTGCAATTCTTTGATGCTGCTTGCCCTCATTCAACTGACTCTATGTGGGTATTGCCATTGTTATTTTGTTTTTTGAGATTGTGCTGTTACACAATAAAACTTAAAATATATTTTATTCATTTTTGCCTCTGAGAGTGTGTGTGTGCAACCCAAATCCTGATCTGTGTTGGGAGGTGGCTAGTTAGATGTACCTTCCCAGAATCTTATTATAAATCAAGCACTCTTTTACCACAGCACTGTGGTAAAAGAATGCTAAGTGTCACCACAATCACACTATCCTTACAGCCCAATGTCAGAGCCCAAGGCTGTCAGGTTAGGGCTGCTCCTGCACCACTCCAGTGCCTTCAGAGATCTTTTAGATGACAAGGGGGAGCAACTAAAAAAGCCAGGTGAAAGCCCTCCATAGAGCTAAAGGGGGTTATGCCACCCTTTTGGGTGGGGTATGTTCAAGGCCCCAGCTGCCATATTCCTGCCCCTAAAGCCTAGGTGGAAGCTGTCTAATGTTGATTCCACCCCCAGAAATGCCCCTACCATTCTCCTCTGCACTTCTGTTTAGATGCCAGTGCAGCTTCATGGTGGAAGCAATTTTCAGGTTTCAGTGCTGAAGAGGTGTAGGGTATCTGGACTTTGGCATCCTTGCTCTTTCCCCTGGCAGGGGTGCCCCTTGTGCCAGCAGAAAGGGCAAAGATGCCAGTACGAGCCCATGCCACATCTGAGTAGTGTATTTAGCTGGTTGTTGGCCTTTCATTACAATTCAATACATTACAATTCATTACAAAGCCCCCTGAAGCAGCATTTTCAGCAGATTTAGCACTCAAGTCAGGAATTCCTAGAAGTCCAGTAGATATCTTACCGATTGCAGGGCAGAACCATCCCCCCACACATAAAGGAAATAGGATTATTTTTAAATTACATTTCTGGACATCTCAATAGTATCACATCATCGGACTGACTATTACCTGTCCCTGATCTGACATGCATATCATGGAATGTGGCTGGGTGGTCGACACCATGAGGATACCAAATTCAACACATTCCTATCTAAATTTGATATTATCTTCCTGCGAGAAACATGGAGCTCCAGAGCCATCTCCCTGAAAGGATATATAGATTATACAGTTCCAGCCACAAGGGAGTGTAATAAGGGGTGATATAGAGCAGGCATATGCTACCTGGTTTCAAACAAGATTGGCACCAAATTTAACCCCTTGCAGGCTTGCCCTCCAATAGCCCAGGTTTTATTGTACAGCACACCTCAGCTTCAGCTCCTGTTTGTTAATACCTATTAACCTCCCATTACTGATGAGCAAACACACAACCCTCTGGACTTCATTTACAACTTACATAAAAGAACTTGAAAATGTCTACCCTGAAGCCAAAACTTACATCACAGGCGATTTCAATGCCAGATTAGGTCCTAAGGATGATGGATCTCCTCTTTCCCAAGATCTGATCCCTTTAATGTTTCCGCTAAACACTTCACAGCTCCCAAGAGTGTCCAAAGATCCTGTTCTCAACAAATCAGGCAAACTCCTAACTGATTTCTGAGCCACAACAAATAAAATCATATTAAATGGCAGACACCCCAATGACCATCCTGGAGCCTTCACGTTTCACTCAGGCCAAGGCAGTAGTGTTATTGACTACATATTGGTTTCACCATCACTGTTAAATGTCATCATAAAATTTGTGGTAGCAGAGTAGATAGTGACCATGAACCGTTGATCTCTCAAATGAGCTCCACCAAACTTACTTCAGCCAAAGTGATTGTCCGAGATAGGCCTGAACCTTCTCTTATAACCTGTCCAACCAAGTGGTCACACCAGATGCAGTTCAAGTTAAATGCCCTGATGTCTGCTGGGACTCTCTATGTCCACCTTCAGGCCATCAAAATGGCTGATAGCCCTGAATCTTCATTTTCATTTTCATACTATGAAGAGTTAATTTCCTTCATAACTGCAGCAATCAATTCCAAAAACAAACATATTCACCCTTCTTCCAGTTACATGAATAATTCCTGGTTTGACCATGACTGTCTTCTTTTCAAAATACAGCTTCATCAATTTTATCACCTTTTCATCAACAATCCCACCCCATCCAATAGAGTAAATTATCTGCAAAGCTGGAATCAATTTCATCAACTTAAAAACCATAAGGAATGGCAATTCTTCCACAAAAAATGAAACACTCTAATAGCTGCCACAAATTCCAATGATTCCAAACTTTTCTGGCCGCTAGTCTCCAATGTGCATCCAAAAAACATCCAACATCCAAACATCCAAAAACAACCAAAATCATTCAAACTCAAGATCCATTGTCCCAGTTATTTCTGCAAATACATGATGGTCTCATTTCTTTAAAATCTTTTATGATCCAACAGTCTCGCCAGCATCTATCAATGAGCCACTGCTACAGGAGTCCCCCGAATGGCCACCGGTATCCACTGAAGAGATAACAGCATTGATAAAACATCTACAAAATGGAAAGGCCCCTGGCCCCGATGGCCTGTTCCCAGAAATATTTATCAACTATTCAGACTGCTGGTCTTCAGCATTTGCCAACCTGTTCATACAGATTAACCACAGCGGCTGTATCTCCAACTCATGGACTTCAGCTATCAGCATCCCCATTTATAAGTATAAATCACCCCCAGCAAAACATTTCTTCCAACTACAAACTGATAAGTCTCCTTTCAATGGCTGGCAAGCTATATGCCTCTCATCTCCTAAACAAATTACAGGATTAGGCAACCCCTCTGTTAGGACCGTTCCAGATAGGATTTGTCAAGGGCTACTCCACATATGACCATTGTCTGGTCTTAAGCCACCCATCAGAGAAATGCAGCCACCACCATGGGTGAAAACTTTACATGGCCTTCCTTGACCTCAAAATCACCTTCGATTTGGTCTCCAGGGACCTTCTGTGGGACAAAATGCTAAGTATAAAAATAGATCCTCATATACCGCCTATACTCCAACACAAGCAGTAGGTCTGCTGCAAACTCCACGGCCACTTAACTCCAGAAATTCCATCTAATAGAAGCCGTGGCATATTTGCCTAGGGATAAAGGGGGGGGGGGTCAAATGTCCCCTGGTGCCCCCTTCTGGGGGGTGCAAAAATTGCAGGTTCGTTGGTGTGTTTTTTAAAATTTCTTAGTGTTTTTTCAGTGTTTTGCCTGCAGGGGGCACTGTTTTTTGACTAACAGCACCAAAATTCCAGGGATTTTTTGGCAGATGCTCCTGATGATACCACCCAAGTTTGGTGAGGTTTGGTTCAGGGGGTCCAAAGTTATGGGCTCCCAAAAGGGGTGCCCCATACCCATTGTTTGCAATGGGAGCTAATAGGAGATGGGTGCTACACATTTGAGGGTCCATAACTTTGGCCCCCATGAACCAAACTTCACCAAACCTGGGTGGTATCATCAGAAGAGTCTCATAAAAATACCCTGAAATTTTGGTGCTGCTAACTTAACAATTGCACCTCTGACAGCAGGCACCCTCCCCCCATTTTTCCAGATTCTCCTTTTAAATCCACCCCCTTTGGCATGGGTTTAAAGGGAGAATCTGAGGTCCCCAGTTAAAACATTGAAAGTGATGTTATTTCAGGGTTGGGGAGAATCTACCGCAAAACAGCATCACTTTCAATGTTGTTTTCACTGGGGACCCCAGATTCTTCCTTTAAGGTGGATTCAAAAAAAGAACCTGGGCTCCCTAGTTTAAACACCATTGAAAGTGATGCTGTTTGGGATGGATTCCAGTAGAGGTGTTTTGTGAGAGATGATGCTGACATTTGTTTGGGAAATGTTTTGCTGGGGGTGATTTGTGAGAGATTTACATGCTTAATACCCACTTGCACTGGCTTGGAGCTGTTTCTCAGGTTAACAACGTACTTCATAGGGTTGGTGTGAGGTCAAAATTAGGAAAGATAGTTGGTGGGGAGAGAGCCATGTATGTTTTGCTGGGGGTGAGAGTGATTTGTGAGATATGATGCTGACAAATCACCCCCCACCCCCAGCAAAACATGCATGGCTCTCTCCCACCAACTATCTTTCCTAATTACCAAATTATGTAGGGTGGTGAGAACTGCAAAGGATTGTGAAGAGCTCCAAGCGGACCTTTATAAATTAGGTGAGTGGACTAAGAAATGGCAAATGTAGTTCAATGTAGCAAAATGTAAAGTGATGCACATAGGGGCAAAAAAATCCAAACTTCACATACACGCTACAGGGTCAGTGCTATCAGTCACAGACCAGGAAAGGGATTTGGGTGTCTTAGTTGATAGTTCCATGGGAATGTCAACTCAATGCATGGCAGCTGTAAAAAAGACAAACTCTATGCTGGGGATAATTAGGAAAGGAATTGATAAAACTGCAAAGATTGTCATGCCCTTATATAAAGCAGTGGTGTGACCGCACTGTGTTCAGCTCAAAAAGGATATCGAAGAGATATAATTTATAAAAAGTGCAGAGAAGAGTAACGATGATGATTGAGGGATTCTAGCACCTTCCATATGAGGAGAGGCTGCAGCATTTGGGAATCTTTAGTTTGGAGAGGAGACATCTGAGGGGTGATATGATTGAAGTCTATAAAATTATGCATGGGGTAGAATATGTTGACAGAGAGAAATTTTTCTCTTTCTCACAATACTAGAACCAGGGGGCATACATTGAAAATGCTGGGGGGAAGAATTAGGACTAATAAAAGGAAACATTTCTTCACGCAACGTGTGATTGGTGTTTGGAATATGCTGCCACAAAAGGTGGTGATGGCCACTAACCTGGATAGCTTTAAAAAGGAGGAGAAGTTGATCTATGGCTACCAATCTTGATCCTCCTTGATCTAAGATTGCATATGCCTTAGCAGACCAGGTGCTCAGGAGCAGCAGCAGCAAAAGGCCATTGCTTTCACATCGTGCATGTGAGCTCCCAAAGGCATCTGGTTGGCCACTACGAGTAGCAGAGTGCTGGACTAGATGGGCTGTGGTCTTATCTTATGTTCTTAAATGTTTTGGTAAATGTTTTGCTGGGGGTGATTTGTGAGAGATTTACATGCTTAATACATACTTGCACTGGCTTGGAGCTGTTTTTCAGGCTAACAACCTACCTTGTAGGATTGGTGTAAGGACAAAATTAGGAAAGAGTTGGTGGGGAGAGAGCCATGTATGTTTTGCTGGGGATGGGAGGTGTTTTGTGAGCTGGTGCATTTTTGGTCATGGGGGGAGGGTGGCTGCCTTTATGGGGGGCGCCAAACTCAGGTTTTGTCCCCTGGCTCCAGTTTTCCTAGATATGCCTAGATATTTCCTAGATAGAGGGGTTAAGCAGGGCTGCATCTTAGCCCCCCTTTTGTTTAACCTATTTACTAATGATTTGATAGCTCATCTCTTGACGATCAACAGACATTGCCCCACTCTGAATTTGCAAAAGATCCCAGCACTACTCTACGTGGATAATGCAGTGCTCCTCTCTCAAATGAAAGTAGGTCTCACCCAACTCCTTCGAGCCTTTGCCACCAACTCCAAACAGATTACCCTGGAAATAAATTACAGCAAATCAAATTCCTGGAAAATTAACAGACATTCCAATGAACAAGAGGCCTCCTTTCACTATCTTGGGGTGACATTTCACTTTAACCTAAAATGATCATCCCATCTAATACGAGTTAAAACACTGGCTACCTGCAACACTAACAAAATCAAGCCAGTTTTTTTGTTCCATCCCCAGGCAAAATTTTCAAAACTAAATTTACTCCCCACAATTTTATATGATGGCACCATTTGGGTTGGTGGCTCCTCCACAGAATTAGAGAATATCCAATCAATTTTTCCATCAATTACTGGGTGTTCCCTATCACATGTTTTATGATAGCGTCTGTCTGGAGCTTGGCCTAAATCTTGTTATATAAAAAACCAGACAGTTTATTATTGCTTATGCTGGCCGACACCTTCCACATAGGACCAGCTAATCTTCAATAAAATCAACACCTCGGATGAACCTCAAATCTTCAAAATCCTAAAAGAAAGAGTTCTCAACATGGAGTAAAAAATAGTCTTGGTAAATACCCTAAAAATTTGGTAAAAGTTAGATTCAGATTTATTTGGGCATAAATTTATCTGCATGCCCAAATAAGAAAAATAACATATTTGGGTATACCCGAATATTCAGGTTCATTTCGTGTCTGAATTTTTTTTATTTTGGGGTGTTTTTCATTTTTTGGCTTCAGTGAGCGCATTTTTAAATGTAGCAGCACCAAAATTTCAGGGTGTCATCCAAAGACTGTCTTAATGATACCACAAAGGTTTGGTGAACTTTGGTTCAGGGAGACCAAAGTTATAGATCTCCAAAGGGGTGCCCCTATCCTCCATTGTTTCCAATGGGAGTTAAGGAGATGGGGGCTACCCATTTGAGGGTCCATAACTTTAGCCCTCATGAACCAAACTGCTCCAAACTTGGGAGGTATCATAAGGACAGTCTCCTGATGATATCCTGAAATTTTGGTGCCAATATGTCTAAAAATGCGCCCCCTGCAGGTACCCTCAGACATTTCCCCAAGATTCTTTATTCTGCAGTGACTTTGCTGCATTGCTGTCAATGGGGATTTTCTGATGGTGGGCTGGGGTGCACATTTCTGAAGGTACAGTCACAAAACCTTCAGGATATCTTCAGGGTATCTTCAGGATGACACCATCCAGGTTTGGGGAACTTTCCTTCAGGGGGCAGTGGGAGATGGACCCTACCCTTTTTGGAGCCCATAGCATTGAACTCCCTGAAGCAAAGTTACCCAAACCTGGATGGTGTCATCCAGAGATTCTCCTGAAGATACCCTAAACATTTTGTGACTGTACCTTCAAAAATGTGAAACCTCCACCAAAAATTCCCCATTGACATCAATGCAGCAAAGTCACGGCAAAACAAAGAATCTCACACAGCTCTCTTCAGCAAGTTCATTAGTGGGGAACAGTAATTGTTTTTGCCCAGCATGGACTTCAGTGGGCCTTGCTGTTCTGCACACCTGGCTCTGTGCTGGACATTTGGGGATGGCCTTTTGGGTTGGTTGTTCTGGGTAGGGCCGCCTAATTTCAATTACTTTTGTTGGGCAGAACACATAACAATGCTGTTTTTAACACTGTACTTTTCTCATGTTCTGCCTATTTTGCAGCAAGGGTCCTGACACAGTTCAATAAAGCTCTTGAACCTTCCTTGAGTTTGAATTATTGAGTGGAGTAACAGACTGTTACAGGTAGTAAATTTCCTCAAGTTTTGCCTAGGCCCAACTGTGTTGGCAGAGGATGCTGGAAATCTCTTCAGTTCTGGCCATGATGGCAGATGATAAAAAACCTGAACAGGTGAAGTTGGGTGGTAGATGCTAGGAGACTATCTATGCTCAGCTGCAGTGGGGTAATGACTGGGATGTTTTCTGGGCCCAGAGCAGCTTACTAACTCTTCCATGGCTGAGGCTGCACTTGGAACCATGCCTGGCTCTGCAACAGTGGCGTTCCTGCCTAGGGACAGGAGGTACCCTATGTCCCCAGGCGCCCCCCATTTGGTCACATGGGGGGCGCCACCATTTCAGGGTCGTTTGTGTGTTTTTAAATTTTAAGTGTTTTTTTCACGTTTTGGCCTGCAGGGGGCGCATTTTAAGGCTAGCGGCACCAAAATTTCAGGGTACCATCCAGAGACTGTCCTGATGATCCCACCCAAATTTGGTGATGTTTGGTTCAGGGGCAGCAAAGTTATGGAGGGATTCAACAGGAGGCACTGTGGTAGGGATCTTGCTCTGGGTGGGGGCATTTCCTGTAGCTGCTGGTGTGAGTCTCCTGAAAGGAACCAGCCAAATTTGCTAAAATGTGTGTGGAAGAGGAAAATGCTGTGGGCACCGAGCTGAAGGTGAACCTGATGCCCACAGCATTCGGCTTATCCTGAGCAAACTTTAGCAAAGTTGGCTGGTTCTTTTCAGGAGACTCACACCAGCTCCCTGCTAACCTATCAAGTGACCCCGCCCAGAGAAAGACCACTACCACAGTGCCTCCTGTTGAAACATCTATCACAGAGCAGCTAGCTTGGCATAACAGAAAGCCCCATTGAAGTCTATGGTGGGAAAAATAATTTTTCCCACCACAGAACTTGCTGGAAAGCCTGGCAGATTCTGGGGAATTTCTGAGTGTGTAAGCGAATCTGCACACATTTAGCGAAGATAGAGGCGCCAGACTTTCAAAGGTGCCTCCAAGAGGTATTGAGTAATAGCATCCAAGCAGTGAGCTTTGCTTTTGGGGGTGGGTGGGGGCGCTGAGAAGTTCTGAGAGAACTCAGCCAGCAGGCTTCATGTTCAGGAGCAGGGAAACAAAATAAGCCTTTTGGGGGCCCATAAAATTGGACCCTCAAAAGCAAAGGTCTCTAAGCCTGGATGCTATTACCAGGAGGGCTTCCGGGAGCCACCCTGAAAGTCTGGTGCCTCTATCTTCAAAAATGTGCAGCCTGCTTACACACTCAGAAATTCCCCATTGGCTACAATGGAGCAAAGTCACTGCAAAACAAAGAGTCTTGGGCAAATTTCTTGGGGTGCCTGAAAGGGGTGTATTTTTAAAGCTAGTGACACCAAATTTTCAGGGTATCATCTGTTAACTATTCTTATGATGCCACCCAAGTTTGGTGAAGTTAGGTTCAGGAGGACCAAAGTTATGGTTCCTCAAATGGGTAGCCCCCATCTCAGGTTAGCTCGGTAAGAAAACAATGGGGATAGGGGCATTCTGCATTTTGGGCATCCATAACTTTGCTGCTAGTGAACGATACATCGCCAAACAGGTGGTATCATCGAAGACGGCCCTCTGGATGATCGCCCTGAAGTAAATGAATACCACCAGCTTTAAGCCTAACCTACCTGCAGGCTGAAAAAACACCAAAAATACCCCCCAAAAGCCCGAATTCCTTGTATTTGCATTTGTTCATATTTGGGCAGGACATAATCAGACAATTTTTGTCCAAATGTGCCCAAATTTGCCTAAATTCCAGCCGAATCTGCTATTTGTTTTATCTGAATCTCCAACCCTCAAAAGTGATGCTATTTCAGGGTGAGGGAGGATCCTCCCCCAAACAGCATCACTTTCTATTTTGTTTTAACCAGGGACCCCAGATTCTCCCTTTAAGGTTGATTTAAAAGAAGAATCTGAGCTCCCTGGTTTAAACACCATTGAAAGTGATGCTGTTTGGGAGTGGATTCCACTGGAGGTGTTTTGTGAGAGATGATGCTGACATTTGTTTGGTAAATGTTTTGCTGGGGGTGATTTATGAGAGATTTACATGCTTAATACCCACTTGCAGTGGCTTGGAGTTGTTTCTCAGGCTAACAACCTACCTCATAGGGTTGTTGTGATTAGGAAATTAGGAAAAGAGTTGGTGGGGAGAGAGCCATGTATGTTTTGATTGGAGTGGGAGGTGTTTTGTGAGCTGGTGCAAAAAATCATTGTTTGGTCATGGTGGGGGACGGTGGCCACCCATACGCCGGACGGGGGGCGCGCGCCAAACTCAGGTTTTGTCCCCGGGCGCCAGTTTGCCTAGGTACGCCCCTGCTCTGCACTAGAGAAACCACTCTATAACAGCTTCCTCACATTTCCTGATTTGGTAAGTAAGGATGGGGAAATTGATGGAGAATGGGTGGGGAGAAAGAGTAAATTGAAAGAAGGGAAGGAAAGGAAGAAGGGTGAGAAATACAGAGAGAGTGTCATGGGCCATCCCCTGGAGAGTGATGAGTCCTCAGGGGATGAGCTGAGCCCAGTAAGCCCAGACAAGGTGGGGAACCAATAAAGGCTGGGCTTGGAGCAGCCAGTGCCCTTGCAGGTTTTACAGGGTAAACACGAGGCAGGTCAAGACTCAAAGCCAGCAGTACCTACAGATGTAGGCCATGCATCCAAACCTTCTCCGGCTTCAGAGACTCAAGCACCGTCCTAGCTCATCTGAGCCCATATGTCAACCAAGGCAGAGGTGGAGGGAGCTGTTGCATGTTAAATACATGTGTACTGGATTTCCATATTAGATTGCAGCCTATGTAATTTTACTTGCTCCATATATGCCTGAGCATAACATGTAGTTTGGCCTTTACCATACAATTTGGACATTTCTTTCAGTGAGACACATTTTTAACTTCATCCAATAGCCTTGTTGACTTTAAGAAGTTCCATTTCATGAGATGCTGTAGAAAATGAATATGGTGCTAGCTGACCTATCTAGAGCTCTATTCCCTCAGAAAATACTTCCTCCCATTACAAAGTAAGGAATTGTGTAACACTCTGCCTCCAGAATCATTTTTGAAAGATTATCCAGACAGTCAAAGGTGAAAAAGGTTACAAAAATGATGAAACCATAGAAGTAACAATAAAAAACTATAAATGAATTATACCTGTTTGACTCTTAGAACAAAGCAGGATATTTTGACCTATCCTAATGACTATAAGTAGCTGTAACTTTTTATTTGCTACAGTGGATGTGAACTTATTGAAAATATTTTTCATTTTGTTTAAAAACAGGTGGATATTCATTTCTGGTCACTGAGGTAATGTCTTTTAGTTGAATGTCCCCAAGCTAAGTTTCTTTCATTTAGTTAAGGAATAGGATTTTAACTGTAGAAAAGTTCAATTTCAAATGTGTGAATTGAAACTCTTAAAATCCTTCATAAAAGTGTGACTTAGTGAAACTGTAATAACTCTGCATATATTTCATATTACTTTGCTATTTAGGAAAAAGACATTTGCATAAAAATGTGGACATCGTTCTTGTACATATTAATTTATAATATTTGATGTGGCATTAAAAAACTCATTTAGATGGTTTTCAAATGGCATGATTGCTTAGTCTGAATAGATGTAATTCTAATTTTTGTAATTGTCATACAGGATTTTCTATAGTCTTAAAAGAAAAAAACTTCCAAAAAGCAGGTATGGTTGTCAGAAAGTATTTCCATATTGGATTCTCTTATTCTGAAGTTCCTTTTTCACCCATATCACAATCACATTCCTATCTGCACCATTTTCCTGAACTGAAATGACTGGTGAGTGGGAGTAATTTGGCCATCTTTAGATCACTCCATGTGCATCTCCAAAGATGGCCAAATTATTTCCTTCTGACTGTTTTGCCTCAGCAAAGTGGCATGGAAGTGGAAGACAGGAAGCCATCTTTACTCTATGTCACTATCCAGAGCTCAATGAGGCTCCTGGACACTTTTAAAATGTATTTCCTTGCAGGTGTGGTGTGATTGTGGGCAAAATATATTGGGTTTGGGAAACAGTCACCAAATGCTTGAAAATGTAAACAATTAATATATAACAGAAAATAAATCTGAAACATTCTGTGATCACCATATTAATCAACAATTAAAATTGCAAGTGCAGCTTTCTGTTTGATCACCTTTTCCATTTTAGAAAAGTGGAGGAAGAGATTTTATCACATTTTCAGCCTGTGGTAAATGTGTGTAAAAATCACTCCCAACGCCCTTTAGAACACATTTGTTTTTATCCTAAGCATACTGGAGACCTAGCTTTTTTCAATGGAGCTTAAGAACAGATAATTGAGCATAGAATTGTTGCTTAATTGAGATAGACTTCAAGAAACATGTATTGAGTTTTTATAGATGGCAGTTCCCAAGTTGAGCAAACTTACAATTTGATCTATACAAGGAATGACCTTTGGGGTCATTAAAGTGGCAAAGAGAAAAAAAGCAATCCAAGCTAACATGAATGAGTTGGCTGATGGCCATCAAGCAGAATACTCTCACTAAATGTATGCATGAGATTTGTGGTATTATATGCATAAATCATGAATGTATGCATTTACCTTGTCTGAAGTGCTTTTCTATGTCTGTTTTTATTTGTGGCTCAGGAAGGCATGTAATGATAATGAGGGATACTTGGTAGGCAGTAGGTTAAGAACTTTTTGTTTTGCTTTGTGATATAGTGAGGACTTAACATTTATTTGTATTTTATTGTTATGAGTCACCAGAGTGGCTGAGGGGTGTGATATACATTTTTCAGTAACAATATTAGTATATCATGTACCATTGCATAGCTTGGTCTGTTGATACAAGAGACTGAAGAAAAGTTATATATTTTTGTGAACTTAAAGTAATTTGTATTTACTGTTCATTTGTCCTACACCCCTAAGGATAATTGATCTCTGTAGTTTGAAGATCTGTTGTGATTCCAGGAGAGCTGCTGTCACCACTCCTGCTGGTGAGCATGAATTCAACCAGTTCTACAAGCTATATGGGTTCTAAGAAGAGCACTGGATGAGGTTCAAAGTTTTGGTATTGACTTTAAAGCTCATAATAATCTGGAGTCCTCATATCTGTGGGATTGCTCAGCCCTGCAATCAGCAAATGACAAGTTACTGGTGGTCCCTGGCCCAAAGGCTGTCCAACTATCCTTGACCAGGGCCTGGACCTTTTTGACTCTGCCCATAGCATGGTGGAATGCTCTGCCAAGTGAGATCCACACCCTGTGAGATCTGAGATATCTGCTGCATAGTCTCTAATGGACCTGTAAAAGCTGCTGTATAATTTCTCCCCTAGCAAGCCTCCTGTCAGGAGTCTGGAAACTGCTTGTGTGATGACATCAGTCTTTGTATCTGCCTGTTTTGCTTTTCCCAGTGGATCTTCCCCATAGTCTCTGAATGTAGCCTCCTTTCCCCTCCCCTCTTGGGCCTCCAGATGCATTCCAGCTTTGTAGAGATAATGATGCTTATTGTCTGAAACTAACTGGAATGGTAGCGGACAACAAACTAACAATATTATTTTGATGCCAGACATCTGGTTGGGGGAAGAGGGGCTTTATCATCCCTTATTTCTCCTATAATTCTTTAGATATGGCTAACTGTAAGGTTCCCCATCATAGACATCAAAAGAGGATTCAAAGGTAGTGATAATCGTTACTGAAGCTCTTTGCAGGGTTGGTAACCATAATTCTCTATAGTCGTAGCTAAAGAAGCATAGGAGACATAAAGGTTGATATTCTCTACAGCCCCCCTCCCCCTTCCTCCAACTACATGGCTGATTTTAGAGGATATATAAGGAGTTCTTTATTTTTACAGAGTCATGTCATAGACAGTGACTGATAAGAGTTGACTACAGTCCTGGAGAGATATTCTTTCATTTCTGATTCCTTTGTACTACTGTAATCATAGATGTTATGCACTGAACTTGGGATCTTTAACATGCAAGGGGATTTACAATCCTATGGCATTCTATTCCAATGAATCTGAAACTTGATAAGCCAGCCATTCCTGAAAATAACTATTCACATGATCTGTTCATGTGCCTGATCAGTATAGGACTGCACACAAAAGAGACAGAGAAAGTGGTGGCAAGGAAATGGCAAAGGTGATTTCCCCACTGAGAAATCAAAGCCAGATACAACCAGGTTTCAAAAAAAACAGAACCTTTTGTGGTTTCCCCCTCTCCACTGCAGCGTGTGTCTGATGAGGACACTGATGTCTATCATGGTTTCAAACAGCGCAGCACTAACCAAGATTGTGTGATCGAACGCGCAATCTGCTCAGCGGCTCTGTTCTTCCTTGTCCTGATTGGCTGTTGCGCTGTGTTGGGGTGGGATTTTTTAAAACTTTTTTTTGTGCAGCTACATCACCACGCACATGCGTAGATAGAATTTCCCTGCCTATGCGGGGTGCAGCTTTCTTCCGATTGGCTATTGTGTTGGAGCAGGAACGGTAGCTGTTTCTTACGCTAAGCTAAGTTTATGTGAGGCTTTGACGTTTTCAGCACTCTTTACCCATGCAGCTGTTCTGACACGAAAGTCTAATTTTAGTTTACAGTTGGCACAGAAATGATGTTCCATGCAGCCACATTTCAATGTAGCCGCCACTAGCGTGAAACAAAAAAAAAGGCTGCATGCACATCGGTCACCGCCCACTGCGCTCTGATTGGCTGGAAGGCTCCACATCACTCCCTATGGCAGGAAAATAAACCTAGATTCTGTCCCCTGATCCTCCTCACCCATCTGGCTTTGGCATGTGTTTTTTTAAAAGGTTCACTTCCATGCAGGTTCTTAAAAAATGTGATAAGTGGAAGAGGGAGTGCCAGAATCGGGATGAATCCATGTTCAGCAGTTAAGCAGTGGGGAGTTCTTGCTGAAACCTTGACATTTTGCATGAGTATCATGTGATTAATTGACCATGGGGAATCAACCAAAAAGAGGTGACTGAGAACAGGCACGAATAACTTTTTAAAATGGATTTTTTTTACACCAACCAGATCCATCTTCTTGATTTTTGAGTAATTTGATTAGTACAGGTTTTAGACCATCAGTGGAATTTTTGGCAGATGATAAAGAATGCCTTCTTATATGAAACACCATTTGGATGAAACAGCATTGACAACCATAAATGAGAAGCAATCTTTGTTTTTAAATGTAGTAGAAGTATTCAGTTCCTTGTTTTTCAAGCACTGTAAGACATTCAGTGCTTATTCATTACACTGAGAGGGGGGTAGGAGTCTATTTTTTGTAGACCTCTTTCTCTTTGGTCTCCTCTTTTTGGAATAAATTATTCTGAAATTTAGTATGCAGTTATTTTAGTCTCACACTATTTAGGTTAGGGAAACAATGTCACTGGAAATGTTTCTGTTTGCTAACATAATTGTTGGTGGAAAATTGATTAAATAAGTAATGGTAATGATAATGCAAATGAAAATATGGATCATTTAAAAGTTCATTGCCTAAACTTCCATAGGAATAATATGTTACTTTAAAAGCCATGTTAATTTCATTCAGCTGTAACAAGCTGTTCCTCCAATATTAATTACTTGTGCGGAATAGCAATTTAAATAGAATATTGAAAATAATCTATGTTGAAAAAGCTGATAATAGAATATTTGTTCAGCTTCTGATGCATGTCAGAAGTGTATACTCCTTAAATTTGGGACAAATTTGTAATAATGTCTGAGCACAGAGGGAAAAATATAGAAACTTTATAGTAGCTTCTGTAAGTTTTATATGTGTGTGTGTGTATGTATATGTGTATGTATATATGTGTGTGTGTGTGTACACACACACACACAAACATATATACACACATATATACACACACATATATACACACACATACACACACTAGCAGGGCACCCGTGCTTCACTACGCATACTTCACCCCAGGTTCTCTATGAATTTCGGGGTGACATGCAGCATATTTCCTCACAGCCTGTCTGTGGACTGATGGGTTTCGCATAATGTAGTTGTCTTTTTATAATGCAATGTGTTATTGCTCTCTTTTACCTGGTGGCTCCAAAAGACGTCATGTGGAAGCCACATTGTATTTTCAGGATGCAGAAAGGAAGTGTTCTGTCATTGGATGCTGATGAGTGATAAGGCTGTGAAAAGGTTCAGGGTAGGGTTGAATGGCAGGGAGCTGGACTGTACTGCCATTGCAGCACATTCCTGGGGACTCCACTTCATAGCACAACACCAAGCACAGGGTGATCGGAGGCGGAAAGCAGTAAACTTGTCTCCACAGTAATAAATCTGATGTCCATATGCAAAACCTGACAAATGTTTAGTAGTCCAAGGTGATAGTGTGATTTGTAATGTATGTTGTTAGTATTTGGCTGTAGCGGTGTTGTTAACATGAGGGTGGGTGGAGGAGTACTTTTTCATAGCCTGTCTGTTGACATTGGGGTGACATTCAGCATACTTCTTTGCAGCCTGTTTGTGAACTTTGGGGTGACATGCAGCATATTTCCTCACAACCTGTCTGTGGACTGATGGGTTTGTTTTCGCATATTTTGCAGCAACTTCCTGTAGTTGTCTTTTTATAATGCAGTGTGTGAAGCACTTTCTGTGTTTAATTCCTCTTCTACCTGTAGCGGTTTCAGCAGAAGGGATGGGTTTGCATGCGTTGTGGAAGGCAGTGTTAAAGTGCATTTGGCGCACCTTGGTGAAAGACATGAGGCTGGTAGTGTTGAACTGTCACCCTTTGAATGTTCGTGCAGCATGTCTGTGGACTGAGTGGTTGGTTTGCTCTTAGAATGTTCACGCAGATGGCCAGAGATAAGCAGTGAAATCAATAAATGTGTAATAACTCGAGTAAAACTGAATATTTTGAAAAGTCCTTTCTTAGTGAGCACCTGGAGTACATAATGAACCAGTGTGCCAAATTTCAACTTTGTAGGTTTGGTGGTTTTTGAGTTCTATTGATGAATCAGTCAGTGAGTCAGTAGAGAAAAATTAGTTAGTTACCTCTTGGTACTTAAATATGGATATTTCATAGAATTAGTAGATACTTTTCATAATTGGAAGTAATGAATATTTTCTCTGAATTTTATGACATATAGGTGTATAGGAATTTTTCTATAAGCATGTTCAATTGTCGCTTTTGCAGTAGCTCAGAAGTGCAAATTCCATGTATTTTCTTCCTTAAAACTACACAGCAATTATGCTGATATAGTACAGATATTCATGAGTATCACTATATACTAGTGAAGATCTGTACAATATCCCTGTAATTGCATCTAGAAAAATCACAGTGGTGGTGCACTGACACAGTACCTACAAGATGATGCTACACTTCCAATACAGTGTCTTTAATGGGTTTAAAAAGGTGTTACTCTGCTTAGGATAGTGTCGTACCTGTCATACAATGTGATACTTTTTGGTTGGGTCCAGTTAATGTTTGTTTGTTTGTTTGTTTGTTTGTTTGCTTGCTTGCTTGCTTGCTTGCTTGCTTGCTTGCTTGCTTGCTTGCTTGCTTTTATACCCCCGAAGGGCTCGAGGTGGCTCACAGTTTTAACTATACTCAATAACAGTTACATAAAAACATAAATATAAGTTAACCCGATAAAATGACACAATTACAGCAGCAACAAATCTTTCAGCAGCAACAGATGCATGAAATGTGTTGCATGAAATGTGTTTTAAAGTTTTATTTGCAAGACTTGCAGAAAGAGACAAAAGAAAAAACAGGATATTTAATGGGCAGTAAAGAAGTATTTGATTTGTGCAGAAAAAAAATTAAGTGCATCAATGCAGATTTACCAATAATAGAGACAAGGGAAAGCAAAGTCATTGGCCAGCAGAAAGAAAAATGACTGGGTGATGTTAACATTTTACATCATGATACATGTTTGTTCTTGATCTCCATGAGGGGACACATCTTGCAAATCATTCCATGCAAGGTGATGCAATGCAAGCCATTTATGCATTCACTAGTTACCCCATGGCTGTTTGCTTCACAGCTGGGTTTTCCCATTTTTGTTTTGTTTTTGTTTACACAGGTTATCCTCCTGTAAAGTGTCCCTAGCCTAGCCAATTGTCATTTTGCTCAACTGCCACTTTTCTTGTTGTTTTCATGTAATTTCCATGGGGGGATGTTGTCTACTGCCTCCTCCCCCTTTTTTTGATTTCTGAAATATTGCTCTAGAGCAGCAATTCCCAACCAGGTTTCCGTGGTACCCTGGGGTGCCGTGAGTATGTCCCAGGGGTACCACGGCAATGCTACCAGCCCCCCTCATTTTTGCGGTGTCTCCCACCAGCACCAGCAAGGATATGGAGCTGGCCCAGGGGGCAGGGCCTGCTGCAAGGTCAGCAGCCACTTCCCCCCCATCCCCACCCCATGCTTCCCTTCACCCTGGGAGGGGAAGGTGGGGGGTGACAAGCAGGGAAACTGGGAGGGGGGGATGGCAGGGGTACTGTGAGATAGGAAGAGTGAGGTCAAGGGTACCGTGACATCGAAAAGGTTGGAAAACACTGTTCTGAAGTGTTTTTTAATGCATGCATCAGTTTTTGTGGTACTATAATTTGTATAATGTCTGTTCCAGCTTTTACTTCATCCAGGTTTCCCCACATGAACTCTGTAGACCTGCTCAAAAATGCTGTAAATTTTATATGTTAGTTCCTGAGCTGATATTTTGTGACTGGTTTGTCCACCAAGCTGCCATTTTGGGACTGGTTAATTCTATGTCTTTTTTAAAAAGTTAAGTAACTCCCAGAAATACAGTTTGTCCGCCTCCCTGACTTAGATGACAGAATTGGCTGAGAGCAGGACTTTATTACTAGTCCATTCTGCACAGCACAAAAAAAGATGTCTATGTGATGTCTTAAAAAGTGGCCACTGCCCAAAATATGCACACTCAAAATAAGAGGTCCAGGGGGTGTTTTAAAAAGAGGTGGCTTCTGGGTGCTTTTCAGATAGCAAAGGCATCAGAGGGGAAAAGAAACTTTTTGCTGCCCAACTGTTTTGCTCTCTGGTCAGTTTCACACTCAGCTTGTACCTGACATTTTGTGTGCAGCTGATGGGATTCTCCCTCCTGTTGTTTGCTGAAGGTAACCCCAGGACATTTGCTGTGCCGGCTCCAATCCTGGACACTTTTTCAGCCCCAAAAGTACATAAAAGTACTCAGCTGGTCCGGCTGATTCTGGCAATATATAGTTTTCCTTTTTATTTTTATTTTTGTGGAGCTATCTTCATAGTTACACAGACACAAATATGAGAACCTTAGCCACTCAAAAGATGGGTCTGCTGCCATTGAAAAGCATTGTGTTGATCTACTCTCTGTGGACTGACATTTTTTCTGTTCAGTAAGAAAAAACTTGCTCCATTAAGGGCTGGTAAACCTAATGCTTTTCAATGGGTGGAAGACCTATCTTTTGAGTGGCTAAGATTCTGTTATGTGTGTCTGTGTAGTTACAAACACAGTTCCTCAAAAATACAATAAGAAGAAAAAGAAGAAGAAAACTACATATTGCCAGAATGGGCAGGATCAGTTGAGTACAGCTATGCAATTTTTGGGATGAAAAGGCATGCAGGATCAGAGCCTACAGATCAAATGTCCTGGGGCTACCTTCAGCAAATGGCAGCACAAAAAATCATTTCAGCTGCACACGAAATGTTGGATGCAAGCTGAGGGTGAAACTGACCAGAGAGCAAAAAGTTCAGATGGGAAACATAAGACACTTTCTGAGCTCTGCATTCTGCACAGCTAGGCAGGAGATGTCTTGCAGGTGACTTAGGGGGGAAAGTTGCACTTTGAAGTGTTTTTTTGAGATGTCCAGTGAAAAAATAAAGGCATTCTAAGGACATCATGGAGAAAAAAAACTGTGTGGCGTACCTTCCCAGGATGCCTTTTTTAAAACATCCTCAGAACATCTTATTTCAGCTGTGTGGAATGGATTAGTGAATATGAATTAAAGTTGCATTGTAAGTATGCATGTTTTGTAATATCTATCAATCATTTATATTCAGGCTCATATATGATCATATGTGATCCCAATGAAGATTTGAAACACAATAAATTCTGCTAATAAACAGAACTCCTCTTCTGCAGCCTACAATATCAGACAATTAGGGTTACCAAGTTCCCAGTGGGGATGAGGTATGCCCTGTTATCAGGTTATGTTGTCTGCAACCATTAGAAGTGGCAGGACAAAAATCAAAAAGAAAAATAAGACTTCATCTACCCACAGGGCGTTCTTACAATAGAGTTCCTGGAAATTCTCAGATATGTCTGGAAGTGACAACATGAGGCTTTAGGAACTTCCAACATTACCATAGAGTTTTGGGCAATTTTATTTTTTCTCTTCAAATGTTGGCCCCTCCACAATATTTCTGCTGGTTTCCAGGCAGTGTCTGGCAACCCTGTGGTAACTCAACCACTGACTGTTTCCGCACGACCATGCTGCAGGGGTGCGTCAGCATAAACGACGCCGACGCACCCCTCGGGACTGTTCGCACGGACGGACCTGGAAGGGGTGAGGAAGACAGCGCAGCCTGCGCAGAGGCTGTGCTGTCTCCTGAATGCCTTACCGTCCCCTCCGGCCTTCCGGTGCATCGCACAGGCCAGGGGACACGCCCCCAGCCCTGCGCAACAGCTCTGGAGTCGTAGGGCAGGGAAGGTGTCCCCTGGCCTGTGTGATGCACCAGAAGGCTGGAGAGGATGGTAAGGTGGTCGGGAAAGGGGGGGAAATGGCGCCTTCCAGCTGCTGTCATTTGCACGGCAGCAGTTGGAAGATGCTGCTTCCGAAAAACCTTGCTCAGGGAGTGAGGTTCGAAAGCAGCGTATTTGCGCCGCTGGGGGGGAGCGAGGGCGGCGCTGCTGTGATGCAGCAGTGCTTCCCATGCGAACAGCTCCCTAGGGATGGCATTTTTGTCATCCCTAGGACCCTGTTTATGGCCCGTGCGGAAAAGGCTACTGATACAAACACTGCACATCTGATATTGTTTTTATTGTTATTTAACTGCCATGCACTTTAAAATGTCTTGCATAGCATTTTGCTGTGGTAAAGTTAAAAATACTATAAAGGTAAGAAAGAGTTATTGTTGAGAGGTGAGACAATCTATGTTCTGGTGGTGTCTTAAAAAGGCTGTGTTGTGTTAAGATGGCAGCTGGAATTGTTGCAGTTAGGGTCTCAGGGTCCCAGTTTTTATATATGTAAATAAAACATGTTCACTTCCTTCACAAGCTGTTGGAATCACAGCTTTATGGAACCTGGAGGATTTTTTAAAAGTTCCTGCTATAATACTTGCCAGCAGCATCAACTACACAGCCAGTGAACATTAATGTTAACAAGGTCACCAGAGTAGATGTCTTGCTGTGCTAGATCCCCTTAATTCGAAACTGTAAGAAGCTGTGATAAATCTTCTTTCTAATCAAAAACATGTGTTGAATTTGTGTGAAGGAAAAGCAAAATAAAAATAAGACTTTTGGAGACAGAGCAAAATTTGTGAAAAATTCAAAAACCCACCCTACAAAATGTATTGATGTCTTCAAAATGTATTCAAACTCTTACTGAAGGTTACCTGAAAATTTATTTTTAGGTGCAAACATAAAGCGTTTCCATGCCTCTTTAGTACTGTCATTTCTACCTTTCTTTGCGAAATAATACATCTGAAACTTGTCAAAAGAAAAAAGTCATGTAGTGAATGTTTATAGTTGATGCTTCTGGAGGAGGTCAATAAAATAGGACACACCATCAGTTTTGTTAAGGCAGTGCACTCTGTGCCCTCAACGAATCTATGAAAGATCAAGAACATTTACTAGATGACCCAAGAGACCTTCTGCAGACTTATTATCTGGAGGAAGTGTTTTTTCCCCCCATGCTGACATGATTGCTGTGATTCTGAGAAGAAAATATCTTTTTTATCCTGTAAATTTCAGCTGTAATAGACATTCTTACAGATATTTCTGTACTAAAATGACTTGGTAAGTGTGACAAGGAAAACAACAACAAATTAAATATTGAAATCTCATAGCAAATAACTTTTAACCCTAAATTAAAATTGCTAGAATAACATGTACTGACACTAAATAATATACCTTATTTATAATTATCATTGTATGTAAGGGTTCTATAGTTCTACCTCCCAAATATAGGTTTACTTCATAATGGGTTTTTATGGATTTTTCCCTTCTTCCTTGAAATGCCTAATTATTGTTTTGTTGGCATTAATGGAATTGGGAATGAAAAAGTGCAAGCTATGTATCAGAACAGTTTACTATGTCTTATCACATTGCAATATTTTGTAACTGATACACCTTACAGCACAACCCAGATGTGGGAGAAAGGAAGTTCTGCAGTGGCTGGAGATGGTGCCATGAAGGCAGTTATTCACTATCTCCAATGGAGCTCCAGGTGGGTAGCAAGTAGCAGGGCAAAAAACACCGTCACTGCCACCCAAAATGCTCCATAGGCAATAACGACTTACGTGGTATAAGTCATCAGTCTTCACTGGGCACATTCCTGAGCTGAAAGCCAGGTGATAAGTTGACTAAGGTCACCTCTGTCCCTGGAATACCCCTAAGTTCACCTCCCAGCTGCATCAGTGTCCAGGTTTAGGCTGGCACAACTGTAGTGCAAGAGGCTGTTTTTTGGCCAAGTACAGCAGAGCTGTGCAGTTTGCCCTCTCCACTGGCAAAATTACTATTTAATCTCATGGAGTGGACAAATATATTGTACCATTTTCACAGCTCATTCAACATATCACATCTGGATTGGGCTGTCCATGGCATATCTAGTAAATACTTTCCTACATGACTCTTCACCAGTTTTACCCAACAGAGACTACCATCCAGTTTTGTTATTACTAGAGATGCTTGGAAATTCTCACTCTTCCATATTTCTCTGAATCCTATCCAGTGAGTATCTGACCCAATTTTTAAAACTGTAGTTATGTCTGATTTTATACTTTCCCACCCACAGTTTGATCCCATAAATTGTTGATACAAAGTTGTAGTCAGTCTCTTGAAGCCTGTCTTAAGAAACAGGTATAGAAAACTCTAATCCAGAACATTAATCAAAAAATAAAGGTCATGTTCACTAATAGTGTATTTCCTTATGAAAGGAACAAAACATGTATATGAGCATACATATACATGGTACTTTCCGTCACTTTGGTGTACCAGTATAGAGCAATTTCTCAGACACATGCTTAGACATGGAAGTGGGTACACATTCTGCATCCCCTTAAGTATATGGATTGAATAGATGACAGTTGCTCAGTGGTAAATGTAATGTGTTCAAGATAGTAAAACTTACTTCATCCCTTTCAAAATTTAACTGTTAACAAGGCAGATCTGCAGGACAGAAAGGATCAGATCATAGTCTTCTCTTCCCAGTTCTATCCAGAGCATCAGTTCCTTTAACTGCCTTAGAATGGGCATCAACACCTATTTTATATAGTGCAGAAAGCTACAATTTTGATTAAAGCTATTAAAAAGTAAATTATAACTGCATATAATGAAGTGTTTTTACTTATTCTTTAATTTTCTACTTAAATGTATCTATTTGCAGAGTATTTGTTTTTCATGACTTGTATCCAACAAGCTGCAAGTAGAAGGGGGACATATTTCCTCTACACTCCTCATGTATACATTTGCCTAACAAAAACTGACTACATACATCTGACGAAATGGGCTGATGTATGAAAGCTTATGCCTTCGTCATCATAATTGTCTCCTCAAATTTGCTGTACATGGATGCTTCGTAGCTCTACAGGAAATCAGACATAGAAATCCACTCACTAGTGATCACAGTATAAATATTCAGTACAGACATTTCAGTGGAGTTTGGCCTGGAAAAATGTGCCACTGTGATGATAAAGAGGGGCAAAATCACTGAGAGTAACAGTATAGAAATGCCTGATGACCAACTCATCAAGTGCAACCAAAAGGAAGCCTATAAATACCTGGGCATTTTGCAGCTGGATAATATCAAGCATGGGCAAGGGAAGACTGTGGTTAGCAGAAAATACACGCAGAGGATCAGGAAAGTATTGAAATCCAAATTAAATGATGGGAATACAATCAAGGTATTTCCATCTACATCTGGTCATACCTGTCTTCAGGTACTCTGCCAGAATCATAAACTGGACACAGGCTGATTTCGATGCAGTGAATAGAAAAACTCAGAGGTTTCTGACAATGCACATGCCCTCCATATCCCCCCACACCCCTGCACAGGCCCGCACCCAGAGAATTGCACCCCCCATTGGCACCACACCACTGGCAGGGGGTTAGAACTAGGGCTAAAGATAAAACAAGCCCAACTGCTTCAATCTCCTGCATACCTCCCTGGCCACTGACTCCTACCAGTTGTAAAACTTCATGAAATTAGTAAAAATAGCTTCAGAGCCCTCCGGGGGTAGAGCGGTATAATTAATAAATAAATAAATAAATAAATAAATAAATAAATAAATAAATAAATAAATAAATAAATAAATGAATGAATGAATGAATGAATGAATGAATGAATGAATGAATGAATGAATGAATGAATGAATGAATAAATAAATAAATAAATACACCTGCATTCCTAGGTAGATAAATAATACTTTACCAGAGGTCCACAGCTAGCAGGCAGCTCCAGGTGACATCTTGTTTGTCTTTTACACCCACATAGTGATACTGATAGACTATACCAGGGGTAGGGAACCTGCGGCTCTCCAGATGTTCAGGAACTACAATTCCCATCAGCCTCTGTCAGAATGGCCAATTGGGGCTGATGGGAATTGTAGTTCCTGAACATCTGGAGAGCCGCAGGTTCCCTACCCCTGGACTATACCTTCCCAGAGAGCAGATGGCAAAGGGTTACTTCAAGTAAAGCAAACAGTGGAGAAGGAAAAAGTGGCCAAGATGATCCACTGGAATTTATGCAAGAATTACAACATTAGGACAGCTAAAAACTGGTGGGGGGAACATTGTACAGAGAAAGTCACAGAAAATGAGAAGCTCAAGATCTTATGGACTTTTGAATCCAAACGGACAAAGTGTTGGTACATAATACACTAGACATCACAGTGATCGAGGACAAGAAAGTGACCATCATTTACATCGCAGCACCTGGTGACAGCAAGGTAATTGAAAAAGTACATGAGAAGGTCACTAAATTCCATGAATTGAAAGTCGAGAGACAGTGACTTGGCACAAACCAGCTAAGGAATCCCAGTGGTAATCAGCACAGTGTACATTATTCCAAAAACACTAGGGCAGCACTTGAAAAATCTTCAAATCAACAAAATCAACATCTGACAGATTCAGAAGGCAGTCCTGCTAGAATACACACGAATACTATGCCAATACATTACAGCATCCAGAGATCTGGGTGAAGCTCAAATTTTAATGAAAAGTCAAAAACCAAACAAAGAACTGGCAGCTATGTTATCAATAATAACAATAATAAAACAAAATTAAATAATAATCTTTACACAAAATAGGCTGAGGGTTCAAATGTCCGATGACAAACCATTCACCAATTACTGTGCAGGACACACAGGGCCCCAAATCCAGTTCATCCTGCACTCCCATTGGCCATTGCCATCCATGGAACAGCTGCTTCATTGTATGTTAAAAGCCCCCTGCCCCCCAACCCCCCAAAAGGCATTGGAACACAGAGGACCAAGCAAATGCTGCCCCCTCCTCCTCCCACCCCCAAGTGCACCAGGCTGCAGAGGGTCCAACAATGCCAGCTCCACCCACACGCACAAGCAGCACTGCTGAGCAAATGCTGCCCCCTCTCACCACCCCAAGCACACTGTGCCATGGAAGGCCAGGCAAACACCATTCCCACCCCCAAAATGGCACCGGGCCACAGAGGGCATGGAAAATGCTGGCCTGTCCCCACCCACCTCACAAGTCAATCCAGGCAATGGAGGGCACAGCAAACACCTCTGCCCCCTCCCACCCTCCCCAAGTGTACCAGGCCACTCCTGCCTCCTCCTACCCCCAGTCAAGCCAGGCTGCACAGGGCCAGGCAAACACTGTCTCATCCCCTCCTACCCACCCAAGCAGCTCCAAGCCAAGGAGGGCCCATCAAAGACCCTTGCCCTTTCTCATCCCCCCAAATAACACCAAGCTGTGGAGGGTGTAACAAAGCCCCCCACCCCCTCCCACCTCCCAAATCGCCAGGCTGTAGAGCGTTCGGCAAACCTTCCCCACACTCTCCCACCCCAACCATCTATATCACCCCCTCCCCGCTAGCCACACTTTTCAACCTCCCCTCACCCAATACTCATATTGCCACCTACTCCTGACCCCTACCCACATCTTGAAGAACTTAAGAAAGAGCCTGATGGATCAGACCAGAGTCCATCTAGTCCAGCACTCTGCTACTCGCAGTGGTCCACCAGATGCCTTTGGGAGCTCACATGCAGGATGAGAAAGCAATGGCCTTCTGCGGCTGTTGCTCCCGAGCACCTGGTCTGTTAAGGCATTTGCAATCTCAGATCAAAGAGGATCAATATTGGTAGCCATAGATTGACTTCTCCATAAATCTGTCCAAGCCCCTTTTAAAGCTATCCGGATGAGTGGCCATCACCACCTCCTGTGGCGGCATATTCCAAACACTAATCATGCATTGCATGAAGTCTTTAGTTCAGTCTCTGGAACCAGCAGAAAGGAGCAGCAGTGGACAAGGCAACTGGGCCAGGAAGAACAGAGTGACTCTGGTGTTCATTTTGGAGGGCTTTTCTCAAAGCCACATCTTTTAAAACAGTGTATTTTTAACAGGGGTTTGCAGGGGTTATCTCTTTTTCTCCTTAAGGCTACTAGGAGCTGAGGCTGCTGGAGGTGGGGCTTAACAGGGGTTAACAGAGGTTACTCTTTGTCCTGGGCTGCTAAAGGTGGGGCTCCTGAGGTGAGTCATTCAGTCTTTAGTTCAGTCTCTGGAACCAGAATTTCTTTCTTTTTTCTTTTTTAAAATAAATAAATAAATAAATTAATAAGGACATTTCTTGAGGGATAGTAGGTACAGATAGCTCCAAGGGGCACTGACTAAAAGTTTAATATCTAAATATCTAAACAAAAGCAGATATGAAGGCAGGAAGCCAGCAGGGGGATGGGGGCTTGCCAGTGTTTTGCACTGAGTGTCACATGTATGACTATCTGCCAGTAGGCCAGAAGTCGTGGGTGTGCCCTCGCTGCAATGAGCTCCTGGCACTCAAGGAACGTGTCCGTTCTCTTGAAGCCAAGGTGGCAGACCTGGAGAAGCTGAGAGAGGCAGAGAGGGCAACAAACAAGGCTTTCAGGGACCTAGCAGCTGGGTCCCACTCTCAAGGTGACATCTCTTCAGATGTCATGGAGAATGAGAGTCTGGGTGACAGAGGGTGCCAGTCTGAGGTGGGGGAAGATGCTCCCTTAGATGGGATCCCTTCCTTAACTGGTGATCAGCTATCCTCTCGCACTGAGGATACCCCTCGGGGAGGTGGGGGGCTCCTTGTTGTGGGTGATTCGATCATCAGGAATATAGAGAGTTGGGTTTGTGACAGGCGTGATGACCGCATGGTGACTTGCCTGCCTGGTGCAAAGGTTGCGGATGTCACGCTACGTCTGAAGCAGGCTGTTAGACAGTGCTGGGGTGGAGTCAGCAGTTGTGGTCCACATTGGTACCAATGACATTGGGAAATGTAGCCGGGAGGTTCTGGAAGCTAAATTTAGGCTGCTAGGAAAAAGGTTAAAATCCAGGACCCCCAATGTGGCATTCTCTGAAATGCTACCTGTTCCATGCGCAGGGCGAGCTAGGCAAGTGGAGATACAGGGTCTCAATGCGTGGATGAGAAGGTGGTGCAAGGCAGAGGGTTTCAGATTTGTTAGGAACTGCGGAACCTTTTGGGATAAGGCAGGCCTGTACAAAAGGGACGGGCTTCATCTTAACCAAAGAGGAACCAGGCTGCTGGCGCTCAACATTAAAAAGGTGGCAGAACAGCTTTTAAACTGATCCCTGGGGGAAAGCCGACAGGAGCTGAGGTGACTTCGGTTCGGAATACAGAGTCCATGGGGATGCAGACAGAGAAGGAGGTTTTTTTAAATCAACCACATACAAGTGAGGAACATAGCAATGTGATAAGTGATAGTGTCTACAAAAGGCTAGAGGGCAAAACACATAAATCCCAGGTTAGGGACAGAGACAGAGTATACAAGTGTCTCTATGCTAATAGTAGAAGCATTCGACCTAAAATGGAGGAGCTGGAGTACAGAGTTTTGAAGGAGGACATTGATATAGTGGGCATCACAGAGACATGGTGGAATGAGGAGAACCAGTGGGATGCTGTTATCCCAGGTTACAGGCTCTACAGGAAGGATAGGACAGGGCGTATTGGGGGTGGGGTGGCCTCTACATCAAAGAGAGCATAGTGTCACATAAAATAGACAATGCAGGGGGAGCTGATTCCTCTACAGAAGCACTGTGGATATCAATACCAGGGGTGAAGCATAGTTTAACATTAGGAATATATTATCGTCCCCCTGACCAAAGCGCACAAGAGGATTCTGAGATGGAAAAAGAAATTAGAGAGGCCAACAAAAGCAAAAATGTGGTGGTAATGGGCGATTTTAACTATCCCCATATAAACTGGAAAAATGCATGTTAAGGCCATAGTAAGGAGAGAGGATTCGTGGATATACTAAAACGACTGTGGCGTAGAGCAGATGGTTGTAGAACCAACCAGGAGATGTGATCCTAGATCTAATTCTATGTGGGACCCAGGACCTGGTGCGGGAAGTCAGTGTTGTTGAGCCGATAGGGAACAGCGACCACAATGCTGTCAGATTCAGTATCTCTGCATGCGAACAAGTGACAACTACTAATGTAGTTACATTCACCTTCAGAAAGGGAAATTTCTCAAAGATGAGGGGGATAGTGCGCAGGAAGCTGAAAGGGAAAATCAAGAGAGTCAAAAATGTCCAAGATGCTTGGAGGTTATTTAAAAACACAGTCTTAAAAGCTCAGCTGGAATGTGTTCCACAGGTTAGGAAAGGCAGTGCCCAGTCCAAAAGAAAGCCACCATGGTTAACAAGGGACGTTGAGGAAATTATTAGGGAAAAAAAGATGTCTTTTAGAAAATGGAAGTCCAACTTAACTGATAAAGAATACCAGAGAGAACACAAATGGTGGCAAAAGAGAAGCAAGTTAGCTGTAAGGGAGGCAAAAAAAGGATTATGAGGAACAGATGGCTGTGAACATCAAAACCAGCAACAAACAGTTCTTCAAGTACATCAAAAGCAGGAAGCCAGCAAGGGAAGCGGTAGGCCCGTTAGATGACAAAGGAACAAAGGGTGTGCTAAAAGATGACAGGGAGATTGCAGAAAAGCTGAATGAATTCTTTGCATCTGTCTTCACCCAAGAGGAGGTGAGGAAAATTTCTGCACCTGAACGAAGCTTCTTAGGAGGAGAATCCAAGGAACTAACGAAGATAGTGGTAGACAAGGAAGAAGTTCTGGCAGCCATTGATAAACTAAATGTTACCAAATCCCCTGGCCCAGATTGCATTCACCCAAGAGTTCTTAAAGAGCTCAAGCATGAAATTGCTGATGTTCTCACTTTAATATGCAACTTATCCTTGAAATCAGGCTCCATCCCTGAAGACTGGAAGATGGCCAATGTCACACCAATCTTTAAGAAAGGATCTAGGGGGGACCCGGGAAATTACAGGCCAGTCAGTTTGACATCTGTTCCTGGTAAATTAGTAGAATCTGTCATTAAAGATAAAATTATAAAAACATGTACAAAAGCAAAACCTGCTGAGAAAGAGTCAGCATGGCTTTTGCAGAGGCAAATCCTGTCTTACAAACTTACTAGAGTTCTTTGAGGATGTAAATAGGCATGTGGATAAGGGGGAACCAGTGGACATTGTCTACTTGGATTTCCAAAAGGCTTTTGACAAAGTTCCTCACCAGAGACTATTGAGAAAACTCAGCAATGAAGGAATAAGAGGGGAAGTCCTCCTATGGATTAAAAACTGGTTGAGAAACAGGAAGCAAAGAGTGGGTGTAAATGGGAAATTCTCTCACAATGGAGAGATGTAGAGTGGTGTCCCCCAAGGATCCGTATTGGGACCAGTGCTCTTTAGCCTATTCATAAATGACCTGGAAGTAGGGGTGGGTAGCGTGGTGGCCAAGTTTGCAGATGATACCAAATTATGTAGGGTGGTGAGAACCACAAAGGATTGCGAGGAGCTCCAAGCGGACCTTGATAAATTAGGTGAGTGGGCTAAGAAATGGCAAAGGCAGTTCAATGTAGCAAAATGCAAAGTGATGCACATAGGGGCAAAAAATCCAAACTTCACATACACGCTACAGGGGTCAGTGCTATCAGTCACAGACCAGGAAAGGGATTTGGGCGTCTTAATTGATAGTTCCATGGGAATGTCAACTCAATGTATGGCAGCTGTGAAAAAGGCAAACTCTATGCTGGGGATAATCAGGAAAGGAATTGATAATAAAACTGCAAAGATTGTCATGCTCTTATATAAAGCCGTGGTGCGACCACACTTGGAGTACTGTGTTCAGTTCTGGTCACCACATCTCAAAAAGGATATTGAAGAGATAGAAAAAGTGCAGAGAAGGGCAACGAGGATGATTGAGGGACTGGAGCACCTTCCTTATGAGGAAAGGCTGCAGCGTTTGGGACTCTTTAGTTTGGAGAGGAGACGTCTGAGGGGGGGATATGATTGAAGTCTATAAAATTATGCATGGGGTAGAAAATGTTGACAGAGAGAAATTTTTCTCTCTTTCTCACAATACTAGAACCATGGGGCATTCATTGAAAATGCTGGGGGGAAGAATTAGAACTAATAAAATGAAACACTTCTTCACGCAACGTGTGATTGGTGTTTGGAATATGCTGCCACAGGAGGTGGTGATGGCCACTAACCTGGATAGCTTTAAAAGGGGCTTGGACAGATTTATGGAGGAGAAGTCAATTTATGGCTACCAATCTTGATCCTCTTTGATCTGAGATTGCAAATGCCTTAACAGTCCAGGTGCTCGGGAGCAACAGCCGCAGAAGGCCATTGCTTTCACATCCTACATGTGAACTCCCAAAGGCACCTGGTGGGCCACTGCGAGTAGCAGAGAGCTGGACTAGATGGACTCTGGTCTGATCCAGCTGGCTTGTTCTTATGTTCTTATGAAGAAATGTTTCCTTCTATTAGTTCTAATTCTTCTCCCCAGCATTTTCAATGTATGCCCCCTGGTTTTAGTATTGTGAGAAAGAGAGAAAAATTTCTCTCTGTCAACATTTTCTACCCCTTGCATAATTTTATAGACTTCAATCACATCACCCCTCACACGTCTACTATCCAAACTAAAGAGTCCCAAATGCTGCAGCTCCTACTCATAAAGAAAGGTGCTCCAATCCCTCAATCATTCTAATTGTCCTTATCTGCACTTTTGCTATCTCTTCGATATCCTTTCTGAGATGTGGTGACCAGAACTGAACAAAGTACTTGTCAGGACCAAGGTCCTACAGACTGTTACCCCAGTTTCCATTTTAAGTTTCAGTTTCATTTCTCCTGATCCCTAAACCCACCTCTCCTTTGGACCACCCACACACCCTATATTAGTAGAATCTATCATTAAAGATAACCCTCAGTTCCAGCACCCTGTATCTAGGGCGATATATATCAATAAAGTTCGTTCCTTTTCCATAAAGTCAACTTTCTTTGAGTGTGTTCAGCCTTACAGTACTCCAAATGCGGTCGCACCACTGCTTTATATAAGGGGATGACAATCCTTGCAGTTTTATTATCAACTCCTTTCCTCATTATCCCCAGCATAGAGCTTGCCTTTTTCACAGCTGCCATGCACTGAGTTGACATTCCCATGGAACTATCAACTAAGACGCCCAAATCCCATTCATGGTCTGTGACGGATAGCACTGACCCTGTAGCGTATATATGAAGTTTGGATTTTTTGCCCCTATGTGCATCACTTTACATTTTGCTACATTGAACTGCATTTGCCATTTCTTAGCCCACTCACCTAATTTATCAAGGTCCGCTTGGAGCTTTTTGCAATCCTGTGCGGTTCTCACTACCCTACATAATTTGGTATCATCTGCAAATGTGGCCACCATGCTACCCACGCCTACTTCCAGGTCATTTATGAATAGGTTAAAGAGCACTGGTTTCAAAATGGATCCTTGGGGAACACCACTTGCTACATCTCTCCATTGTGAGAACTTCCAATTTATACCCACCCTTTGCTTTCTGTTTCTCAACCATTTTTTGAATCCATAGGAAAACTTCCCCTCTTATTCCTTGATTGCTGAGTTTTCTCAATAGTTTCTGGTGAGGAACTTTGTCAAAAGTCTTTTGGAAATCCAAGTAGACAATGTCCACTGGTTCCCCCTTATCCACATGACTGTTTTCACCCTCAAAAAACTCTAGTAAGTTTGTAAGGCAGGACACTTGCCTCTGCCAAAGCCATTCTGACTCTTCCTCAGCAGGTCTTGCTTTTTTACATGTTTTATACTTTTATCTTTAATGATAGATTCTACTAATTTACCAGAAACAGATGTCAAACTGACTGGCATGTAATGTCCTGGGTCCCCCCTAGATCCTTTCTTAAAGATTGGTGTGACATTGGCCATCTTCCAGTCTTCAGAGATGGAGGCCGATCTCAGGAATAAGTTGCATATTAAAGTGAGAAGATCAGCAATTTCATGCTCGAGCTCTTTAAATACTCTTGAGTGAATGCAATCTGGGCCAGGGGATTTGGTAGCATTTAGTTTATCAATGTCTGCCAGAACTTCTTCCTTGTCTACCACTATCTTCACTAGTTCCTTGGATTCACCTTCTAAGAAGCTTGGTTCAGGTGCAGGAATTTTCCTCACCTCCTCTTGGGTGAAGACAGATGCAAAAAAATCATTCAGCTTCTCTGTAATCTCCCTGTCATCCTTTAGCATACCTTTTATTCCTTCATCATCTAATGGGCCTACCACTTCCCTAGCTGGCTTCCTACTTTTGATGTACTTGAAGAACTGTTTGTTGCTGGTCTTGATATTCGCAGCCATGCATTCCTCATAATCCTTTTTTGCATCCTTACAGCAATCTTGCTTCATTTTTGCAACCATTTTTTGTTCCTTCTCATATTCTTCATTAGAGCTGGACTTCCATTTTCTAAAAGACATCTTTTTTCTGATAATTCCCTCAACCTCCCTTGTTAACCATGGTGGTTTTCTTTCGGACTGGGTGCTGGCTGCAGAACACATTCCAGCTGAGCTTTTATTATTGTGTTTTAAATAACTTCCAAGCATCTTGGACAATTTTGACTCTCTTGATTTTCCCTTTCAGCTTTCTGCACACTATCCCCCTCATCTTTGACAAATTTCACATTGGCAAATGTAACTACATTAGTAGTTGTCACTTGTTTGCATGCAGAGATACCAAATCTGACTGCATTGTGGCCGCTGTTCCCTATCAACAACACTGACTTCCCGTACCAGGTCCTGAGCCCCACCTAGAATTAGATCTAGGATCACCTTTCCCTTGGTTGGTTCCACAACTATCTGCTCTAAGCCACAGTCATTTAGCATATCCAAGAATGTTCTCTCCTTACCTGAACATGCATTTTTCCAGTTTATGTGGGGATAGTTGAAATCACCCATTACCACTACATTTTTTTGCTTTTGTTGGCCTCTCTAATTTCTTTTTCCATCTCAGAATCCTCTTGTGCACTTTGGTCAGGGGGACAATATATTCCTAACATTAGGCTATCCTTCATACCTGGTATTGATATCCACAGTGCTTCTGTAGGGGAATCAGCTCCCCTTGCATGGTCTATTTTATGTGACATTATGCTCACTTTGATGTAGAGGGCAATGCCATCCCTGATACGTCCTTTCCTATCCTTCCTGCAGAGCCTGTAGCCTGGGATAACAGCATCCCATTCATTCTCCCCATACCACCATGTCTCTG
Source organism: Sphaerodactylus townsendi (assembly GCF_021028975.2). Classification (NCBI taxonomy): domain Eukaryota; kingdom Metazoa; phylum Chordata; class Lepidosauria; order Squamata; family Sphaerodactylidae; genus Sphaerodactylus; species Sphaerodactylus townsendi. The sequence continues at coordinate 61,709,355 of NC_059428.1, read as the reverse complement.
TGATGCCCACTATATCAATGTCCTCCTTAAAAACTCTGTACTCCAGCTCCCCCATTTTAGATCGAAGGCTTCTACTATTAGCACAGAGACACCTATATATCCTGTCTCTGTCCCTAACCTGGGATGTACATGCTTTGCCCTCTAGCCCTTTGTAGACACTATGACTTATCACATGCACATTGCTATGTTCCATGTTTTATGTGATTGATTTAGAAAAACCTCCCTCTCTGTCTGCATCTCCATAGATACTGTATTCCAAACCTAAGACACCTCAGCTCCTGTCAGCTTTCCCCCAGGGATCAGTTTAAAAGCTGTTCTGCCACCTTGTTAATGTTGAGCGCCAGCAGCCTGGTTCCTTTTTTGGTTAAGATGAAGCCCATCCCTTTTGTACAGACTTGCCTTGTCCCCAAAGGTTCCCCAGTTCCTAACAAATCTGAAACCCTCTGCCTTACACCACCTTCTCATCCACATATTGAGACCCTGTATCTCTGCTTGCCTAGCTCACCCTGTGTGTGGAACAGGTAGCATTTCTGAGAATGCCACCTTGGAGGTCCTGGACTTCAACCTGTTACCTAGCAGCCTACATTTAGCTGCAGAACCTCCTGGCTACATTTCCCAATTCTGTTGGTGCAAGTGTGGAACACTACTGCTGATTCCATCCCAGCAGTTTCTAACAGCCTATCTAGATGAAGTGTGATATCCACAACTTTTGCACCAGGCAGGCAAGTCACCATGCAGTCATCATGCCTCATACAAACCCAACTCTCTACATTCATAATGACCGAATCACCTCCTTCGAGGAGCCCCCCATCTCCCCGAGGGGTATCCTTGGTGTGAGAGGATAGCTGATCACCAGCAAAGGGATCCCATCTAAGGGAGCATCTTCCACCACCTCAGACTGGCACCTTCTATCCCCCAGACCCTCATTCTCCATGACATCTGAAGAGATGTCACTCTGGAAGTGGGACCTGGCTGTTAGGTCCCTGAAAGCTTTGTCTGTCACCCTCTCTGCCTCTCTCAGTTTCTCCATGTCTTCCACCTTGACTTCAAGAGAACACACATGTTCCCTGAATTCCAGGAGCTCATTGCAGTGAGGGCACACCCACAACTTGTGTCCTTGTGGTAGACAGTCGTACATGTGACAGTGCAAAACAATGGAAAGCTCCCACATCCCTGCTTGCTTCCTGCCTTCATATCTTCCACCACCTCAGACTGGCACCTTCTATCCCCCAGACCCTCATTCTCCATGACATCTGAAGAGATGTCACCCTGAAAGTGGGACCTGGCTGTTAGGTCCCTGAAAGCTTTGTCTGTCACCCTCTCTGCCTCTCTCAGTTTCTCCATGTCTTCCACCTTGACTTCAAGAGAACACACATGTTCCCTGAATTCCAGGAGCTCATTGCAGTGAGGGCACACCCACAACTTGTGTCCTTGTGGTAGACAGTCGTACATGTGACAGTGCAAAACAATGGAAAGCTCCCACATCCCTGCTTGCTTCCTGCCTTCATATTTAATTCTGTTTAGGTATTCAAATATTAAACTTTTAATGAGTGCCTCCCCCTTGAGCTTTCTATACCTTCTACTATCCCTCAAGATATGTCCTTATTCAGCACTTCAGCTGTCCATATTCAGATATGTCCTTATTCAGCACTTTATGAAACACCTCAGCAAGCCCCACCTCTCAGCAGCCCCACTCTCAGAAGCCTGGGGCAAGCACACGGTTAGGACAAATAGAAAAAATAAAAATCCCTGTTAACCCCTGTTAAAAAACCCCTGTTAAAAAGATGTGGCTTGAGAAAAGCCCTCCAAAAAGAAAACCAGAGTTCACTTAGCCCTTTCTGTCCCACTCCTCTTCTCCACTGCTTCTCCTCTCCCCGGCTACCAGAGACTGAGCAACATAGCTAATAGGAAGCCCCACCTCTCAGAAGCCTGGGGCAATCACATGGCCAGGAGAATGAGAAAAAAGAAATTTCCTGTTAACCCCTGTTAAAAACCCCTCTCTATCCTCCTGCAAGCCACACCTCCCCCACCCCTGAACCACAGAACCAGTCCCAGGTAAATGGCATGTTGTGAGGAAGGGTGGGGTGGGGGTCACTACAACCTCAATAAAGCCCATTGCAGGGGAGATGCTTCTTCTTCGACCCTTTGTGAGGGCCCATTGCATCTCCCCTGCAACGGACTTTGCTGCTAGTATTTATATAAAACATGCTTATTGTTTTAGGTGCAATGAAATTCCTGTTTATATTTATTCATCACATAAATTTTAAATGAACTGCAGTAGATTACGCATTACTGCTGACAATTGTATCAAATGACTTGAAAAAGTTATTTTCCCCTAATTGAAATCTTTCATAGGAACTAACCCTAATTGAAATCTTTCATAGTAGTTATAATTTAAAAAGATGTTTTGTTTAGGTTTGATTAAGATGCTGTGGGAGCAAGCAGACTATGGTTAGTAGATGTCTGTATCTTATGGAAAACATCCCTTTAGAAAGAATGGACTGAAATCTGAAAGCAATTCATGCAGGCATGCCTGGTGGGAAAAAAGCTTTTCAAACCACTTAGTTGATCAGTGAAATAACATGTTGACTGATATTATTCTATTTCCTATAATGGGATTAGTCAGGTGTTTGGCATTCTCTAGGTAATGATAGAGAGCCACCCTCTGCTCAATTCATGGAACTGAATATTTATCTTGTGTCCTGCTGTTTGAATCCTTATTTTTGTTGACATATCTCCCCTTGATCCCATTTCTTCAGTTTACTAAATTATAAGGTACGATGGCTGTTAGTTATTATTATTCAATTGAATTTTGTACACCCACCACTATGGGAAATCTTTAGGAGCTCCAGTTGTTCCCTTGCCTATAGCAAAGCTCCCAAATGGTGATGTTTCTGAAATACTACTGAAATTGTTTGTAATATCCTTTAACCAAATTGTTTGCAGCAATTTCAAATTATGGTTTTTTTCTCGTCCTCTCAGAACCAGTGCACAGTAATTCTTTTCTAGTGTGCTTATTGCTGGTCTGCATTCTTAATGAGCATAGGTTTTATAAAGATAGCCATAGAGGCAAATATGTTTACTATACCATGTTCATGCTCAAAGTTTGGATTATGCTCCTGGCTTTCTCAGAGTCAGCAAGCCTTTATTGGCATAGACAACAATACAGCAATAGTAAAGGACTGATTAAAAAAACATAAACATACAATACTGGAAATAAATGTTAAGTGAAAAGAAATCTACTGGCATTTAATAATTTCCAAGAGAAAGTCTGCCACTATCATATAGAGAGAAGGATCAGGATTGTCCAGCAAGTAGTGTAATCTAAATAAATTGGGGAGATCAGGGAAGTGAAAAGGAGTAAGATTCACATACTTGGATCTGATTTCCTTAAATTCTGGGACAGGGTAATAATTGGTGGGCCAGAGATTCAACTGAGCCAGTATTACATGGGCACAATCTTTAGATTTTTCTTGCTTGTTAAATCTGCCATGTAACAAGGCAGAAGGCATAACATTAAACCTGGCGATCATTATGGTTCCCCTTTTAACGGGGTTTATTAAGCAGTGCAGGTAGTGTGCCAAGTCACCCTGTTCAAATGGGATAGAAAAATACAGGGGGGAACAAATTTTCTTGGCTGCAGTGATTAGGGTAGAGAACTCTATCCAATAGTTGACCTTTTAATTTTGTATAAGTTTCTGTACTCTTGGCTTTCTATTATGCACTAGATTGGAGTAGTTCAATTTAAGAATGTCAATTTAAAAATTAGTCCCCGGCACGTCTTTAAAGAAGACATGAAACAACAGCTTGTCTTTAAATAGTTTATTTAGTTAGTTAATTTTCATCATGTTTCAACATGATAATATATTTAAATGGGTGGGTTGTACTAAGGCACCTTGTTTGTAGCTGCCTTTTTGGCAGACTGACTCTGACTCTAAATAATTCCAGCATCCTCTATCAGCTTTGTTTATCATCACCTGTACACAATGTACCAAGGTGCCCAGCCAGCCTAATCCCCCTCACCTGATGTGCTACACAGCCATCACCAGGTTCCAAAAGACAGTACTCAGCACCAAGTACCAGTCGTTACCAGTTATACCCTGCCGCACAGCCAATGATGTGCTGTTCCAGACATTCACTGTGCCATATGGATGTATCAAGCTGCTTGTCAATAATCCCTATCTCTCATGATCAGCCCACCCAGTCCCTGGCACACAATGGGATCAGCTCAGCTGAACACTCCTTACCCCACCTGCTGACTATAACATCCTAGAAGCACGAACACAGATCATTTAAGTAGGCAGCACATCCTTTAACAGAGAGTTGTACACCATCATCCCTATACAGGTTCAGCATAGTGTATTTTTCTTTGCAGAAAAATGAACCACACCCAAAAAAAAAAAAGCTTCTTTATCCTAGTGATATCCCTATGCATTTTCCAGGTGAAGACCATTCATTCTAAGCCCTAAGCACAAACATTCTAAGCCCTCATACCAAGCCCTCAGGCCACAGGTAGACAGGCTGCACGAACATTCTAAGGGTGACAGTTAAACACAGCCAGCTTCATGGCCTGGTGCACCAGGAAAAAGATGGTTTACCTGGCTCAGGTATGTACTTTTGGTGATTTGAAGGTCCGATTACCTGCCTGCAACAGGGAAAGACGTCCTGTGAAAATTTGGGAGTGATCCGTCCAGCAGCTTCTGAGGGAGACCATCAGGGACAAACACACTGTTAGATTTTTATATGTATAGATAACTAGGGTAAGACTCCTGAGAGGGCCAATTTATGAACAAATCTCTTTCTTAATTAAACTAAACTGGAGATAATTCTGCTCCATGTTGCTAATGAAACATGAAAACACCATTAAACTTTATCAAAATATTTGGTGTAAATGCAGTTACATAAAATCATTAGCGTATATCTTTCACAATTATTAGAAAACAAAGTATTAAAAATGTCTTGAAATATATTTGTTCTGCACTGTTTGCAATGAAAATTGGAAAATGTTATTAAATCTTTCTTGAGATACGAATTTATCTCCCATTATTAGATTCCAGGCTTGTTATTTGACATTTTAAGAGAAAAAGAGGTGAATAATATTACTGTAATAGTCTGTAATTTTCTGGATTAAAAAACAGAACCTATAGGCTCAGCAAGCCAAGAATTTAAATCATTTCTAAGGAAAGACTGTAATTCTTTCAAAATGGTGTGTATGTGTGTATAGCCTTTGTAAATTAAATGTAAATGTACAAGTATAAATAATGTGTGGACCTATCAAAACTGCCAGTATAGGTGCATGCACAGAACTTGGGATTGATTGCAAGAGAAGTGAACAGGGTGTCCAGTTCCACCACACAGTTTCATAGAGTTCAAGCTTGCTTAGGATTGCATTCATGCTGATGTGACAGGGTTAGTCTTCATTTTACAATGCTCATAGATCAAATTTACTAATTTAGGTCCCTCAGCAGGTTGTGAAATAGATCCAGACTATTCTAAAATCTAGGACACTTTACAATGGCTCAAAGTTTCCTGTTGTCAAGCCCTCCCATTTCTTTTCTCTGATCCCAAATCAAGATGATGCAAAGGTCATTGGGGAGACCTTGCATCTATGTATGCTGTCAACTTCAACTCATGCATAATCTTCAGGCAAACTTAAATTTAGTGAACTTGCTTATATACATGTAATTGAGCTCCTAATCTGATGATTTCAACATTTTCTGTCAAAATTCATCTTCAGTGCCATGCTAAATCACTTCACACCTGTGATACAGGGCCAGGTCTGTCTTGGCAATAAATTGCAAATACATAACTGTCTGCAGCCTCTTTAGTGCTAGCAGTGATCAGAAACTAAAATCATGATGTCAAAAAACATGGTCTAGCCACAGTAATCTGTACTATAATCACATCCATGTACTTACTGTTATCTTCTTTATATGGGGCTGTCTTTGAAAGTCATTGGAAAAGTGGTCCAAAATGTGGTAGCCAGATAACAAACTGCATCACTCCTGAGTTGAAAGATCTGTATTTTCTGCATGTTTGTTTTCAGAGTCCACTTAAAATGCATGTACTTACCTTTAAGGCCCTTAATTTGTATGTACAAATTTCATATAAATTGAATTACAATGAAGCAAAAAACTATAAATATCAGCAACCAAAATAGAGTGGATTAAAACCATTCATCTTCACATACAGAAATAAAAATAAATGAAAAATGGCAAATTCATCCCTCCATGTTTCAGGGTACTTTGAGTTGGGCATCCTAGTCCAAGATATCACTTGATTTTTTCCTTAAACTGAAGCAAACTAACACAGCTACACTTTTGGCATTTGTACATAGGATAGTAATGGTTTCTTCTGAATTGATGCATACAACAAAACAGAATCATAAATAATAGTCCTAGAGAAAGACTAGTCATGGCCAAAAATATAAAACTGGAAGCAGCTTTAGCTGTGCTAGCATCTGTCAGCCTTGGAAAACAGAGAGCAGCCTAGTTCAATTGTCAGAAATATTTTAAGGTACTTTACACTTTCATATTCCTTTCACTTTTCATCTTGCAAATTTAATTCTGCAGCCACAACAGTGTCATTATCCCAAGAAACATTTTTGCTATTACCTCTTAGCCATGAATCCCAAGGTTTCAAATGAGAACATGGCAAGACCTACCATGTGTACAGTCATTGTACAGCAGTGATTAGACTAATTAAAACTATTTGATTAAAAATATTTCCTCAAGTGTCTTTCCCTGGCAATTACCAAGCAGCCTGTATATTTCAAGATAACATAATTGAAGGCTCTGATGCAAATCAGTTTTGGGCTGCGATGACAAATGACACCCACCTTGTCCTTACAATGGCGGGCTGGCCGGACTCAGCCCCTGAGGCTCTCCAGCCGTGTTTGGAGGCTGAGGCTGGATGGTTGAGAGCTAGCAGGTTGAAACTGAATCCAGCAAAGATGGAGGTCCTGTGGGTCTGCGACAGTGAGATGCCAGCTGATTTTGTTTTGCCTGTGCTAGACGGCAAGGCCTTACAGCTGACCTTGTTGGTCACCAGTCTGGGGGTGATTCTGGACTCCAGGGTTTCTCTGGAGACCCAGGTTACCAGAATGACCCAGACTGCATTCTACCATCTTTGTCAGGCAAGATATTTGGCCACATATCTCTCCCATGTTGATCTAGCCACAGTTATCCAAGCAACAGTCACTTCTAGCTTAGATTATTGTATGCTGATCTGCCCTTGAACCTAATTCAGAAATTAAAACTTGTGCAGCATGCAACTCTGAGGCTCCTGGTAGGGGCCTCAGGCAGGGACCATATTATACCAGTCCTTTTCCATCTACATTGGTTGCCTATCAAGTACCGGGTTATCTTCAAGGTTTTGGTTTTAACCTTTAAGGCCTTGACCGGTCTTGGACCTGCATACGTTAGGGACCGCCTCTCCCTATATTGCCCAAGCAGGCTCCTCCATTTCTTGGGGGAATCTTCTGGTAGTGCCTGGTCCAAAAAACATCCTGCTGGCCTCAACGAGGGCCAGGAACTTTTCAGTCCTGGCCCCCACCTAGTGGAAGATGCTCCTGTCTGAGGTTTGGGTTTCAGCAGGGCCAGCAAGACGGAACTGTTCTGCAGGACTTTTTTGTTGGCTGGATGGGGTTTTTTTACCATCCATTTCATCTACTTGTCATCTGCTTTGGCTTCCCGAGGGAGGGAATAAAGTAAGTGAAAGTTGCCATCTGTTTTTGAGCTGTTGTACTGTTTTAAATTGTATACTGTTCTAAATTATTCAGTAAGATTGTTTTCTGTTTTATTGTATTAGTTTTTACTGTTGTTGCCACCTCGCGCCCTTTGGGGGTAGGGCGAGGTATAAATGAATGAATGAATGAATGAATGAATGAATGAATGAATGAATGAATTTTTAGATTTGTATACAACAGTTCCATAACTATTTTAACACCATTAACATAGCAAAATGTATTTTTATAGACAGTAAGCATAATTGTTGAGTTACAGCCTGATTTACATTTACAGCAAACTCAAATTATAGTAATTCCTGGAGTGTACCACTACAAACTACAGTAAGGGGTAACATTAGTTGAAAATTCCCCCATATGAGAAATGACCTATATGAGCACAACTCTAGTGTTAGGGATGAAAGTTTATAGGAAAAAATTCCCCCTTATTGCTATAAGGCAATTGGGGAGGATTTTTGGAATTACTTTTTACATGACACAAGCAGTGGGGACAATGGACAGGAATCTCAGGATACCAAGAAGATCATTATCTTTTTAAAATTGTTAAAATAAGATATTTTTATATGTTTGTATATCCATAAATCATTAGCATCTGAGAGCACACAACTTCTCACCCTTCATTACCACACAAGCATGGGTTTCAGGTCAGTTCTTCAGTATATAGTTGAGATCCCCTCACTGATCCCCTAGAGGACTGTGCATTCTTTTAAATTTTATTTCTCTAGTAAGCTGGAATGTATGGTTGTTTCTGCACAGCCTAATAACAGTGCCATAAGGATGGTAAAAACACTGTCCCTGAGGTGCTGTTCGCACAGCTGCCACTGCTGCATCACAGCAGCACTGTTCTCACGCCGCCTGAGCATCACTGCTGCATCACAGCAGCAACTTCTCACCAGTGCAGTATGAACTGAACCAGTATAGGAGTGCCGCTTTTAGTGTCCTGTTCACTCACCTCTCCGCCCTTCACAGCTCTGGAGAGCTGGAGGGAAATGCCCACACTGCCCTCCGATTCCCAGAAGTCAGAGGGCATCATGGGCATGTCCCTCCAGCCCTCCAGAGTTGTGCAGGGAGGAGAGATGAGCAAACAGAACGAACCTGAGGTGGCTCTGTGCAGAGCTACCTCTGCAGTTCATTGCAGCTTCAGGGCCGCCCACACAATAGCGTGTGAGCCTCCACAGGCATTAATTATGCCAGTGGAGAGCTGTTTCTGCCGCTGTGCAGAAATGGCCTTTGTCTCTTATTTGGGGGCCAAATTGGGTGCGTCCTTACTCCCTGTTATGTCCCTGATCATCCCCATATATTATTGCAATATATTTTTCTTTAAAATCATATTGGCAAAAGCCAGTTTTCACAGCACCTCTCTGTGTAGGTAGCAGCATGTTCACATGACAGCAAGCTAAAGGTCAAAAGTTTGTTTTAACATGACCTAATTAAGAGAATGAGTTACTCCAGCATAACCTGGAGGTATTGTCCTGTTTAAGGGCATGCTTGATTACCACACCTTGCAAAGATACTGTTAAGACAAAGAATATGGAAAGCCACTTTAGCATCAGATGCTGCATTTTCACTATCTCTTCTAGAAACCATGTCAGCAACAGATGGTTGCTTCCTTGCATTTCCTCAACCTATTGATACAATCTCCCTAAACCAATCAATTCCTTTCTAATCTGATGTCTCGGCCAAATCTGAATAACCTGGGCAGTGTTTCTACAGAGTTACTCTGCATAAAGCCATTCTGTGCTTCCTGACTTAATCTAAGAGCAATTGATTACATTGTCCCAGGTCCGTCCGTCCATCCGCCCTTCCTTCCTTCCTTCCTTCCTTCCTTCCTTCCTTCCTTCCTTCCTTCCTTCCTTCCTGTTAATACAACTAGGGTTGCTCGGCCCCCTACCCAAATTAATTGTCTTTCTGCAGGTGGGGAGGAGTGCAATTCAATGCTTGCCCTGGGCACTATTTGCTGAAAGGATGACACAAACATCCCCCCACACTTACCCCAGAAGACTTCAAGCCCCAGCAAATGCAAGCAAGCTCCACAGCTGAGGAAGCTATGTCAGGTTGCAGCAGAGTCAGGCCTTGTCAGAGTTTGTTCAGAAGTCAGTCAGATGAAGAAGCCCAGCCAGCAATCAGCAGCAGGCCCAGAAGCACTGACTTTCTTTGAAGAGGCCTGGCAGGGCAGCCAGTTATTTAAAGAAGTCCAGGAGGACTGGCGAGTGAACTCATCACTCCAAGGCAAGTATCCATTGTCCTGGAGCTTGACACTCCTAAGGACTGGATTGAAGAGGGAGGACTGGCTGATCCCAAGGTCAACCTTCCCTTGGGGAAGCGTTAAAAATATGTCCAGGTGCAATCAGGGAAGAAAAGCCAGACCCAGTCCAAGTCAGCTGGGAATAGGTAAATGGCAGGTCAGAGTGGAAAGAACCCTTTCCCCTTGCTGTAATCTAAGACTCTATCCTGGGGCACTTGCTGAACTAAAAGTAACCCTGGAGTTGGAAGGTGAGACAGCCCTGGACCCAGACCTGGCAGTAGCAGAACATATCAAGAAACAAAATTGAAATGATATTTTTAGATCAATGCGTCAGGATTGAGAAATCAAACTTATGTTCTACTCTTTGTTTCTCACTTATTCTGAAGACACTCTAAGAAGACAACTGGAAAAGGACTCTTTATGGACAAAAAATACTACTGCTTTGCCATGTGTTCCTATTCATAATCAGCTATTAGTGAATGAACAACTTTGTAGATTCCAGTGACTCTATATTTGAGTGCATTTCTGAATAATAGGAGTACAGACACAATTGCCCTAAAATAAAATTTTAAATTACACTAGCTATATTGTGGCATCATAAAAAAAAAGAATAGGGAACATGTGGAAAAGAGCTTTCAAGTCCATGTCTCTGAAACAGGAATGTTCTTATGAATGCCTTGGGCAACACTGGATTTTTTTTGACAGCTGTATTATTTGTTCATCTATCATTCAGACTTTTCCATGCAGTCAAATGTATAAGCTGTACTATAAAATATGTCAGCAGCTACTAATTGCTCCTGAGAGGGTTTTAGTGTAAGCGCAATGAAAGGTATAATTTAAGAAACAATTTTAGCAAGCAGCAGATAAAACAATTAGACTAAAGATCTTTTGTGTGAAAGAAGTGGCTGGCAGCACACTCATCACGACTTCACAGTTTAGCAAAAAGATTTAGCAAGTTGCAGATACAACATTTATCTGAAAACTCTTATGTGAAAATAATAGATATGCAAAAAGGAGAGGCCAGTTTGAATGAAAACAACTCAGATAAAGCCAGCCATTTACTTTTCATATACAAGGCTTAGGTCAACGTATGTACATCTAGTGGCAAAACCCCTGTGGCATTCAGTCTGTCTATTATACTTGAACAAGAAATTTAACGCAACACATTTATGTCATAAATGCATGAGCCATAACCAACTCGTTGACATTGTATGTAACCTCTGAAAACATTTTGCCTAGTTTCTGTGTTGACCATATTTGAAAAGAGAGTAAGTAGGTATGTATAAGCTGACTAAAAAATGCAATATAGAAGCCAAGTTATAAAAGGAAGACAAGTTGAAGACCATTTTTGTCCACTTTAGTTTTCACTTTTTCCCTTGCATTCTCCACTGTTCTCTGAACCTATTAGTTCATGTGCACTTAGAGATACTTCTTCCTATTATTCATCTGACAAAAGTAGTTTCAGGCTTAGAAAATCAGATATTTCTGACAACGTGGCACCATAATCTAGGTTGTAAAAATACCAATAGGTTATATTAAGTAGAGATACACAACAAAATTTTATTCTGGAGCATTTTCTCAATTTAAAAAATTGATATTAGATATAATTTAAATATATTCAGTGTTGTTATACTTATATGATATTCCAATTGGTTCCACATTTTGTTGCTGCCCAAGCAGTATGTAAAAAATATAAGGAATTGTACCTTCAATCAAGTGATTCACTCTTTCAGCTTTTAATCAAATAGAAGAAAGCACCCCTTTCTACAAAAAAAATAATACTTACATATAGATCCTCTGAAGATGCCAGCCACAGATGCAGGCGAAACGTCAGGAGAGATTGCTGCTAGAACACGGCCATACAGCCCGGAAACCACACAGCACCCAAACTTACGTATAGAGTTGGCTGATGGCCTAAGTACATGATACACATGACATGAGTAGAGTCACTGATGCCTGACTAGATATGTAGTCACTAGTGGTAAGCACTAGTGAAAATTATTAGTAAATTTCAGGTTCAAATAATTAAAACCCCAGAAATTATCAGGACCAATACTGTCAGATTTATTCAGCTTCTACCACTTTTTTTGTTTTTGTTTCTATTATCTGAATGTGAATTTTATTATCCAGCCCGGCCAAGAGCAGCATTCAATTACAGTTCTTCCAGGTAGACTTGAGAAGCAGCAGTGGAGAAAATTGCAACTGGGTGTTGTGCTTGACTGGACTGAGAACAGCATTCAGTATCTTTTCCTCCTCCCTCCCCACTTCATCTCACAACCTCCTGGGCTTGGGAAGCACTAGCAGTGAGGAGAACAACTTCATGGGGGCGCTCCTAAAGTCAGTTTTTTTTATTTTTTATTGTATCATTTGAATTTTACAGTTTATAGTAATTTCCTTCTTCATACATTTTCAAACAATACTTTTCCCCTTTTCTCCCTCCCCCATTACTTCTTCTTCATAGTTTTGTCACACAAACAGCAGTAAGTTCATTCTCTGTAGCCTCTTCTCCCATATTTCTTCATTGACTCAAGCTTCTTTCATCCAGTCCACGTATATTATCCATATCTTCAAAATTTCATTCTGTTTATCTTGCCACGTCTTATTTTTGGTTAGTATATGCTCCTAAAGTCAGTGACCATTCCCTTTTGTGATAAAGGGCGGATGAACTAGGAGTGTGCTTGACTGCAGGTGGAAAGTTTTCCTTCAAGAGGCACCTGTGGGTGAATAAGTCTGTTCTGAAACTGAAACCTATGATAACTAAGAAGAAGAAAACTGTTCTGTAACATCTAAGAAGTATCTGCCTAAAGTAACACTTTTGTGCTTCTCTGAACCATCCTGAGAAGAGAAGTTTATTAAAATAAAAATCCAGCTTTTGTGTTTAAACATTCAAAAGCCTCTCTTTAAGTTCCAGTTATTTTGCTTCAGTTCATGGTGGCAGCATTTATAACTATAGCTCATTCCGCACATACAAAATAATGCACTTTCAAACTGCTTTCAGTGCTCTTTGAAGCTGTGCAGAATGGCAAAATCCACTTGCAAACAATTGTGAAAGTGGTTTCAAAACGCATTATTTTGAGTGTGCGGAAGGGGCCTATGAATTGGGTTGCCGTGACAGGAGTTCTGTTTAAAAGACCTGTGTGCATGAGTTAAGGGGAGTGTCTTAGGCCAACAAATTCAGCTATCCAAACAACCACCCTCAGCAACCTCCCTCCCTTTTTTTGGCCTCTGTTTTCCCCCAGCGAGTGGGTGCTGTTACATCCAGCATCACATAAATAGCTTATAGCATCATCACCTTTACACTTTGCTGCCTCCCCTGGATTATTAGGGGGTCTTCTGTTAAGGCATAATTAATTTTCTGCATAGTTAATGCTTGTTCCATACAGCATTTTGGACTCACGTGTCCCAGGTTTTTGGTTGTGTTGCTAGCTGTGTGTTTCTTAGCTGCTGTGTTTTCTGTTGCAGCTTTCAACATGAGCTCACAATGTGCAATAAAACAATAAATTTTCTATTCAGATGAAACACATGGTGCTGTAAACATCAGAGTATGTCAATATTAGTAAAATTGGTGTGTGTGCGTTTTAAGGCTTCCGGTTAAAGATAGAAGTGGGGACAAAACCTGCTGATAGCCTGTGACATCCCTGGCCACTTTGGGCTATTGTACTGACATCCCTGGCCATTACTGATGAGAATGCAGACATGCAGCAATGGGCTTCTGTACTACTATTTAAAGGATGCTCTATGGTTGCAAGATTTTTCCTTAGCAAAATCAAAACAAAGCTTGTCTAGGCAGGCAAATCTGGATGTCCCATCCCAAATGTCCCATCCCATCCCAAATCTGGATGTCCCATCCCAAAATGCTTTATAGATCTGTTCAAAATATGTCAGTCCAAAACTTACTTAAAATTACACATTTTCAGGAATTTACAATTGAAAAGAAGTATGATACTTGTTGAACCTGCTCCCTCAATTTTGGTCTAAGCCTTTCCACTTAAGTTACAAACATTATAAACGGTTGCACAATTCAGCAACTTGACTGTATGGAACTTCATCAGTTTGAAACTTGTCCTTCCTTTCTGACTCTGAACATCCTGGGATTTTATCTAATAATGAGCGAATAATCTTGGACTGACTCACCCTACAGAATACACAACAGGAAAAAAAAGTCCAGGTTTCCACTTCCCCAGACTTTCAGAGGCACAATGATTAAAGAGGACTTGACCTGGGGCGTACAGACTGCCGCGTTGGTTAAGAAGGCCCAGCAAAGATGGTACTATCTGAGACTTTTAAGGAAACAACAACTGAATGGAAAACTCCTGGTGTCCTTTTACCGCTGTGCTATAGAGAGTGTCTTAACCTACTGCATCTGTGTATGGTTCTCCAGTTGCACAGTGGCAGATAGGAAGGTGCTCCAAAGGGTGATCACTACTGCACAGAGGATTATCGGCTGCCCTCTCCCCTCCTTGGAAGAACTCTATAATTCTCGAAGCCTAAAGAAAACCCAAAATATTCTGAGAGACGTGTCTCATCCAGCACACTCTCTTTTTGAACTGTTACCATCCGGCAGACGTTGCAGGTCTATCAAAACTAGGACAAAGAGGCTTAGAGACAGCTTCTACTCTAGAGCTGTGGCTATGCTAAACTCTGTGGCTTCGTGTTGATGTGTTTGGGGCTGTGTAGGGATGGGTGGAGGAAGGGGAAAGTGAGGATGGGGTATGAATCTGAAATTGTGTGCATCGAGGAATGCTGCTGAAAATTTTGTTGTGCGTGCACAATGACAATAAAATGCTTATGCTTATGCAGAAGATAAAGTAGAACATGTAGCTAATGTGAAAGCTCTCCTTTGAATATAAGTTACCAAAGCATAGGCAGTGGTGCAGGAATATACCAAATGTTTAATGATGATTTGAAAGCAGGAGATCTTGAAAGTTAAGACTGGCACTTTGTATCCTCAACCCTTTGTCTTAGAGCTTGTTTTGCTAGGTCTATATCTAGCCCCAGCAGAGTATGGGGCAGGAGAGTTGTGATGAAGTTGTTCTGTAACTGTAACAAAAGAAACTCACACTGCCATGACACAGCTTTGATCTTTGGATGGAGAACTGGAAAGGCTATGGAAATTTACCTAAAACAAGCTTGTAGCCAAATGGGCTTACATCAAAGGCACATGGCAGGAAGGAAGTTCTCCTGAGAGGTAAAGGAACAAAGGTAGTTAGATTCTACCATGGGCTGTCCGAGAGGAAGCATCTCTCGGTCAGAGGTCCAGACAGAAAAGGTGATGAGAACGTGAGTTGCTGAGAAATCTCTATAATAGGAATTTGTTTACTTTCTTTGTTTTCAATTTTACAATACAATCTTTGAGAACTCAGTGGCTTGAAGTATTTTGGAGAAAATAACCCATCCAGGCTATTCATGATAAGAGTCAACACTCCTTATTTTGCTTTTGGCGGCCTTAAGTCATTTAGGCAGCTTACCATATCATTGATGTAGTGGATGTAGTAAATAGCGAGCATGGGGATCAGAAGATATCCCATATCCATTCAGCACAGCACAAATAAGATGTATGGGGGACATTTTAAAAAGAGGCAACAAATAAGGCAACAAATAAGACATCCTGTGGATGTCTTCAAAAAGCTGCCTCTCATTTTTTTTTTGTCCAGACAGCACAGGTCAGAGGAAAAAAGAAGCTGTTTCCCACCTGAACATTAAGCACTCTGGTCAGTTTCCTCCTCAGTTTAAATATGAAACTTAGTTGTACTCAGCTCATCCTGCTGTTTCTGGCAATATATATTCTCCTCTTTTATTTTTGATGAGGTGTCTATGAAGCAATTCATACACAATATGAGAATCTTACTCACTCAGAGGACTGGTCTACCACCTATTGAGAAGTATTGGGTAGACTTCTGTTGTCCCAATGATTTTCAATGGGCAGTAAACCAGACCTCTGAGTGACTAAGATACTCATAGCATGTACACTTACTTCACAGACACCTCATCAATTTTTAAAAAATTAAAACTATATATTGCTGGAATTGGCAGGATGAGCTGGGTACAACTATATACTTTTTGGATTGAAAAGCTGCCAGGACTGAAGCCTGCAGAGCAAATGTCCTGGGACAATCTTCAGCAAATGGAGGCAGGAAGAATCCCTTCAGCAGCACACAAAACATTGGGCACAAGCTGAAATGGAAACTGACCATAGAGCTTAACAGTTGGGTGGGAAAAATAAGATGCCTCCTGAACGCCACACAGCCAGGTAGGAAATGTTTTGCAGACAACTTTAGGGATTATAAAGACCATCTTTTGTGTCTTCAAAATAAGTTGGCTTGGGCTGAAATAAGATGCCTTGAGGATTTCTTGGGGATCAATCTGTGTGGAGTTCCTTCCAAAATACTTTTTTTTTTTTTGCATCCTCAGGATGTCCTATTTGGGCTGTGCAAAATGGGCTCCTGTCTGACTTGGTTAAAGGTGTTCCATTAGATTCCCTTTTCTACTGCATCTAACTCTAAATGCGGATTGATTGTAGAGGGCACAAATAAGAAAATACAATCTTCTAACAACAGTGGATGATTCTAGTTTATTCCATAATCCAGGTCGTGAAATGGAGACACAGGCTGCTTTGAGGTCAATAAAGGCGGCATATATTGAGGTCAAATCTTTAGAGCTATACTTTTATAGTTAAATGTTGCAAAGTGAAGCAGTGAACCAATCTGGATCAGCTTTGCCTGAAACCTGCTCGTTCTAGCACAATTATATTCTCCTGCTCAAACCAGGTTATAAATTAATCTAAAAGAGGGCTACATATAATTTGCTGTTAACATTTATCAGGCTATACACCTATAACTTGAAAAGTCATCTCTTCTTTCTTCTTTGAAAAAAAAAAGCAACAATGACCACCATACCCCAACCTTTAGGTATGTGGCCACACATCAATAAATGTGACACTAGGAAAAAAAGTATACCATTGTGTATTTTCTTTCAAGCATCTTAGAGGAATGGCATCAAATCCAGGTGCTTTGCTTCTTTTAAGCCAATTGATGTGTGATTTCACCTCTCCTGGGGTAACTGGAGGACACCTCAGCAAATTCTCCGGAAGTGGTGGTAAAGAGATCTGAGAATGATCCACATACATTTTCTGGAAAAAAAAGAAACCTATTTCTTCGGAGGTATGAGTTCAGAGAAGTGTTTTTTTACATAATCAGCTTGAAGTTAGCTTCCAAAGGAGTGTTGGATTTTTATTTTTAGTGCCAAGATAAGGACCCTCCCTTATTTTCTAGTTTACTCCTTTTTTCGTCAAACTTTTTTTCTGACATACTCGAATCTAGTGTAATCATAGAATCATAGAGCTGGAAGAGACCCCAAGGGCCATCAAGTCCAACCCCCAGCAGTGCAGGAACACATAATTAAAGCACTCCTGACAGATGGCCATCCAGACTCTTTAAAAACCTCCGAAGAAGGAGACTCCACCACATGCTGAGGCAGTGCATTCCACTGTTGAACATCACTTACTGTCAGGAAGTTTTCCCTGATGTTTAGGTGGAATCTCTTTTCCTTCACCTTGAACCCATTACTCCTGGTCGTAGCCTCTGGTGTTATGCTGAGATAATGATGTTATGCTAAGATAAGATAATGATGTTATGCTAAGATAAAAGCCATTTTGACATCAACAAAAAAGTTTGATGAAACACTGCTGAATATTGCATGAACAACAGATTAGAATTTAATTATGAAAAATCTAAGGTTCTTGTTTTTGCTAAAACTTGTTGGTATAACTGAAAGTTAAATGACCATAGCCTGGAACAAGTAAAACAATTTAGATATCTAGGACTCCTCTTCCAGTATAACACTTCATGGACCTCCTATAGAAAATCAGCCATAGCTATAGCCAATATCACTGCATCAGCTATCACTTAAAAAAATAATAGAGGTAATCAATCAGTTTGTACCCACAGCTTTAAAAATCTTCAGCGCTAAGATAAGCACTTTTATATGGCATCCTATTGTGGATTGGAGCTGACAGCTGCTCAATCAAGCTACCACAATCTACTTTTTAACGCAAAATCATGGGAATGCTGAGGTGCATTTCTTACACAGCCCTATGTGCTGAAACTGGCTAGTACAAGATGGAGAACTTAGCATGGCTTAGAGCATTTAAGTACTGGCTGCAGGTATGCTATAACTCTGACCCTTCAAATCTGGTTTGTTATGGCTCAGCCTGGTCTGACTGGGGACCCCTGGGAGAAGACTCAGATGGAAAGGAGGGGACAGTTTTGGTTCCAGAGACCCAGGCACTGCCTGTAAACACAGAGCCTGAGCAGTGAGTAGTTCCTGCAGGACCAGCTTTATCTTGGTTCCAGGCTCTGTGTTCTCATTAAATTACTGAACTCACTAAGAACTATATTTGGCCCTTTCTGCACACAGGCCGGTGGAGGCTTGGGACCGTTAGCATGCTAGCTTGTGAGTGGCCCCGGCTTTACCCTCAGACAGAGAGGTGGCTCCATATGGAGCCACCTCTGGTCATCCCCTTCCACTCACTGACCTATCCAGTGCTGTTCTGGAGGGCTGCAGGGACCCGCCCACTCTGCCCTCCAACCTCCAGGGGTTACTGAAATTTTGGTGTGAGTAGCTTTAAAAATGTGCCCCTGACAGGCTTGGAATCCCAAGCACACCAGGCCATATCTTTTCCTCCTACAAAATCTGAAGCAGCACATACCTTATGCTCTCACTCGCTTTAATGTTATGCAATCTGCCCTATTTTCTGAAAGATCCCAGAGAGTACCATATGCAGAAGGAGTCTGTCCTTGTGATTCAGGAGCTATTGAAACATTACAACATATTTTATTCTTTTGCTCATTCTATGCTGAAATTTGGGCCAAGTTCTAAACACCTACTCTTGCACTGAGAGCTGATTCTTCTGTTTTAGCTTTGATGTCCTTTTTATTAAATAGCTCTACCAAAATCTGTGTAAGGGTAGCTAGCTTCCTACAGGGCACTATAATCTTCGCATTGTTTGGAATAAGTGTTAATTTTAGGGATTGTAAAATAAATAACATATGTTTTTATAATATTTTTCTATTTTGTTTTGTATTACTTTTTATGTTAATCAGCTGTGTCTCCTTTTAATTGTAATAATGGATTATATTTCTGATGCCAATAAGTGCTTACGTATGTATTCATCAATACAGGCTTCATCAAACCAAGGTTTAGATTATTATTTAATTTATTAGCACTCTTGCTAGCAGCATTGAATAAAATAAGATTTTACTTATGTATAAAATTTTTACCCATATTTATTATTTAGATTTATTCCCTGCTGCTAACAACAGTTTCATATACAGTTAAAGGATTCTGTGAAGGGTTAGAATTCAACAATGCTGAGCAGTAGGAATGGAGATTTTCAGCCTTTAACAAATCTTTCAACTTGCATTCAAGATGAAATGACAATCTAACTTGACAGCCTATTTGTTCTGTTGGAACTATCTGGATTGGATATTGAACCAAAACCTCAAATTCAGGAAATAATGTGACCTGGCAAAATAAGAGAAGCTGGCCATCCACTAGCGTTTGGGACTCTTTTGTTTGGAGAGGAGACGTCTGAGGGGGGACATGATTGAAGTCTATAAAATTATGCATGGGGTAGAAAATGTTGACAGAGAGAAATTTTTCTCTCTCACAATACTAGAACCAGGGGGCATACATTGAAAATGCTGGGGGGAAGAATAAAATGAAACACTTCTTCATGCAACGTGTGATTGGTGTTTGGAATATGCTGCCACAGGAGGTGGTGATGGCCAATAACCTGGATAGCTTTAAAAGGGGCTTGGACAGATTTATGGAGGAGAAGTCAATCTATGGCTACCAATCTTGATCCTCTTTGATCTGAGATTGCAAATGCCTTAACAGTCCAGGTGCTCGGGAGCAACAGCCACAGAAGGCCATTGCTTTCACATCCTGCATGTGAGCTCCCAATGGCACCTGGTGGGCCACTGCGAGTAGCAGAGAGCTGGACTAGATGGACCCTGGTCTGATCCAGCTGGCTTGTTCTTATGTTCTTATGTACAAATGGCAAAATTTGGAAGTCCTTAACCTTAAATAGTAAATAAGAGTATACCAACATGTAATCTATAGTGCTGGCCCTAGTTTCTGCCATGTAGGTAAATTTCCCAGGATAATCACCATATGTGGAATGATCTAGGATATGTAAACCTATCCTGTAAACTAATTTGGCTAAGCAAAGGCCTGCAAAACTGGACCACTCCTATTTTGATTACAGCTCTTCCAAAAGTTGAATTGTTGAGAACAGATACTTTGAAAGAAAAAGTGAAAAGATTTTCTCAGTTGTTAATTACATTGAAACAGAGGAATACTATTAATAATATAAAGTACAAAACAGAAGCTAAATGGGTAAAAATGTAAGTTTGCACTGTTCTTAGTTTTTCTGATACTTGCTGCACTGTGGGAGAGAGAGATAAGAGTTAATACAAAAAAAGAGTTTGTGGCCCCAATCCAGCAAATGCGATGTACAAGAAATGGAAACCAGACAAAATAGTATTTCTAGATCAAGAAATAAATAAATGTCAAATAAATAAATAAATACATACATACATACATACATACATACATACATACATACATACATACATACCTACCACATGAAAGTCATTGAACCACTTGATTTTTAAGGCATGAGAATTTCTCATGCCTACACTTTAGTTTTTGTTTTGTTTATTCTTGTAAGCTTTTGATGTGGACTTCAACCACACTCTTGAGATACTGATGAAGTTGAATCTGTGAATGTGAAAGCCCAAAGGTCAATAATTCACTGTCATAGCACTGAATTACAGTTCTTCCTTGCTTTTTTAAAAAAAAAATAGAGTAATGCTAGCTAGTTACTGGTGATAATAAATTATTGCAGAAAAATACAACAAAAGAATATGAAATGCATGTAGCGAGAACACTAACCAGGTTCATTCCCTTTCACAGGGAAGTACTAGAGACTGTGTTTTTATATTTGCTTAAATAATTGCAATCTTTGTGTGGTTTTTTTAATGTATGTTCCTAATGTTTTGCCTGCATCTGTGGGCTGGCATCTTCAGAGGTGTATCACAGAGAGAAGTGTGTTAACACACATACACAGAGAGAGAGGGGGGGGGTCACCCACTGGTTTAAACCAGTGTGTGTGGGGGGGTACTTCTCACAGTTACCGCCCCTGCATTGGGTCTGCCCTGCGTTATCTGCTCCAACCCGGCTTAAATGAGAATCACATTATCTGCAATTCTTTTTAGGTTGCAATGCAGTGAAGAGGGACAGGGACAGCCACAACAGACTTGCCTCCACCCAGCTGCATTGGCTCTGGGGCCGCCTTCATGGAGGAGTGCGAACAGCCCAGGGCTGCACCAGGCTCATCTATCCCGGCTGTGCCCCACATTACTTTTGCTGTATGGAAAAGGTCAGAGAGAGATTCTGAACCCAAATGTGTTTCTACCATTTACAACAATTTCTTTGGTCCAAAGTAGGTTTGACCACATCATGTCTAGTTTGGTCCTCTCCTTCTCCTTTCTATATTTGAACTGTTGTGTTTTCTCCCCTTCTCATTCAAACCTTCCTTCCCCCAGCTATGTGGGGTCACCTTCAATCTGGAGTTGGCAACAGAGCTATCGGGGTACAATTAGCACCCATTCAGGAAACAACAGTTAATCATTCTGAGTTATCAGTCTAACAAAGTAATGTCAAACAATCATCCATATATAATAAATTCAATTCAAACAATTTATGTAAAATATCTGTATATTCCACCTTGACTCTGCATGCCACAAAATATGCTCTCTCACAAAGAAAATGCATCCATAAACCTCTGACAGCTTCTAATGCTCCCTAGCTGCTGTTTATATCTCCAGCTGCAACATTTCTCCCATTGCTTTTTAACAGTCTTTGTTAGAATAGTGTAAGCACATTTTATAATTCCCATAATATGCACCTGCTAGCCAAAAGGCCTTTGGTTAGGCATTCAGATGAAAATTCTGGCATATCAAATATCAACATTCTGGCATATCCCAGAACCACACCAAAATCATGTGTTTAAAATATGCTTGCTTATATCCTGGGGTGCTTATTTGCTTCTTAGTTTTTTCCAGAGTCTATTTGTAATTCCCTCTTAACTTCCCCATACAGTGGATCACTCCTGCAAGACAAGTCAGAGCCCTCCCTCAAGCAGCAACATCCTCATCTTCTTTCATGCAGACAAGGCAGCCTTATGTTCAGCCCGGAAGAAAATATGTAATCCCTTCTCAAATCCATTAAGTCAAACTGGCCAGCAGGACTTGGAAAGTCATCTGAGGCTTTCTCTATAGGGAATGCCCACATCTCCAGCTACTTTTAACACAGAAATACAATATTTTCTTCTGAAAATTAGTACATGGTGCCAAATACTGTAGAACATCAACCAACTATTTCATGGTTTATGTGTTGCAGTAATAATTTAATTTAATCAAAAATGACATAATTTATTCCAATCAAGCCTTTGTGGATTTGGCAAAGAATCCTTAGGAATCTTAAAAAAACAAGGATACATTATAGTATCAGCATGCAAAACACTGTCACACTGTGACTGCATATCTCTTTAAGCTGAACTAATGGAACAGCTGCTTCTGTAGTAAGAAGGTAATAGAAAAACTTGGTGTAAATCAAGAAATTAGCCATGGTGAATTCCCAGTTAAATGCATGGAGCTTAAATGTACAGTTAAGCTTTTTACAGTGCAATCCTAGGAAGAGTTTACAATGAGTTACTCTACTCTAGCCCTAGTTAATTCTTTCTCTCTCTCTCTCTCTCTCTCTCTCTCTCTGTATATATATACACACACAAATGATTGGCTAAGATGGCAGTATTTTCATGCTGAACTTGAAAAAAGCAATTTTTCAAAGAAGATTACCTTAGGAACCAGGAAATGTCATACTAACAATTATTCCATCTGAAAGGGTGGAAAGCAGATTTAAAGAGAGAATTGTGGAAACGTATAGAAAGCCACACTCTGACCTAGATAGCCAAGACTACCCTGATCATGTCAGATCTAAGAACCTAAACAGGGCCTGACCTGATCAGTATTTGGAAGGGATATTGGCTTGCAAGCCCCTCGTAAGAGGGGGAGGGCATTTTTCTTCAATGCATCATCTCGTCATAGACAGTTCCAAATAAGATGGATATTTAAAAGGGGGGGTTGGGGGGGGGTCTGCTTGCCACGACAGAGTGGTACTCTTTTTGACCCCAGCTCTAATTGAAAAATCTCTTAAAAGAGGATCAGTAAAATGATGTTTTCAGGACATCATATAAGACTGATTGCTTAATTTTAAATTGTGTTGTTTTTAAGCAAAAAGGCTCATTAGAAGAAGGGCAAATAATGAAAACCCTGAGGTATCAGGTGGTGCTAAAGGGCTGTTCTAAACAGCCCATCATTCATTCTACAGCATGGTGAATTGGGAGGGAGCATCTTCAGTGGTGAAGTAAATCACCCAAATCTTTAGTTACCTGTGGGACATGTTGGAAGTAAAGCTGAGCACCTCCTGAATTAGCACCTCCTGAATGGTCTCCTGAATTAGTTAGCACAACTAGTTAGCACTTCATTCTGTTTGATTTCAGTAAAATCAGGATATAATATGTTAACAAATCCAGAACTATCTGAAATATATCCTTATAAGTGACTCTCATTCACTGAAAAAAAATCATTTTACTTAAAATTAGAATTGCAATGATGTGAGAACATTATGGACATTGGGGTTTAAAATAATTGCTCAAAACAACCACATCCTTTCTCTTTTTCAGTTTTTAGATGACAACACTCTTAGGCCGTTTCCGCATGGAGGGGGAAGCGGCTAGGTCGGCGCATTTCGCGCCGACTCGACGATGCTGGGACCGTCCTCATGGACGGTCCTGAAAAGAGCCGGGACACCGGCACCATGGAGTACTGGTGCCCGGCCGACCCGGCGTGTCCCCGGGTCTCCGGCACGTTGCCGAAGCCTGGGGACACACACCCCCGGCCCTGTGCGCCTGCTCCAGCGGGGCAGGGGGGGTGTCCCCAGGCCTCAGCGACGCGCCGGAGGCCCGGGGACAAGGTAAGTGCCGGGAGGGAGTGGGGGGAGGCGTCTTGAAGCTGCTGCCGTTCGCTCGGCAGCGGTTTCAAGGCGGCGTTTCCCCAACAAGTACGCTTCTAAGCGCACTGGGGAAACACCGGCTTCGCGGCGGTCGGGCGGCACGAGGGCAGCGCGGTTGTGATGCAGCTGTGCCCCCTGTGCGAATGGTGGCCTGGGGATGGCGTTTTTGCCGTCCCCAGGCCGCCATATTCCGCCCGTGTGGAAACGGCCTTAGTATTTATGAGAAACACTACTGACTAGTAAAACCAATCAATCACAGCCATATTGGGTGTGTATTACTGGCTGATAGAAAATACATAGTCATATATAAAATGAGAAGTGGGTGAAAGAGGGTAAGGTTGTTTTATGTGGTTATACAATTGTACATGTAAACTCATATAAATAATGTCAAGTTATTGTACTGTTTAGTACTAAATGACAGTTTCTCTCAATACAACTGAAGTAATGGAAAGCTTAGAAAATATTTTTCAATGTACTATCTTGTTGCCATAGTATCTCATTCTTTGCTTGCAATTGAATAATAAAAAGAAGGTACAAGTATGGACAAACTTGAATACTTATTTTTTCAAAAAAGGACCAGCCTCATCTAACTCTCAATTTGTGGTAACAATGAGGGAGAAAAGCCTGCTTCAATGGAAAACTCTGTCAGAGAAGTCGGTTTTTATGCTTGCTAATCAATGTGAAATTACATTTTCTACATGCATAATATACTTTAAAATTGACTTGTACTATCATTGGAAAGCATGCAGCAGATTTCTTCAAATAGTTATTACCATAACTTGCTTGATCCTCATTGCCTAGTGGAAATATTTAATCTATAATAAGTCTAATTAAATGCAGTGGTTCTACCTCACAATAAAAATATCTGGTATTGGACTTCTAATATGTTTAATATTTTGAATAATGTGTTAAAAGTGAGTGTACTTGAAATGTACTTGAAATAATGCCCCTCCCATTTTAATTTTGTAGGTGAGCAATTTGATATTTAAATATTAAGGAAGAATGTACATTAAGGACATCCAATTATTAAGGAAAACAATGCAAATGTAGACATTGTTTTCTTGAGTTTTTCATAAGTTGAATGATCTTCTGTACCTGGAACAGAATAAGATATCTTCTTTACACATACAGAGATCCAGGCAGTTTGGGTCACAATGAAGATGTGGTAGTGGGTGTTCTTATTTACACAGTGCCATAACATGTGTTTTACGAATTAGTTTTAAAATGCAGGTACCTAGGAACTTCAATATGTCATGAGAATAGGCAGAAGAGGGGTGTATTCTAACTGTATGAATTAATTTTAGCCACTCATATTTAGGCTTGGTTTCAACTAAATATAAATATAAAATGATAAATGAAAAGTTTCACTGGAAAGTTATGTGACAACAAAGTAATACAATGTAAGTATTTTCTGGTTTGCATTCCAGTTTCAAAGAAAAGAATTATATAAGACAGTAACAGATTTTTGGACACCTGAGGGTGATGAAGCTGGAAGACTAAAGATCATGGGAATGGACAGATCAACCTTAAAAGAGTGGGAAGATAAGGGGGAAGCAAGGCTGTTAGTAGAGAGGATATGATGAATGGACAGGAAGCCAAATAAGTCATATAAGAAAAGTTCTAGAATGTGAAAGATTAAAAAAAAACACAGCTTTGTTTTAACTAGTTTCTTTAATTAATTAAACTAATCTCCATCATATTTATATTCTAACTTATTTAAATAGATAGGCTGTGCTAAGGCAGCCTGCCTGTGGCTGTCTTTTCTGACAGAGCCATCCTGACTCTAAACACAGCCAACATCTTCTGCCAACCTTGTTCATCATTCCCTGCTCAAAATGTGCCAAGAAATACCCAGCTCTATTTCCCTAGCCTGATATGCTGCACAGTCACCAGCAGGTTTGGAAAGATGTTGCTCAGCACGAATAGCTGCTCCTTCCTAGCAACACTCCTTCATACAGCCAATGATGTGCTTCTCCAGACATTCCCTCCACCACATTGGATGTCTTATGTTGCTTGCTGATCATCACTACCTATTGTAATCAGTCCACATAATTCCTGCTAAACCTGTTATGGCCTAAACAGTCATTGACCAGATTAATTTAACCACCATCATTATGATATCATGAAGCAGGTTAAAAAAGACACCTCCAAGAGCCCATCAGGGAGTACTCAAAATTTCTACTCAGTTCCAATTACCAACCGGCTTATGCCAGGATGCTTAAAGAAAATTGGAAAGACACAGCTAGCAACAAAATCTGATCAGGAGAGACATGGTTACAATGTGCTGAAACAGTTTGGTCTCTCTATTGGTTTTATGCCTCCTTCTAGCGGGCCTAGGCAAACACCTCCCCAGCATTAATGCCAGGAATTCTACTTCAACATTTTCACTGATATACTTTAGCTGCCCACTGGAAACTAAAGAGCACAACAGCTCACAAATTTCCTTTAAATGATTCATAACATTTCAAGACAATGCGTTCTGATTAGTTTGGAGAACCTCACTCTGGTCTGCAGATGAGATGAAAAATGTACATATGTTCAAGAATTGGATAGATGGCTCTACACGATTTCAACAAGCCTTTTTGAAATGTGAACAACTCCACTTCAGTCCTTTTTCAGATTGTAGTTCAGGCAAAAGATCAGCTGCGTCTTCCTAGTTTCAGTTCAATTTAATTGGATGTGCAACTTGGCATATGTTAAAATTATCTGAATGGCACCAAATAATTATAACAAAGAAAATTGCACAGATACAGCTAGAGTGACTGATCCAGCAGTGAGGATGCACATTTTACCCATAAACTACTTATACTGCAGAACAGTTCAAAAGTTCAGTTTAAAATATTTTTAAAATAAGTATGTAATATAATATTAACTAAAAGATCTTGAAAGTTACTGTGATGGGTAGTGCAATCTGGTGGGGGGGGGGTGAATCCTCTGGAAGCAGCATGAGCACTTGGAGTACTTACATTAGTGGAGGAGCAAATTCACAGGCTTCCCAGCCACTGTGGTGACCTGTGGTACCTGACCATAATGCCTGGCCTCAAGCTGGGATTTGCATGCTGCCCCAGTTATGCTGGCATTCTAGGCGCATTCCAAGGAGTAAGGCTGACCTTAGTTGGCCTCCAGACCCCTGCTGGTAGAGATATGCCATGATTTTCATGGTGTATTTCTATTCTCCCCTGTGGAAGAGTAGGAGGTTTGTTTGTTTGTTTGTTTTTTAAAAAAGGCTTCCCACACAGTCAGAAAGACCTGTGGAGTGGTCAGAGTGATGCCCAAGTGTTGCCATCCCTGTTCACCTCAGCTTTGGACTGAGCAGTTAGAATCATAGAATCAGAGAGTTGGAAGAGACCACAAGGACCAACACATCCAACCCCCTGCCATGCAGGAATATGCAATCAAAACATCCTTGACCTATGACCATCCAGTCTCTCTTTTAAAAACTTCCAAATAAGAAGATTCCACCTCTCTCCGAGGCAGTGTATTCCACTATTGAACAGGCCTTACTGTCAGAAAGTTCTTTCTAATGTTTAGGTAGAATCTCTTTTCCCATACCTTGAAGACATTACTCCTTGTCCTAGTCTCTGGAACAGCAGAAAACAAGCTTGCTCCATCTTCTACATAACAGCACTTCAGGTATTTAAACATGACTGCCATGTCACATCTTAACCGTCTCTGCACCAACTAAACTTACCTAGCTCCCTGAAATGCTTCTCATAGGGATTAGAACCCAGAGATTTTACCATTTTGGTCACCCATTACAGCTTGTCAATGTCCTTTTTGAATTGCAGTGCTCAGACCTGGACACAGTATTACAGGTCAGGTTTGATCAATGCAGAATAGAGTGGTACTATTACATTCCTCAATCAAAACACTGTATTCCTGTTGATGCAGCCCAGAATCACATTGGCTTTCTTGGATGCCACATCACATTCCTGGTCGATTCCCCACCCACCATTAGATGCACGCTCCTCACGGCAAACACCCCGGGGTCCTGCAGAACTCCCCACTACACCAGCAGTGACAACGCAGTGACAATGCAGTCACCCCGATTTTGCCACTCCTCCCACCCCTCAGTGCTCGTAATTTCGGATCCTGGTTGGAAGTACACCTTTTTGAAACCACGCGCTGAACACAGAGCAGGGGCCCCCTCCACTTTCACTTTTGAAGTGGGGAAAGTCTGCCTGATGTGTTCAGTTTGTGTTCTATCAAGATACCCAAATCCTTTTCACATATTACATTCCTTTGCTACAGGAGAGGTGAAAACTACCAACTATTGGACTTCTTTTACTTCTACAAATCAGTGTGGAGTTATTCTTTAAGCACATGGTGAAATGCAGCAGGGGTGATAGCAGAGGGAGATGGTGGCAGAGGTGTCAAGGGGATAAACTTTCAGGTAAGCAGTCTGACATTGTGTGTCACACTCAGCTTTCTATACATGCAGACAGCTTATTAGGATGATCAAATATATTAAAACTGTTCAATTACAGGTGAATGTTTGTCAAATATTTGACAATGCTAATTACTCTCTGTGTCTTATTAGATCAGAACAGGCGAGGCGGCAATTCATTTAGAATCCCTTCTTATTGGGGAAATATAGCAGAGCTTATAATAAACAAGATAGAGTCACTCACAGTTGCTTACAAAAGATATAAACATTACTAACTATAGTAATAAAAAGGTTACAAAAAGATAAATACTTTCTATCAGTTATATCCAGCTAGCAACCTCCTAGCTGGTGAAAAGGGAAGACTACATTCTACACGTGCTCATCCCATGTGTGTGACTAGAACGAAGGCAACAGGTTAGCTTTATAACTTTCAGTCATATGTGCTACAAGACTGCTAGCTATTTCTGACTTCCCTAACCAATGACTCTATAATTAAACAGTGACTTAAGCATCTACTTAGCATGCAGACAGTTAATTATTTCCTGGCTCAATTGTGTGACAGACATTTACCAAATCCCAACAAACCCCTTCTGAAGTGTCAGTCGCACAATTATGCAAACATAAACTTTCACGAAGAGTTGCACACTTCATCTTGGTCAGTAAAGATGTAGTAAAGATGTCAGCCACCATTTCTTCTAAATGACGGTACTTAAAGTTGATCAGTTTTTCTTTCACCATGCCTCTCACAGAAGATATCTTGATTGTGATGTGCTTGTTTCTTTTCTTTATGCTCTCACACTTCACTAGAGTAATGTATGCTTCGTTGTCCTCATACAGGGTGATTGGTGCAGTTCATCTATGCCAAAGTCCTTCAGCAGTTCAACAATACTTTCAATTTCCTTGCATGCATCACAGGCTGCAATGCATTCAGCCTCTGTGGTTAACCTAGCTACCATCATCTGTTTTTGGGTAGTCCAACTTATCAAGTTCTCTCTATAGAAGAAGACATAGCCACTCTTAGATTTGTAATCTAACATATTTATTCTGCACAATCAGCATCCATGTATCCTTTTAGCTGTGGGTTGTTATGGGGTAAAAACTTTAATTTAAGGTCCAAAGTGTCAATGAGGTATCTGGCTAGTCTTTTGATAGCATTTTAATCGTGGTGATTGGGTGTGTTTGTCTTTCTGCTAGGGTTGGAGATTCAGATTTAACAAATCCGAATTTAACAAATCCGAATTTAAAAATTTGCTAAAGTTTGCTTGGGAGGGGCAAATGCTGTGGGCATCAGGTTCACCTTCAACTGGGTGCCCATGGCATTTCCCTCTCCCACACAAACTTTAGCAAATTTGGCTGGTTCCTTTCAGGAGACTCACATCAGCAGCCCTGCAGGAAATTCCCCCACCCAGAGCAAGACCCCCACTAGAGTGCCTCCCATTGAAACCTCTACCACAGAGTCAGCTGGGCATAACAGAAAGCCCAATTGAAGGCTATGGTGGGAAACTTATTTTTTTCCCACCACAGAACTTGCTGAAGTGTCTGGCAGATTCTGGGGAATTTCTGAGAGTGTAAGCACTGCCTGCACTGTATTGTCGAAGGCTTTCACGGCCGGAATCACTTGGGTGCTGTGTGGTTTCCGGGCTGTATGGCCGTGTTCTAGCAGAGAATGCTGCTAGAACACGGCCATACAGCCCGGAAACCACACAGCACCCAACTGCCTGCACTGTTAACATGGAAGTTTGATATATTTCCATTTAAAAGCTTATATTCAAAGACAAGAATTTCTCTGATCTGCTCTTAAAGTAACCTATGCTTGTGGTCATGAGTACATTGGCAATGAATTCCCCAAGTTGTATTGTTGAAGATTTTCACTGCGGGAATCACTAGAGTGTTGTGGTTTTTCTGGGTTGTATAGCCAGTAGTATTTTCTCCTGACGTTTCACCTGCATCTGTGGCTGTCATCTTCAGAGGCAAAACTTCAGGAGAAAATACTACTGGAACATAACCATACAACCCGGAAAACCCACAATACCCTAACTCCCAAAATTAATCATGTGTTGTATGGAGAAATACTTTTTTGGGTCTGTTCTTAAATTAGTGCCAGAGGAAAATGGGGAAAATACTTCTACCTTCTCCACTCAATCCTAGAGGCATACCACCCAGAGGGACATGTGGTGTCACATGTCCCTGGGCACCATGCATTTTATCATATGGGGTGATTTAGCACCCCCATGCCCCTCCAGTGTCAGCAGCTCCCCTGTCTGGTGGGGAGGGGCCAGCCTGTGCCCAACTGGCTCCTAGCTGATGAAGAAATGGCCTGCTGCCTCTCCCAATGCTGGGACCAAGGATGTCCCTGCCCACCCATGCTGGCTCACCCTTGCTGGCCCAGCCGCTTGTTTAAAACTGACCGCATCTGGCCAGGAAGGCAGTAAGCAGGGACCTTCTGAGGCCCTGAGACCAGCCCCCCCCAAGGAGCACCCCACCTCCAGACAACTGGCATTTCTGGCTCCCCCTGGTATTGCCTCCCCCCTGGAGAAGCCTGCGTTCACTTGTTGCTACCCTGGGTTCCATGGGGTGGGGAATCTGGACTTGCATTAGGTGCCATTTTCTTCCAGTATGCCTCTGCTCACTCCTGATGAACCCCCCAACATCTTTGTGCATCTACTTTATGCCCATGTACATATTTATAAGAAAGAGTAACTACTGAAGAAAAGGAAAATTTCCCTCTTGTATCAATAACAAAAATTTTCAGTAAAAAATTGTAAATTAAGTCTTTTTTTTTGAATTCTGAATATATTTGATATATGATCTAATAGTTTGAATGGAAGAGCCATGTATAGAATAAAAAAATGTATCATTTATGGAGCTTTGTCTTACATTTAAGGGAATTCAGTTCTTTATGGAACATCTTTTCAGTTGTAATACAAGTGCTGAAAGAAGTCCTGATGAAAATGTAGGGTTATTTAAGTTCTTCCCAGATTTTCAGACAGCTTGATTATGTATATAATAGTCTTGGCAGTTCATTCATCTATAGAAATTATGGTGAACAGTAGGGGAGAACATAGTCTAACAAATGGGTGAGGAATTATGGATAAAACTGAGTTCTTCTCATACAATCCCTGGTGAGTTAATTGATAGTAAACAATGCCAGTCAAATGTATGGAACTAGGGGTTATGTGTGAATTTACTCACCTACTTTTTCCTTGCTACCAACATTTCTGATGGGATGCATTACAGCTTATCCTTCTTGCGTGAGTGCAGTTGGATAGAACCAAATTTAAATCATAGTTCATCAAACAAGACTCCTGAAATTTGTCTATCTTCCTGAACTTTGCAGTGTTCAGTATCTGACCATCACCAGTATTAAATTCTCTTTTATTATTCCTTTTAGTGTGAATAAAATATTTTCTCTAATTTAACAAGCCAGTGGTGCTTAAAGTCTGCAATGCAACTAAAATTATGAAGTTGTTATTTATAGTGCAGCTGAAGTGGAATGGTTTCCTCATTTAAAAAGTGCAAGTCTCCATAATTAAAACAAAATTGCTGATTACTTTAGTGCTCAATTCAGGAAAAAAATGGCTGCTATTGTTTTCAATTAGCTGATGAAGATAGTCAAAGGCATTTATCAGGGCTGCTGCAATATTAAAGATTTGTGAAGTGTGTGGCTAGCATAACAAACTGAGAATGGTTGGTTGTTTGGCTAAAGAATACTTTTGAATAACTCACTGTCCAGCTTATTCAAATGACATATACAGAGGTGCCTCTTCTTTGGACAAGATAGAATTTTATGGCACATTATACCTTAAAATGTCAACATTCACATTCCGAATATCAGCAGACAGAAACCAATTCACCATTCAGGACACCACTTATTATGCATGCTGGTGCCATTTAGTATTTCAGGAATATTTTGCCAAATATTTATTTGTGAAAAAGGTCCCAAGAGGGTAGAATCGTACAATCATAAAGTTGGAAGAGACTACAAGGGTCACCTGCAGTGGTGGGATCCAAAAATTTTAGTAACAGGTTCCCATGGTGGTGGGATTCAAACTGTGGCATAGCACCAATGGGGCTGGGTGGGGCATGATGGGGGCGTGGCCAGGCATTCCAGGGCCAGGGCATTCCTGGGCGGGGCTGTGGCAAGGACGCAGCCGCTGCGCCAGTTCTTGGGCGGGAAACGAATGGACGCAGGAGCAGGCTGTCAAGCACGCCGGTGCACCTTCTGCTAGACTGCTTCAAGTTCTGCGTGCTACTGCTGAGAGGAGGAGCCTAACTAAGGCAAAAATCACGTGGCAAAATCACAAATTAGTAACCCCCTCTCGGCACACACAAATAATTAGTAACCTACTCTTGGGAACCTGTGAGAACGTGCTGGATTCCACCTCTGGTCACCTGGTACAACCCCCTGCCATGCAGGAACACACAATCAAAGCACTCTTGACAGAAGATTCCACCAAACTCCAAGGCAGTATATCCCACTGTCGAATAACCCTTACTATCAGGAAATCCCTCCTAATGTATAGATGGAATCTCCTTTCCCATAGTTTGAATCAATTACTTTGTGTCTTGCTCTGGAGCAGCATAAAACAAGCTTGCATTTGTATGAGTGAAGCACCAGTGATATTAAATTGACATTATTTCCATGCAAATGTTTGCTACACATCTTCATTTATGCAATTTTGTCAGATAGATGTATGAGAGAGCTACAAAAGTTGTTACTTTTACATGTAAACTTGACACTATAAGTCTATTTAATACTACAATGTCAGATAAATCTATATATATAAAAAGCTAACCATCTGTTTGTTGGTGACTCCCTAATGCCGAAACGGCTGGAAGGATCGTTTCCAAATTTTCACATGACGACCCTCCCTGTTGCGGGCAGGTAATCGGACCTTCAAATCGCTGGAAGTCCATACCTGAGCCAGGTAAAACGTCTTTTTCCTGGTGCACCAGGCCATGAAGCTGGCTCTGTTTAACTGTCACCCTTAGAATGTTCGTGCAGCCTGTCTGTTTGTGGCCAGAGGGCTTGGTATGAAAGCTTAGAATGTTCACTCAGATGGCTGGAGATGAGCAGTGAAAATGGAAAATAGGTAATACTGTTAGGTAATATGAGTGGAAGTGAAACACATACACACTTTCCATGTGAGACGTCAGGTGGGGTTCCCCCCCTCACCCGCAGGTAACTTTCACTCTGTGCCTCACCCACTGCTACCACACAATACACATCCAGCTCATCCTCACACACCTCACTCTGCCCTCCCTCATATCCAACCACCACTTACCCACTTCCTCACCCATATTCGCAACAGCTCACTTTTACTAAAAGCGAGCTGGAGTTTGCCTTTTCCTTCTAAGAAAATCCACGGGTGGGGGAGAACCAACACTACTGCCTCTGCTTCTTTTGCACATGGCCCTTTAAAAACCCAGGGAGCTGGCCTTGATCTGAGCACCTCACTACCCTGCCTCTGCTTCCTGACTGGGATAGCCTCCTTGCCCCAGTTTTGCCTTACCCAAGCCAGGACTGTGCGTGTCAACCAGCCTCATGGACAGTGGGATTCGCACTCTGGACAGTTCCGTTGTGGAATGGAAAGGGTTACCTTATACTAAAAACCAAGACAGCACCATATAATAATGTGAATTGAAAAGGGAAAGAGGGATTCCATTTGACCCCCCCAAAAGCGGAAGCGAGGGCCCTTGAGCGAAGCGGAAGCATGACGCCCGGAAGCAGAAGCAGAAGCTGAAGCTGAGGGAAGGAAGAGGGGAAGAGGGAAGAGGAGGAGAGGAAGAGAGGGAAGAGAGGAGAGGAAGAGAGGAAAGAGAGAGTAGTAGTTTGGATTTATATCCCCCCTTTCTCTCCTGTAGGAAACTCAAAGGGGCTTACAACCTCCTTGCCCTTCACCCCTCACAACAAACACCCTGTGAGGTGGGTGGGGCTGAGAGCTCAAAAATCTGTGACTATCCCAAGGTCACACAGCTGGTGTGTGTGGGAGTGCACAGGCTAATCAGAATTCCCCAGATAAGCCTCCACAACTCAAGCTGCAGAGCTGGAAATCAAACCCAGTTCCTCCAGATCAGAGTGCACCTGCTCTTAGCCACCATGCCACTGCTGCTCCCAAAAGGCTATGCTGGGGATCATTGGACCTGCATGGAAATCTGTGTGGGCTGCGGACTGTGATGAGAAGGACAATTGTCACAGCAATGTGTGGCCGGGCCCCGCTAGTATTTCATGTATGGCTAACATGGACCAAACCCAGTATTATGTTTTGAATAGAACTGTTAACACTAATGATGATGAAGAAGAAGAGTTTGGATACATACTCCACTTTTTGCAAGGGCTCTCCAAGTGGCTTAAAAACTTCTTCCCTTCCTCTTTCCACAACAGACATAGTACGAGGTAGGTGAGGCAGAGAGACTTCTGAGAGAACTGTGACTAGCCCAAGGTTACCCAGCAGGTTTCATATCTCCCCGCACCCCACCCAACTGGCAGTATCTGAGCCCTGTGGATGAAAGGGCGGGGTACAAATCTAATAAAATAAAATATATAGAAGTGGGAAACAAACCCAATTTACCAGATTAGAGTCCACTGCTCATGTGGAGGAGTGGGGAATCAAACTGGGTTCTCCAGAGTAGAGTCCACAGCTCTTAATAATTACAGACTTACAGTGAGAACTTTATCTCCCTGCACCCCACCTAGTATCTGTAGTTAATTCACTGCTTTCATATTAAATTTGACCCAGATGTACTTGCAGCTGACATATTGCCTCTTTAATATCTATAGAATCATCATTAAATGTTTGCTGAATTAATCCATTTACTGCAGTGCTACTATACAAGTCCCTGTTCCTGAAACCTCTTTAAAAAGGGGGGGAGGCTCCATTGAGGAGATTATAGGACCCTGTGGACAAAACTCATGTGGTGAATATCTGACAAAAATCTCGTTTGGATCCTTTATGAATATTCCTTTAATTTGGTTCAGGAAAAAAATGTATTATTTTAACTGAGTTTTAAATCAAGCACCACACTTCATCTCATCTACAGTATCACTGCAAAAGTATTTGCACTAACTCATATAAAATAAAATGTCTGAATTTTATCCAGCCAGCTGGAGATTTGTACTGTTGGATTATACATCCAGAATAATTAAATGCAAAAACATAAAGCTGATACAAGGAGCAATATTACTTCAGACCATGCATAGAGTTTACATTTTTAAAATATTCCCATAAAATTAAAACAAAATATTTGCTAACAAATTAAAATTTTAAGGTAGCATGTTGCTTCTAGTGCACTACTTTTCTATATGCATGAAATTATTAAACGTGTGGAAAAGTCAAAGGTGGTATTCACTTCTGTAATGTGAAGTTGTATAGGCTGTTCTATCACCATAGAATTGCATTTCACTCTGTTGTTTAACTAGACCCAGCTGATACCCACAGCTAATTTGATGCAGAGTAGACCTATCTAGCAAAAACTGAGTTACCGAGGCAGGCAAAGTGCAGCTGCAACAGGCTAGCCACAGCAGAATAAACACCACACCACGAAGTAGCTTTACTTCCAAGAAGGCTTTATCTTAGGTACAGTTATTTACAGTATATACACCTATCAGCAAACAGTTGGACAGAATGCTCCACAGCAACACAAAAATCCCTAGACACAGTACTGGTGAACAGGTTCTACTTTTATACATCTGTTAGCCTATCACTGTAAAGATCAGTTATCTGGTTTGTACTGGTTATGTACAGTTACATCTGGTCTTTGACAGGTGCTTCTCCCTGTCAAACCTCTGAAAGGTGCTGTCAACTAGATCATTTTGATCTGTCTGCTCATAAGATGCATACCAATTTTCTCTTTTCTCTGACATAATTATCAAGAAACTTAATCTCATCTTTGTTCCAGAAAAAGGAAGGAAGTACAAGCACCTGGTTGTAGAAGAGAATGTGAACCCCAAAGAAGACAAATTGCATGCATCATGTATCAGTGGAAAACATCCACAACTAATGAATGTAGTTTATACATGTATTCTGGGCAGGAATAGAAGGCAGAAAAGGAATGTTTGCTTCTTCCTTCTGGCAAGAAGCTTGAAGGGGGAAAAAGTCAGTGGCTGGCAGCTTTGACTTCGTTGTGTATTTATTTGAAAGTGAAAGAAAGTGCCCTAAGAAACCTAGCTAACACAATGTTGTTTCTGCTACATTTTGCAATGTAAGGTGTGTGCCTTTCTTTGCTGTGAATGACAATGCTCCATACGGTAGCTGTTAATCTAAATGTAAAAGATCTCACAAGACTCTGGATAGCCCACATCCAGATGGCTCACACCCTTCCTCTTGCTAATCCTAACAGGGATCCAGCTGATCTACCTACTGCTTGCACTGTATTTTGAGTGGCATAGTGATTTGGCAAGATTTTTCTTGCCATGTGCTACCACGAGTACATCATCACCTTGCAAGCACTTTCCTGTAGCAGTTCTGCTGGGACAGAAAGGGACAGAGTGGCCATCCAAGCCCTCTGTGAGAAGCTAAACCAGCACTGCAGGAGCAGATGCCCACCACTAAGAATACCCCCATCCTGCAGAAAGTGCTGCTATCCTTGTGTTTCCTTACCACAGGGTTGTTACAAGAGGTCATGGTCAAGGTATTGGAGGGTATCCCAATCCTAGCCAAACTGTTGCCTCCATACCTTTTTTGAATGCTTTGCTACTGTACCTGCAGGAGAATGTTTACTTCCCTATGAAGTACTAGTCCATCTGCATGGTCCACCCACTGTTTAGTCTGTGTGAAACATCCCCAAGATGAGAAATGCTAAGTCCCATGGTTTTAAGGCCTAACAACTTAGCCCTTTGCTGCATGATTGGGCACCTGGCCTGGTCATCTGGCTTGCCAGATGCTACCATTGATTATGTGGGCAGAGGGAAAGATCAACCAGGAACTAATGAGTGCTGACCATAATTATCACTGGCATCCTGTCACTCCCAGGGTACTGGGACTATGGAGAGTGGAGGGGGGGTTGATTTTCTAGACTTCATGGGTGCCTATGGGCTATGACATGGGTTTTGCTTGTGTAAATTTCAACCAGTTCTAAGGAGCCCTTCTGGCTTGAGGGAGGGAATTAACTTGCCACATCCATGGACCTGCATCATCCCTCACTGGTGCAACAGATATCCCCCATATATTCCAACATAGTGGCCAGATGGCTTCCTGAGCTGTTTTAACTCCCACTCCACCCACCCACCCACCCACCCACACACACACACACACACAGAGTTGTGATGTATATGTACTTTTCTGGCATCTAAATGGCATTTCAGGTGAGGTAAATTTGGTCTGCAGTTGACCACAGTTCCACTGTAATAGTGTACAGTTACATGATGAGAAAAAGAACATGAACTGTCCTCTGCAAAGACAGAAAAAAGATAATGTATAATAAGAAAAATATAACTAATGAGCTCTAGTAACTTATCAAAATGAAGGTTGGGAAAACTATTAATTGGAGACTTACATTGTACTGGAAATTAAATTCCATTTTTGATGGAAACAAAATTTCAAAATTCTACATGTTCTTGCCCCTTTAACATGTTCCTTAGAATTGTTTTGACCTTGATGAATGTTCAAGGTGATATTGACCATCTGTCTGACTACTGAGGTAGTTGCATGAAACAGGCTATATTATATTATTAATAATATTACAGATATTTCCCCAAGTAATTAATTAATTACTGGATACAGCATGATACAGCACAGAGTACTGGTGCCCTGGGAAATGACTATTTGCAATTTAATGTGCTTTATTGACTTTGTCTTCTACGCAAATCTTAAGCAGCATCTGCTTCAATCTCACTGGTATTCAATTGCTCATTGAACAATTCAGTCTTTTAGAATGACTCCTTAAAGTTCGCAAGAGAAAAAGCATAAAGGTTAAAAGACATATACATGCTAAAGTAACCAGAGAAATATTTCAAACTTTAAGCAGAAATTCAGACTGGTGAGGAGTAGAGCCTGAGTTGTAATACATAAATACATATAAACTATAGTTCTATTGACCACATAAAGTCAGTACCTAATATTAACACTAGCAGCCAATCCTATTGTGGAGATGGTGTGGGCCCATGCTGGCAGATTTGAATTCCCTGGGGGAATTACCCAAGCAGAAGGGCAAACGCACCAGCAGGTGCAAGTTCTGGTTTTGTTTGTTTTTGTTGAAAATTATAATTAAGGCAGTGAGAAAAAAACTCTTCACTAGGGTTAAAAAGACTACTTTCCATAAAAGGGACATTTGACTTTACTTTAAATTCCCACTCTAAGAAGAGTCAGGGATAGATAGCCATTGCATCCATGTTATCACCTGCAAAACCTTTCAGTCTTATTAAACAAGGAATATAATGCATTTCCAGAGTAACATCTCAAAATACCATATTAGAAGGTAGACATGAGAGAAGAACATATCTTAGGATTGGAGCATTCTAGTAAGCAGAACAGAACTTCATAATAGGATGTGGCATATGCCTCCCCCTTCCACTTCACAGAATGGATATTTATATATTTACTTGCAGCAAAGCCCATTGCAGGAGAGATGCAATGGGCCCTAGCAAAGGGTGGAAGAGGTAGCATCTCTCCTTGCAATTGGCTTTACTGGGGTTGTAGCCCGCACTGCTCCCAGCATGATGCTTGCCACTTACCTGGTTCTGGGTCTGTGGCTTGGAGGTGGAAGAGGTTGCACAGGTGTGGCTTGGGTTAAGAGGAAAGGTGAGGATAGATTGAGGGTGGAGAGAACTGACTTGGGATGGGGGGAGGGCAGCAATGTGAGACTTGGTGTGGCAGATTGGAGTAGGGGAGAATGGAGTGACTTTTGGTGGGGGATGTTGGAAATGTGAGGGTTCTGGTGGGGGAGGGTGGCAAGGTAAGACTTGGATGGGGAGGATTTCAAGGTAAGGCTTGGGGTGGGAGAGGGTCGGAAGGTGTGGGGGAGGGTTGGCAGATGAATATTAGGGTGGGGAGAGTTGAAAGATTAATATTGGTGTGAGGGAGGGTGGCAAGGTGAAGCTTGGGGTGGAGAAGGGTTGAAAGATAAGACTTGGGGTGGGAGAAGGTTTGAAGGTGTGGCTTGGGGAGGGTTGGAAGTGGAGGAGTGATGGTATTAGGGTGGAGGAGGATGGCAAGATGAGGTTTGGGTGGGGAAAGGTTGGTAGGTGTGTTTAGGGGTGGGGGAGGTTGGTAGGTGAACTTTGACATGGGGGAGGGTGGCAAGGTGAATATTGGAGTGGGGGAGGGTTATAAGGTATGGCTAGGGGTGGAAGGAGGATGGAAAGTGAGAATTGGGATGGAGGGAGGGTAGATGGTTGAAGTGGGGAGGCAAAAAGACATTGCAGGGCTATGGAGCACTTGCTGCACAGCCCTGCCTGGCTGTTTGGGCTGGAGAGAGGGTTTCTGGGAGCCTGCAGATCAGCAGCACCTTGGCCCTGCTGATCTGTGAACAGATGGAATTGAATGTTGGGATGATGAACTTGCTTTGTGAGTCCTGCTCCCTCTTTGGTGGAAGATTTTGCATCCCAACATTCAATTCCTTCATGTTTTATTGTTTAGGATGGGTGGATCCCATAATGAGTAGGGATGCTGTGAATTTTGCCACAAGCACATTTGACAAATTTGTCAAATTTGAAAGTGCTAATCAGATGAGAATTGACCATCCAATCAATTTGGTTCATACCACATAATCAAGAATCCATGTGCACTGGTTTGCATTGGTTTTCAAAAAATTGTTTATACACAAAGTCTGCTAATTCAAATGGATCAGAGATAATTTCTGTCACTAAAGGCTACTTAGACAATTTTGATGAATGCTGAAGGGTAAGATTTTATTGATGCATAGTATTTATTTATGGTGGATTTATATGATTTGTGAAAGATCTAATAATTGATTTAAACAATTCCTTGCTGAGCAAAGCAGGTAAACAGCTAGGATAGCGACAGGTAGTAGAACTTAGTAAGGCTATATAAGAACATGAATGTGTAAAAATCCAATTCATTTCGATTGCATAGTTCGGAAGGAATATGGTGAAGGAATACACTGAAGCAACATGTTGAATACTGTCAACCTGTCGGGTTGGCTTGACTACTGGAGGATGGGAACTCTGGTCTGTGTGAATTTGCTGTGTGAAAGTATTATTCTGCTAATTCCTGACTTCTTATCTCTCCTCTGTTAGCTAGTGAAGGCCACATACTTTGGTCTGTAGTACAGCTGTGGAATTGTACAGCGGGCGGGGGGGATGGTTCCTTTAAAATAGCTACATCTTGGCTGGGGCAACAGAGACATCTTGGCACTGTACCAGCAATAAAGAAATATTTGTTCATCAACAGCTGTTTCAATTGTCAGGTTAAAGGAGGTTCTGACACAACCAGGTTGATAAACTCTGTAAATAATTATGGAAAAATCAGATTCCTGATCATAACTGGCAAACAGGACATGAACCCAAACAGTGGGTGTTCTAGCATTCTTAACAATGAATAACTCACATCCTATGCTATTACTAGACTGATCCGTGGTGGGCTCTGTTTTAAGAACAGTGTCTGTATCAATCTTGCCAAACCACAGGGTGCCTAGCAGTGCCATGCCAAAATGGGGAGCCCATTCTCTGCATTGGCTACTGTGCCCACAAGGACACAGTAAAATCTTGTCTGGTCTTGCCCTTGCCCATATTTGCCTTGCAAAATACCTGCCTCAAACACCCTTTCTAAAGAGATTAAGAAAAGATAATGCCCCTGCATTGGAGAGCATTCCCATTTTCAACCCTGGACTATCTGCCCTGCGAAGACAAAGTACTTGTTAACATATGTGCCTTAAGTGTTCCTGACAGTATTGTATTAACTAAAACACTTCTTCCTCTGAATAATCTCTGTCTTAATGACCACCTTATTTACATTGCCACTGTTTTATAGTCATGATTGATTCAGCATTCTGTCCATCTCTGGGCACTTCTAGTTTAGCCCATCAGGCTAAGCACTCAATCCATTAGATTAATGACAAAACACAAAGAAGTGTTTTTAAAGGATTCTTTTTTCATAATTAAGGAGCTTAACTGGGACAACCTACAAAGTCCTGCTGCATGGTTTAAAAAACTGTATAGCCCTGTCTGTTGTTTTCCTAGCAAGACTCCTGCCTGTTGCCAAGATGAGGCACTATCTCAGATGCAATGACACATTAGGAAAATGGTGACCATGAGAAAATCAGGAAAAAAGGACACAAGAAGAAAAGAGAAATAACTCAAAATGAATTAAGAACAAAAAAGATTAAGGGAAAATAAATTTATGGGCTGAATATGTGTAAGAAAAGCAAAATTTTTTAACTATATACTGATTCAATTGTGTACCTTTCTCTCCTTGTCACAGAATGAAATGTATGGAGCCTATATTCATATTATAGTTCAGAAGAGAGTTTTCAGCAACATAAGTCCACATGAAAGCACATAGTAAGTTTATTATCCACTGATCCTTATATGAAAAAGATGGGAAAATGACTGCAGTAGAAATTAAAATACTTTCATGATTTCTGGGTTGACTAGGAGACCGCTACAATATTTAACAGATTTCATTTTCCAACAACATTTGCTGATATTCTCACATAATAAATCAAGTGTGCCTGATGAAATTTACAATATCAAAAAAGATGAAAAGCTACATTTGCTGTGATTTCCCCCCTATATGATGAGAATCAGGATTTGAATTTATCTGATCGTATCCAGAATACTCAGCTTCATAATATTGTTAAATTAAGTTTATTGTCTTTAAGAGTAAGCTCTTAATATAATTATAATTATATAACTATATGCAAAAATATACATTACTGTTGAGTGGTTTCTCTGGTTTCTATATATCCTCTCCCCCCCCCCTCCTGAATAAGGTAAATACATTATTTTGACAAGATCAAAAGTTTAGCCTTAGCACACTTTCTCTCCTCTTCCCCCAGTTGCATTTTTGGACATGAAATATTACTTGGTGTTACTTGAAGGGAAACTATAAATTCACTGAGGTGCCACATTAATCGACACATCCCTGGCAGCTTGAGTATATATCTTTTTAAGTGAAACTTACTGCTTTTACAAGTGCATAATTTGATCCCTCTGTCATCCTTTAAATTCATTCTTATAGTTCTACTTACAGGAGATGTAAGTGTCACAACTTACTTCATGCTAAATATTCATTGGGACTCCTGAAAAAAATTAAGTATTCTTACACACACACACAAAGGGAAGTAAAGATGAACTGGCTTAATTAAAAATAGCTTGTATAAAAATGATGTACATAATCAGGGTTTTAATTTGCTACTGACTTTTCAAGAGGCAATTGATATATTGGAGATGAATAAGTTGAAGATGGTGGAGAAACATGGGGTATTAGTTCTTTTCAAATGTAGAGATGATGACTTGGGTTTCCTGAAAATTAGCTAGTTCTATTAGGTAGACGCTAGGACCCAAATAGAGCATTCTAAAACAAAGATGATCCAACTTGTGGAAAGAAAGTTGCAATTTTGGGGTGTTTTTCTTTGGATGAGACAGTTATACCCATG
This sequence comes from Sphaerodactylus townsendi, assembly GCF_021028975.2. Classification (NCBI taxonomy): domain Eukaryota; kingdom Metazoa; phylum Chordata; class Lepidosauria; order Squamata; family Sphaerodactylidae; genus Sphaerodactylus; species Sphaerodactylus townsendi. Next base: position 61,666,284 of record NC_059428.1, on the reverse strand, counting down.
TGTAAATTTATTCAAGTGTATCACAGATAAATCATGGCTACTGTCATCATCCCAAGACAGTAGTTTTGTGAATTAGAATGACAGAAGAGGAAAATTCACACAAACCTAATTCTCACAATGAGCTCTACCCAGACACAGGATTGCACTCACTAATACTGTTGCTACTGTAGGGAATGCAAATGCGAATATGAATGTAAATGGACTGAAAACCCCACCAACAATACAATACAATCAACCACACCTTTGCATAGCAAGTCTCACCCAAACACTTACTGATTGGTCCCCCACCCTGGCACATGGACAATCAGAGGCATAGTGGGACCAAATGGTGTCCTGAGGCAAAAACCCTTCTGGGCACCCTCCACGTGTGGAACCCTGCTTACTTATGCAGCACTGTTCACTGCTTGGAAGCTGGGAAGTGAGTTTCTTTCACCTCCTGGCTTCTAGGCAGGGAGGAGACAGTGGGAGCAGTCCCTCTTCGCTACCTGAAAGCCAGGGAGCAAGTTTCCCTTGCCCCCATGCTTCTAGGCAGGGAGGAGGAGGAGGCAGCAGCCCCTCTTCACTGCCTAAAAGCTAGGAAGCAAGTTTCCCTCATCCCCGGCTTCTGGGCAGGGAGGAGGAGCCATGGTAGGGGCTTCCAGTCCTGCTCTCCCCAGCCGTCCCAGTTATTCACAGTTATTCTGTGAAGAAAAGTTATTTATTGCAAACACATGTTTCAGGCAACTGCAAACATGGTTGCATATGCAGACATTGTCAGACGACCTATATAGAAATCAAATAGTTTGCACATTCTTCCTTAATGATATCTCTGGTTTCAATCCATAGTTCTACTGATTCCATTTACTTGAACTCAGTAATTCAAATCTGTTCTTTACACAGTCTTTAAACTCTTCAGAAATGTTGTTTACATTGTACTTTGGCACTATGAACGTTTTAATGTTTCTCTTCAGCTTTATTCTGATTTTCAATCTTAATTCAAGATCTGTATTTCAAACAGCTTCCAGTCTTATTTTAGCAGAGATAATATAACTTGCTTCTCTAAATTGGTAGGTAGAGGAATCCCAAAGGCCAATTAGTCTGTTGTACTGTTTTATAAATTTATAAATGTTCCGTTTTTATAGTTTATTGTATTTTATGCTGTTCTATGAATTGCTGTGAACTGCCCTGAGGCCAAAAGAGGAGGGGTGGTATGAAAATTTAAATAAAATAAATTAACAAATGAGGAATGATAATCTACTCCACAAGGTCCAAGAAATCTAAGGAAAATTTTAAGCATTTTTAGGCATGCTTAAAAATTAACACAGATATACATAAATTGAACAGGACAAGATAAAGAAAAGATAGGAAAAATATACTGATCAATTATACAGAAGAGATGAAAGGATGACAGATTCCTTCAATAAAGAAACTTTTCAGTTTTAGAAAGTGAACTGAAAGCTGCACTGACAACAATTGGAAGAAAAAATATTCAAGAGTCGATAGGATTAAGAGTGTGCAGATTTTTTTTCTCTGTATTCTTTGGGTTCAGGTTTAATAGATCTGGAAATTTTAAAAACACAAAACACAATGCTGGACCTCCACACTGACTTCTTTCAGATCTTCAGAAATTTGTGGGTTATTAAACACAAACCTGAAACATTCCATGTGCCTCTGAAATCAACATGTTTCTTGGAGGCAGCTGGAAGTGCAGAGCTGAATGTGCCCCACCTGCTGCCTCTGATACCCTTGTCAGATTTGGAGGCAACTGAACACTGGACATGGCCAGGCTGAGCCCAGCAATCAACTCTGTGTCACCTCTATGCTCTGTATGGAGTTTGGTGGTGGCTTCACTCTTTTGGTGCCTTTATACTGTAAGGACAGAAATAAATCACTATACTCCTGGCTGCTAAGAGGACCAGCACTAAATATGAACTGTGCAATTTAATAATAATTGCAGTGCAATAAATAGAAATCAAACAATATATACATCCTACAAAATTCTGCTTCAATACCCTATTTCAATATATCAATGTAAAGTCCAGGCAGCACAAATATATCACAACCTCAATTTTATGTACAAATATATCACAACCTCAATATATCATAACCTCAATTACAAGGGAGATAAATAGCTTCCTACAAAAGTAAATCAAGCACCATACATAGTTGCAAATGCTTCTGTAACACAGTATATCCAGTATAGTCTCTGAGCACACTAAAAGTGAAATAGTTGCATGTGCATTAATACTCTGTTCTAGATTCCCACAACTAGCCAGTTAATGCTAGTTAAAAGGAAGCAGTATTGTAAAGATAAGTAACCTAATACCAAAACTTCTCTGCAATAAATCTCTACATCTTTCAACTATTATCTTTTTCACTGAAATGCCTTGTGAAGGATGTTGCTGCACTTGCCTTGAATCAATTCCAAAAATATAGATACAGAGAACTCTGTCAATTTCCCCTGGGAGAATTTTAATGAAAAATGGGGTTGGTCGGACGCCTTCCTATTATTATATTATTAGTATAGTGTTACCGCTGTTTTAAAGATTTTAATAACTTATTTATTGTATTTTAAGTCGTTGTACACCGCCCAGAGCCCCTAGGGGATGGGGCGGTATAAAAATGTAAACAATAAATAAATAAATAAATAAATAAGCATGCATCCTGTAAAGGCTAGACCGCACACTTTATATTGCTGCCATTTTTTTTCAGGTGAACCCATTCACCCACCCTGCAAAAAAAACATAGATAAGGTATTTTTCAAGTTTTTGTGGTTCAACTTGGCTGAGTTGCACACCCCTATATAGGTTATCAATAGGGCGATTTCATGCAACAGAAACAGAGTCTATCAAAACTTTAGGAATAGAACAACAGGCTGCACATACAACAAATATGGAAAACAAAATAATGCCCCACAGATTGAAAATGGAAAATATGAAAGTTAATACATAGATAGAAATAATAGTACGAGCATTAAAGCCCATCGTGCTGAACAATAAAATGAGCTCTAGACAGGTATTGGTGGCAGTCACAGCTGCGGGACAGGATATGTTTAAATCAGTGGGGAATGTTGTAAGATTTCTTTGTATATAATTTTTTATGAAGATTTTTTTCAGAATGGGAAAGTAATTTGCCTTGTTCTGGTCCACGGATAACTTGCACTTTTAGATCAGCAAAGCATCGTATTCATGATAATGCAACATAAAGTTGTCAATTGCTGAAAACTGGTTCGGGTAGGTAGATACCAACTTTTTGCAATGTTTGTCCTTGCAATGATTTATTGATGGTCATAGCAAAGGAAAGTTTTACAGGGAACTATCATCTCCTTAAAGTAAATGGAAGGGTAGTAATGGTAGGTGTGAGTTCAATGCGTGGTATAAAAATAATTTCACCGGATGCTGAACTGGTTAATCATTCAGCAATAATCAAATAAGGTGTTAGTTCTTTAACTAATAGCCTTGTTCCATTACACAATCTTCATTCTGTGCTGAGGTTTTACAGAAGCATGATCATAGCTCCAACCTTCAAGTTCAAATTGTGAAAAGGCATTCCTGATGGGATATGTTCATGTAAAAACTCTATAGGATAATACTGTTCAGTAATATCTTCAGGGAGGATATAAATTCAAACTCTTCTTCTTCTTCTATTTGAATCCCACCACCAGAACCGGTTGTTAAATTATTTGAATCCTACTACTGAATGAGATGTAAAATAGTGCATATATCTCAAGGAATCTTTACCAAAACTCAGACAATAGAAAGAAGGATCTGATCAGCTTCTCTACCAGAAGAATTTGTAATCAGAGGTGCAGTTTAAGAATAGATTCTTACTTGAGTTTTTTCTCATGCTTGACATAACGACAATTTATTTACAGCACATTATTCAACAAAGTTAAAGAGTTGTTGTTACCACACTGTTTGTAATGAATGTTTTTACAGCACTTACAATATATTAAATGTGGCTTCTGAGAAAAGGCTGTGTGCATAATATCTTAGCAGTAACTTTACAAGTGAAGAAAAGTTTTCTTTAAGAAATTGAATCTGTATTCTATGCTGATAGTGTTTCTCTATATTATATCTTTTATGATAGTTTGGCATTCTTTGGGTAGCTGAGCAGCATTTGGATAAGTGACTATTACATTCACACTTAAAATATTGAGGAAGCAATTGATTATAAAAAGATTTTCTACACAGGCACTTCTGCTCAACAATCTTTTATGTGTCCCCGAGATATACTTTGAAGCCTGCAACTATTAATGTGAGGGTCCCCAAAACAGATTATGTCTATTTGTTGTACACTGACCTCAAATTTGGCTTAGATTATTGATTAGACTTGGTTACTGAAAGTGACTCTACTAACTCTGGTTTAGAGTTTGGTATTTCTCCCCCGGTGTTCCTGGGTTTTCTGGAGATTTTTATAATTGCTTACTAGATAGTACAGTTTTAATATTTTGATTTTATTCTTTCTGAGGTTTTTCCTTTCTGCTGGCTCTGTGCTTTATTTTTATTTTTATGCTTAGTGTTATTCTGGGCTGGGGGGCCTGTTGGTCTCCCCACATTAGTTTATAGGGGTTTGGGAGGGGGGGTTGCAGTGGTGGGATTCAGCAGGTTCACACCACTTTGGCAGAATCGGTTGTTAAAATGGTGCTTGTAAACAACCAGTTATTAAATTATTTGAATCCCACCACCAGAACTGGTTGTTAAATTATTTGAATACCACCAATGGGGGGTTGTTTCTCTGTTGAGAAAAGTTGGGTAGTGTTGTTTTGGTAGTATTTCTGGATGGGCCTGTAGGTCTCCTCATGTTAGTTTACAGGGGGTTGGGATCTCTGTTGACAAAGGTGGAGTAGCATTGTTGTGGTAGTATTTCTGGGTTCTCTATATTTGAGCCACAGTTTTCCCAATTGTTAGATTTAATTTAAGGCTAATTGTAAAAAGTTTCATAGGGTGTTAGGGTTTCATTTGATTCAGTCATATTGGGTTGTCTTCTCAATAGGATATTAGCAATGTAAAGAAAGTGTGTTTATTATTAAGTTGACGTAGTGGTAGCCATTTTGTATGATTTTAGAATCTAAAATGTTTGTCTGTTTCACTGAATTTAGCAAACACAACTATGAAAGGGATTGGCTTTCATCTTCTAAGGTCACAAAAACAGTTGAATAAGTTAATTGGAACAGCATTCCTAGTAATTGCTGTAACTGCCCCCATCTGGGAACCTTTGAGATAACAGCTTCTGCCAGGGGCGTAATGCCCATTGGGCAAGGTGGGCAGCTGCCCAGTGCACCACCTTGTGGGGGGCATCAAAATGCAGGGTTCATTTTTGGGTATTTTTAGTGGTTTTCCATTTTTGGCCTGCAGGGGTGCAGTGTTTAGGCTAGTGACAGCAAATTTTCAGCGTATCATCAGGAGACTGTCCATATGCTACCCCCCAAGTTTGGTGAGGTTTGGTTCAGGGAGTCCAAAGTTATAAACTTTGGGAGTAGCATAAGAACTGTCTCCTGATGATACACTGAAATTTTGGTGCTGATATGTCTAAAAATGCACCCCCTGCAGGCACCAATGTCCTGGTGCAAAAAAAATTTGGTTGTGGTGGAGTGGCCACCCATGGGGGGGGCATCCAACTCAGGTTTTGCCCAACTCACAGTTTGCCTCATTATGCCCCTGGCTTCTGCTATGGCTTAATCAGTGCAGTAATCCTATTGGCTCAACAAGTACCACATGGGGTGGAGCCATTTCTATATAGTTTTAATATGGTGTGTTAGAGGTACCTTTTTCTGGCTATTCTGTTTTGCTGTTATAGTGAGTCGTTGCTTTGATTTTGCCTTAGCACTTTTTGAACTCTGTTCCTGACTTGGAAAAGACTGAATCTTCTTGCTCTATGACAATGGTGGCGAACCTTTGGCTCTCCAGATGTTATGGGCTCCAATTCCCATCAGCCCCTGCCAGCATGGCCAAATATCAGTGCCTCTGAACTGTTTCTTCTTTTAATAATTTTTTAAATATATATATATATTGTTGTTGTGTGAAGTGTTTGGTTCAGAAAGAGAGCCCATGCACTAGCTGATCCTGGGTGATCACTAGGGAATCTTGACAAGCAGGTTCAAATAAGAGTGGAAGTTCTGCATTTGTAAATAGTTAAATAATGTAAAAGTATTTTTTTATTCAGTTCCACTTTCACCACAAGTCTTAGACACTAGCTACTTAGGCCTCAGAGTTTTTACAGTCTCTTCTACCAGATTCCTTTGGAATTTTACAGTCTCTTCTACCAGATTCCTTTGGAATTTGGGACCACTTTTAGTACTATTATAGTAGGACTGAGACGAAACTTTAACTTCTTCCCCAGTTCTAAAATGCTTCACATTCCATCTCCACGGCTGTTTCTGCACGGGCAAATAACAGCCCCCCAGGGACACTAAAAACACCATCCCTAGGGTGGCATTCGCACAGCAGGCACTGCTGCAGTGCAGCAGTACCGTGCTGGGAATGCTCAAGCGGGGTGAAGACACCACTGTTGACACTCACTCCAGGAGCAAGGTTTTTCAACAGTGGCATTTTCCACCACTGCTGTGCGAACGGCACTGGGTGGAAGACGCCATTCCCCCCCACCGCCTTCCCTGAACACCTTACCTTCTTCTCCTGACTTCCGGCACATTGGAGAAGCCAGGGGACACACACCCCTGGCCTGCGACTCCAGAGCCATCATTCAGGCCAGCGGGGTGTGTCTCCTGGCCTCTGCAATGCACTGGCAGCCAGGAGAAGAAGGGAAGGCATTTGGGGATGGTGCAGCCTGTGCGAAGGCTGCGCCATCACCTGCGCCCCTGCTGGGACCGTTCCCCCATATTAGTTAATCAGATTTTGGTCAAGGAAAACCATTATTAGTAGTAAAGGAACTCAGCAGGGCCCTGGTGGGAAAAGCAAAAAAGAAAACCAGAGGGATAGAGGGGAGGGAGAGGGCGGTAGCCTTTCCCTGCCCTATGTGGAGACCTGCACCACAGTCACCTTCTACCACCACTTTGGCTGGAGTGGCACAATGTAGGTGCTTTGGAAGGCATTCCTTGTTGCTGTGGAGGCTACTGGAGCAGGTCCACCCTCACAGGACACTGCAGATTCTGGTACTGCACAGGGGCATGCTGTGCAGGCTGCCCCTCCTCAGGCTGTTGATGTTGCTCTCCCAGGTTTGGCAAAGTTTGGTTGAGGGGGGTCATCAAAGGGATAGAAACGACTGGAAACAATGGGAGAGGGGGGCGTTCCCTGAATCAAACTTTACCAAACATGGGTGGTCTATTATCAGAATCTCCCAAGTAACTCTGCAAGTTTGGTGCCACTGCCCTGTAAAAATGGGCTTACAGGTAGAAAATTACAAAAATCCCCCCCAAAATTCCATCATCTTAAATGGACCCTAATTTTTGTGTGCTTTTGGGTGGGAAACATGAACATTTTAGGGTTTTTTGAATCAAATATTTAGATACTTTGGGTTTCCCAATAATTTGGAAGCCTGAAAAACTTAAATCTGAATTTCACTCTTTTTTCTCAAACCTACATCTCATTGAATGTTCTGCTAGTTCTGGTTACACATGACAAGACAACCTTTAATGGCATAGTTAAAATTATTTGTTTGTTTTTTTGTTTATTATATTTATATACCGCCCTATCCCCTGAGGGCTCTGGGCGGTGAACAACAAATTAATATTACATAAACAATAAATAATTAATATAAACAACATCATTAAAAGCATAAAATTACAGCGTTCTACAAAAACCACTCGGCGTCCAGTATTAAAACTATCAATAATAATGAATAATAATGCTTAACCATCAAAGTCTCTGTTAGACATTAATCATAGTCTTTACTTAGCACCATTTGGAAGACTAGATAACTGTTGATCAGAAACTGCTGATAAAGATGTTGCCACTTCAAAAGTAACAGTTGAGTTTTGGTTCATTAGTAAGAATTGAAGAAACTCATGTTTATTCATTCTTTGGGAAAATGGTGCTACAGTCCTATATAGTTTCTCCCTTAAATCTTTATGCAGTTGACAGTACAACAGCATATGAGACAGGGAATCAGAGGTCCCGTATCTGCCGATTCAGAGTCTCTTTGAATATGGAATTCACTGATATCTGCCAGATAAGATTGCTGAGGGTAGAGTATTTGTTCTGGCTTGCATGAATGCTCATCTGACTCTGGAACTGTCTGGCATTGTCAAATAATTTGAACAGAAGCTATGAGTTGATGTTATTCCAAAATAGTATGGAGATCAGATTTTTGGGTCTGCAGGAAATTTCTTTTTGTACCCATTGAGTTGTGCCTGAAAGCTTGGATGCCTAGCTGTGGATGCCTAGCAACAGCTGCTGAGTGAATCTGTTTTTTCCATATTTCACATTTTTCCACAAACCTGTGTTTCTTTTCAAGTTTATAAAAAGTATGTCATGTCCGTTCATAGCTCCAGTCACATTGTTACTTGAATTAGAGGGATCTGACTCATTTTAGGTTGAGGAATTAGCAGGGACAGAGCTTGCAATATGAGAAGATGGGCTATGCTAATATTTCTCCTCCCAGTCCTACCCTTGGTGGCTCCCCTGAACTTCTCCAAGTAGACCTACTGAGATGTCCCCACACACACAGCATCACCATTTTTGTGTGCTTTTGGGTGGGAAACCTGAACATTTTAGGGTTTTTTTGAATCAGATATTTGGATTCTTTGGGTTTCCCAATAATTGCATGCCTACAAACTCTTTCCTTCTACCAGGACTCTTAAAGGGAAGTGCACTGTCTGCATATGTGCAGAAAACACTATTTTACTTTAAAAAAATTAAACCCCCACAAATTAATTTCTTTTTTAAAGATTTAATTTTTTTTCTGTAAACATAGGATATTACCCAAATCTATAGAAACATCTCTTTTGGATAAGCATAGCCCCAATTCATGGACTTATATATCCTCAAACAAGAGGCACACTTAACAAATAAATACATCAAATTTTTAACTTTCTACTGTACATACTCTAAGCAACACAATTCTGATATCACAGCAAAGGTGCATGCCTTTGTATCATATAGTGTTATTTAAGATCTGTGAGTAATTCAAGGGCATCATCAGAAGACTATACAAGAAAGAATGCTCTAACTGGAATATCATGTGGCTTGGCGAAAACTACATCATAGTTAGAGCCGCCGCTATTCACTGATCTTGATGTATCATTCTTGATTAGTGTCAATTTCTTCTAATTTGCAATAAAATGATTAATAATGACAAAGTACTCAGGAAGTAAGACGGGGAATATGTCATATTATTTCCTAATGCTTAATGCAGTCTGGCATTTCATTTTCAGATCTTTTTGAAAGCTACTTTACCTGTCATATGGCATAAACATTTGCAGAAAATAAGTGTGAAGACTAAATGTCTCTTCTGTAACATTTCCAATATATAAAATACATACTCCTATACAAGGCTCTTAAGCATAGATAATAGAAAATAATTATGAATTTAATTTTTTTCATGCTAGTTTTGAAAATATAATTCATAGATACTTTGATAAAGGTTAGGGATATGCTACTGTACCCTAGAAATTTGGATTTACATGACTGAAAGTTCTCAATACAAAAAAAATCTGGTAACTGGAATTTTGAACAGGCAAGATAGATTTTACTGCAAACCTGAAAATGCCTTAGGATTGTACGGGAAAAGGGTGAAATCTAAAAAAAATATATATTGAGGAATTTGACCCAGAAATGATAAAAAGAAATGCTAAATGATGGCACGAATCAACAAGGCCTGTAATTGTGACAGGGGGCGGGGCACGTGGTGTACTACGTGCACATAGTATACGTGGCCCTGGGCGGCCGTACTGTGGAGCCATTTCACCCGGCAATGTCATGTGTCACGCATGCAGTGATGGGTGGAGCACGATCCCTATATAATAGGCAGCACGCGGTGGCCTCAGCCTCTTTTGGCACCTTTGGCAAACTGACCCACCTTCCCTCCCTTTTGACACAGGCTTGTTGGATACCCGCCACAGCCTCCTTCACCCCTGCTGCAGCTGCCACTTGGGCGACATCCTCTGTGGAGGTGGTTCAGTGGCCTGTCTGTGGGATTGGGCATGGGGTGAGAGGTAAGAGGCCTGGGTACCCCACACATGGTCTGGCTGTGTGTGGAGGCACTGGCCCACTGACTAGATGACCCATGGCTGTTTCTGGCCTGGCCAATGCACATGCCAGGGTCCAGTCAGAGGGTCCCACTGTGCCTGGGGGTTGGGCCTGTGAGGAGGTGCCCTCACTAGGGTCCTCCTCCAGGAGGTTGATGGGGCCCCTGAAAGAGATTTGGTTCTGTGGCCATGTGGATATGCAAGCATGGGATTCCCCTTTCCCCCAGGACTGGCCTTTGGGGTGGAAGGGGTGGGGGCTGCACTCACATGTGAATGGCAGGGTGTCCTCCTCAATCTGGCTGGCATCTTTCTCCATCTCCTGTGTCACTGTCACATCTGCTGCACATAATGGCAGGTGTCTGTTGCTGCTCTTTGGGGTGGCTGGCATGGGGCAGGGCTGGGCAGCTGTCAGGGCCAAGACTCTGCCAGCAGATACTGGTGGCTCCTGCCCAAGGCCTGCTGGATTTCTGGCTCCCCCCAGATTGCAAGCAGGTCCCATATCTCTATGTTCCTCCAGGCAACCCCTCACCCTGGCACCCATTCTTTACCTGACCCAATGGAGGCCATGGGTGGGACAGGGACTCCCTGGGGCCTGCCGCTGCCTCTCTGTACTGACCTGACACCTTCCTTGCTGGACAATCTCCCTGAAGGTGTGTCTCAACTTCCCAAGTGCCCTCCTAAGAGGAAAAGACCCTACATTTTTGTGTAAGAATAGAATTTGCAAAATAATTTGCAGAATTATTTTCAAGCAGGCAAATGTATAATTTAGAATATTCTGGTGATTTTCAGAAGTTGTTTTTTCACAGTTTTCAGTCACATCAAATGTCAGTTTTCTGCTAAGTCAGATTCATGGGATTTCTTTTAGTCTATAGTAATTCTCCTACTTTTGATGTAATGTAGGTAACTTTAATGGTGCCTAACACTCGAAGTAGAGATACAATGTTATCTCCACTGAGAAGATTATGTCATGTTTTCAAAATTACTGCTATCCTTTTAAAAGTTTTCATTTCTATAGATATATGTTGCTTCACTTTGAATACTTTGAGTAAGTAGACCTATAAAGCCTAAGTGAACTTTCATACTTTTCTACTTCTAAAATACAGTTCAATAAGATTATGTATCTATCTTCGGTGGATTTTTAAATGATAGCATTGACTAAGGAAAAATGCAAATAATAGTTTCAATAGCAGTTCCTCTCAGCACTAGGAAATCTTTAAAGCCTTTATTCACAATTTCAACAATTCAGTGCCTCCCACTGTTGTCAAAATATTCTGTTGTGTTCATTGTGCATTTGATAGCAGGATAAATATACCTTTGCTTGGGATGGAGCATGGAACAATGTATTCAATTTATACAGGGGAAGAAATGAGTTTCCACTGCTGTCCACTTAAAGTAATGCCAACAAATGGATCTTTATCTGGCAAATATAAGTAAGTCTGTAAAAGAAATGTTGGAATCACTAGCAAGGTATATGGTAAATATATCTCTATGAATACTATACCAGTCTATATTTAAATGTATCTTCTTTGCTTTCCAAGTAATATCCTTAATCCGGTGATTCTTTATAGCCATAGTAGCTCCAGTAAACACACAGATATTTCCTTCACCCACATGGGTTTCCCAGTTCACCTCAAAACAAGGACTGCAATAGTGCCAAGTTTGTCCTTCAAATTAATGGGAACTGCCAGAAGAATATCATGTGGTTTCAGTCAATTCTAGGGTAATGAAACTTGACCAGTGCTATATTTTAGCCTAAAGATCTTGGCTATTTATGACTATCATCTGGAAATGAAGAACAATAATTATATCTTATGAATCACCCAAAATATTTGAGTTGAAGCAGAGAAACTGGGTCATATCCAGAGGTTTTCTTACTTTCTGAGAGACTTTCACAGATGCTATTATGGTACCTCTAACATATCCTTGAAAGAAGACAAAAGAGACCAGAATATTGGTTAAACTAGGGTTATTAATGGCTAATACACATTATTAGAAAAATAGCGGATCATATTTTCTTCTTATGGACAGGCTGATTACAGCCACATCATCACTAGCACTTCTTCCAAATTTAGTTGATGCCATGCCTTATTAATCCTTGCCTGTACCTGTGCTTAGAGGGATTAAGCCTCAACCCCTTCCATAATGCTATGTAATTAGGAATTAGGTGCTGCTGCTCAGTGACAAGTCCCTTTCCCAACTTTCCTAGCATGCAACTAATGAATGACTGGATTGGATGAACTTTCTTTCATCTTTATAATGTCTCCGAGTACCTTCCAGGTATACATATTTTTGCCACAACAACCAATACTGTCTTGTTTGTTTGGGCATGCAAATGCTTTCTCTGCCTCTAGCTGAGCAACCCCTATCTTATTTAAGGGGTGAAATGGAAGATCCCACTTTGCTTATTATGTTGCTTCTGGGATTTCCAGGGTTGGAAGGGAAGAGCTATTATTGACATTAGTTTCAGCAAATAATTTCTGGTGGCTATATGCTATTGATCCTGTTCAGTAAACCAATTTCTGCATCCAAGAGTCTGGTTATTGCAGGGAGGTTGGCAGTACCTGACATTGCTGGAACTACTCATGATCTAGAGCACTGGGTATGTAACCATACCCAACTGGCTTCCACCCACGACTTGCAGAATCATGGAGGTAGGGAAGACAGACATATGCTAGCCTTTTGGCTAACAGAACTCTATTTTCCCCTGTGGAAAGCTTCCAGGTGGCTGTGGATTTTCCAGCGTCTCCTGCTTCCCTATGCTGCATGAAAGCTCTGTGGAGGCAGCAGAGCTATGTAGCAGCACCATCGTACCTGGCTGTTTTCAGGAACTGGATTGGCATGCAAATTACATTACATAGTGAATATTGCTGAATCTAATGTATTTGCTATCATATACAGTGGACTTTGTAAACACTTTACAGTATTACTTACTATTTCAATGCATTATTTTGCAAATGTGAAAAGTTTGAGTCTCAAAACAACAGGCAAGATGTGTGAAATGTTGCATAATTGAAAAGACTGAATCTCAAAACAACTGGCAATATAATGGAAATAACTGTATAGTCTAGTATAAATCAGAGTTCAGAACTCTGGCTGACATTGCTTGATGTCCAATGCCCGCAAGTAATTAGACTTGTCAGTATTCTCCTCAGGAAAAACCTTTTGTATTATCCAGGATAATTACTAGTAGAAAACTGTGCCACTGAAACACGAGGATTTTATTATTATTGCAATTCGGAAAAGAATCATCAGGTAAATTACACTTACAGGAAACACTTATAGGCCCTTTATGCATAGCACAAATAAAACATCTTGCAGATATATATTTTTAAAAGGACTGTTTTGACTTTTAAAAAATCTGCATAGTACTGACAAAAAAGTGTTACCAGGTAAAAAAGTCCCCCCCCCAAAAAAAACTAGCTTGCAGCTTATCTGCTCACGATTTCACTTTGTAAAGTATAAAAGTAGTTTGGACTGATGATCCCATGCACACGTTGTTTTTTCCTTTGTTTTGAGGAAGGTGTCTTTGAAGCGACAATAACATATGATGAGACTGCAATATGCACATATTTAGAATCATTGTAGCTTCAAAGACACCTCCCTCAAAACAAAAACAAGGAAAAATGACATGTGCATGGAATCACCTGTCCGAACTAATTTTATTCATGTACTTTATACAGTGAAATCATGAGCAGCTGAGCTGCAAGCAGAGGAAATTTCTGAGGGAAATCTTCACCAAAGTGTGGGCAGCATGAGAATTAAAAGGGAGAGAAAATGGTGAGCATGAGCTGCAGTGAAAATGAAAGTTAGGCCCCTTCCGCACATGCAAAATAATGCGTTTTCAAACCACTTTCACAACTGTTTGCAAGTGGATTTTGCCATTCCGCACAGCTTCAAAGAGCACTGAAAGCAGTTTGAAAGTGCATTATTCTGCATGTGCGGAATGAGCCTTAGAGTTTTAAGAGGTAAGACTGTCAGGATATTGAAAATTGCAAGGTGGTCATATGCTGGTCTGGAATGCCTGGAATGTACCAGTCAGCAGAATTGTAAAGGTCGGAGCCTCTCTGTCTGGGTCTGGAATGATTGGCATGTACCAGTCAGCAGAAATGAAAAGGTCACAGGCCAGGAGGATGAGATCATCTAGCTAATGATTTGCTGGACAAAAACTATATAAGAAGACTGCATACCCAATTCAGTATCTTCACCTTCAGGTTCGGGCTCAGATTGTTGTTAGAGTAGAGAGTGGATAGTTATTAGATGAGTAAAACATTGTTATTTTGTTCCTTTGAGAAAGAAAAAGATAAAGTATTCCTGTTGGAACAAAATCTACTTTCGTCTGAGTGTTTTTATTTCTCTTATACCTTCGCAAGCAGTACCTCCTGAACTTTCTAGCAAGGGGGAGTTGGGACCTAGTCCTTTCTGCTGTGCACTAGGCCAACGAATTTGCTTATGGGCCCAGTATCCTAACGCCACTGAAGCTAGAGAGTGTACGAGGGCAGTGGACACGAATTGACATCCACCATGTGCAGTTTGGTTCTTTTGAGCGGCTGACTGCAGGGAACTACTCAGCATGGAGTGTGAAAATGCAGAGCGGTTTTCTCATAATGCGTGAGGATTTATGGGCTGTAGTCGAGACCCCACCAACCCAGGCACAGCAGCAGAGCAGAGGGCAGATGCCAAAGCCAAGGCATCCCACTTAATGTTGGCTGGTGGAAAAAACTCCCAGCTAATCTATTCACGGCTGCTGCTGAGAAGTCAGCTTCTGACTGCTGGAAAGGTGTTGAGGGACCTGTACCAGACACAGACTGCTGGTTCCAAGGTAATCTTGACCAGACGCGTTTATATAATTTGCTTGAAGCTGAAAGGGAGGTGAAAATGTGGGCTAACCATGTCCAACAGCTGCATACACTATTCACGGAGCTGGAAGACAGAGGCATGACTTTCCACTGAACAGCATAGGGCCTATATTGTACTATCTTCCCTAGATGACAGCTGGGACAATTTTGTCTATAGTGCATGCATGAGCATAAAGGAAGATGATTTGACTCTAGGACTATGGTGGACTGCATCGGCTCTCTGAGCTCCAGAAACAAAGAGAGTTTTGCCTTGAAGCCACGGCCAGAGAGAAACCTGCTGTTTCCAGAGGCAAAAATGAAACCCAGCTTTCCCTGAACTGTCCGAGGTCATATGCAGTTCGGGCGTTGTTTCAGTTGTGGCTCTACTAATCATCTATCTCGAGGAGAATGCCCACAGAAGGGGAGAAGAAGGCCAGCCAGCTAAAGGACAACGAGGGAAGAGGAAAGAAGCAGCACTACTTGACGGAATTGCTGAGAACCGATGTACGGAGAAACCACCCCATCTTGCTCTTGGACTCTGCCTGCCTCCAGAGCACGTCGTTAATGCTCATCACCTATTGACTGAGGAGTCCAAGGCAAGTGTGAAGCATGTCAGCTTGGCCGATGGATCACCAGCTGCTGTTACTGCTGCAAAGGAACCTTGCCTACATACCTATGTCTAGGTAAAAGTTGCAAAATGTGTTGTGTGTTCCTTGGACTGGATTTTTGTTTGCTAAAAGCGTACCCCCCAAGTTTAGCTGACACAAGGGTACAAAACTATATTTGATAGACAGGGTTGTACAGTATGGCAGAATGACATAGAGTGTGCAAAAGGTACACTCTGCGATAAAATGTATGTTATGACTGATAAAGGGCAAAATGAAAATGTAAATGAATGTTTCAAGTCTAGCTAATAAGCCTATGCATGATGATTGTGTGCACTATCTTCACAGAGTCCTAGGACATGCAAGTTTTGCCACCATCAAGCAGTTGGCAAAAGTATGTGATTTGAGTGTAAAGCCTTTTTAAAAAGCCATTCCTAGACTGTTCAGTCTGTAGTGGGGTTAAGGGTGAAATCCTCTATCCAATCCCCAAAAAAAAGAGCTACAGACAAATGGAAAAGACCATTTGATGCTGAAAGTTCATGCAGACTTAGCTGGTCCTTTCCAATCAAGCGAAGGCGTTGGGTGCACGATGGCATATATTTCCTGCTGATTGGATGATTATAGGCAGAATATTCTTACTGCTTTGCTGTTGAAATCTAAGGATGAAGCCTTTCACAAGGTTTTAAGGAATGGGTCTCAATGGGATTGAACGGGAGGTTCCCTCACAAAAGTGGCATTGCCTGCAAATTCTGACAGAAGCGTGT
Organism: Sphaerodactylus townsendi; assembly: GCF_021028975.2. Classification (NCBI taxonomy): domain Eukaryota; kingdom Metazoa; phylum Chordata; class Lepidosauria; order Squamata; family Sphaerodactylidae; genus Sphaerodactylus; species Sphaerodactylus townsendi. The sequence goes on along the minus strand of NC_059428.1, from coordinate 61,649,957 downwards.
GGAGTTCATGGGGAACAAATTCCAAACATGGCTGACACAGGAAAGGTATTTAGCCACAGGAGAACAAAATCCATTCAGCCCGGCTGAAAATGGTGTGGCTTCGAGAGGAGACTAGGCATTCTTCAAAACAATGCGGGATTGCATGATAAATGATGCCAAGGGTTCCATTCCATTTCTGGGGAGAGGGCTGGTCTTAGTCTGCCACACATGGTAATAAACAGGTTGTGGAGTTCAAGTATCAATGAAAACACCATTTTTCAGAATGTTTGGCAAAAAGGCCTTCCCTTGAAACACCTTAGAATATTTGGGAGTTTTGCTAATGTCCTCATTCCCAGACAGCAAACGGAAAAAAAGTGACAAAAAGAAATGGCAGAGACTTCGTTTTTTGTAAGATACGCGCAGAATACCAAAGGCTATAGATTTTCATTGGGTCATGGAAGAATTGCTATCTCCACGCCAGTGCAAACTTTGAAAAAAAAAACATACAGGTTGGGAACATGTGCATCAAAACTCTGAAGTGTTCTTACCTAACCAGTAAGCTTCCCATGACACAGTACCTAGTGACAGCACACAACCCCCACTACCTGTTCAAGGTCACACATCTTCTCCGGAGCCTCAAGCAAAAAACAGAACAGTGATAATAGTGATCAGGAAGGAAGCCAGGGGAGAGGAGGGGGGCTGAGCAAACTGGAGAAATAGCTATACCACGCAGATCAGAGAGAGCAAATAAAGGCATACCACCAAAAGGTTTATGGTACAAGAAGTGAGAGTATGCCAAATTAGGGACAGAACCACAAGGTACTTCCATGATATGTTGAAATGTCCACCTGAGGAACAGGAAAAAGAAGAATGGAATCAGGCTATGGACAATGAGTTTGAATCCTTGGTGAACTTAAAAGTGTTTAACATTGTTGATAAACCTACTGATAAGCCGATCATAGGTGCAAGATGGAGTATATGAAGTTAAAACTCTATGCACCCGGATGGGACTTACAAAATATAAAGCAAGATTAGTTAAGCACAAAGGCTTCTCTCAAACAAAGTTTGACAGTTATGATCAGACTCTATGCACCCACTGCAAAGGCAGAATCCATGAGGATTAGTGCGGATTGCTCTTGGCTGAGCAAAAGAGACTTTAAAATAGAGGCACTTTGATTCTTTGAAACAGCTTATTTAAATGCAGATTTGCAAGAGACCATATACATGCAACAAGCACCAGGTTATGAGCATGAACAAGGTAATAAAAAATTTTACAAGCTCAATAAAGCTTCTGGTGCGGGCTGAAACAGTCAGCCAGATAGTTGGAACAGGTAAGCATACACAAAGCATTATGTGAAATGAAATTTGACCAAAGTGTGGCCGATGCCTGTATATATACCAGGAGGGCAACTGGTGATGAGAATGTATCATCTTTGATGATTTATGTTGATGATCTCTGTGTGGATTGCAAAACGAACAGACAACCAAATCAAACAACTTTACACTGAGTTGGGTAAACACTTTAAGCTGAAAGACTTGGGGTATCTAAAGCAATACCTGGGTATTCAAGTAAAAGTAAATCTGAAGAAGGGATGTGGTTTCTGACACAAAAACAAAAGATTGAGGGTGTCATACAAAAGCTGGTCTCGCAAAGATGCCAAAAGTGGCACAAAACCCCAATGGTGACTGAGGATTTTTGTAAAGCAAGATAACAGCAAAGAAAAACATTTGAAAGAGCAAGACCTATATGCGTTCCTTAATTGGTAGCCTGCTGCAGCATTGCTAACTGGACAAAGACCAGACATAGCTTCTTTGGCTGTAGGTTTATTAAAGTAGAGAGAACAGTTGCAAAACCTACTGAGAAAGACTGGGCAGGGAGGCTAAAAAGAGTGCATTAAGTTACTTGAAGGGAACTGGCTAGCTATGGTTTACATTTTTTCTAACCAAAATGTAACAAGGACTTAGTGGTGTATGCAGACGAAGCTCATTTTGCAGAAGACTCTGGTAGGCTGTAAGTCGAGTGAGTGGTTATTATATGCAATACGTGGCAGCCATCCGATTTGTTGGAGATCTCGGAAACAAAAACAACGGTTACCACTTCCAACTGCTGAGGCCCGAGTATGCAGCTCTTTAATGAGGCATGCAATGAGCGCTACAAATGGGTTATGCAGTTGCTAAAAGACCTGGGTGAGAAATGTGAACAACCTATAACAGTTTTTGAAGACTCACAGACATGTATAGCCATGGCAGAGAATGAAAACCTAAAAAGTCGTACTAAACATGTAGCTGTGAAATTCCAAAATGTGAGACAACTGATACAGTCAAATATGATTAAGTTGCAGTACTGCGAATCATCTGCAAACATAGCCGACATCTTAACAAAGCCATTACCAATACAAAAACATAATGACTTGGTGTTTGGTTTGGGCTTAGCAGATGTACAATTTGGCAAGGACTCTGTACAAAGTGAGTGAAACAAATAACTCTGTGTACTAACTATGTACTAACTATGTAATGAGTGTAAATAATGTGAATGACTTTTGTTTGTAATTATTTTGTTTGTAAACATTATATAATAAAAGGCAACATTCCAAACCAGGATAAGTGAGAAGGGGTGTCAGGATATTGGAAAATTGCAAGGTGGTCATGGCATGCTGGTCTGGAATCGCCACGGAAATGTACCTTAGTCAGCAGAATTGTGAAGGTCAGAGCCTCTCTGTCTGGGTCTGGAATGATTGGCATGTACCAGTCAGCAGAAATGAAAAGGTCACAGGCCAGGAGGATGAGATCATCTAGCTAATGATTTGCTGGACAAAAACTATATAAGAAGACTGCATACCCAATTCAGTATCTTCACCTTCAGGTTCGGGCTCAGATTGTTGTTAGAGTAGAGAGTGGATAGTTATTAGATGAGTAAAACATTGTTATTTTGTTCCTTTGAGAAAGAAAAGATAAAGTATTCCTGTTGGAACAAAATCTACTGTCTGAGTGTTTTTATTTTCTTATACTGCAAGCAGTTACCTCCTGAACTTTCTAGCAAGGGTGAGTTGGCACCTAGTCCTTTCGCTGTGCACTAGGCCAACAAAGACGCTGTAAGAAATTGAAGTAAGAGCTGCAAGAGACATAAGTCAGCAAGGAAAAATAAAACACCTCATAGTTCTGCACAAGGAAGGGAAATGTCTTGATCCTGTCCTGGGAGGGGGATGGAGACCATTAGTTTAGTATTTTCTAAATATGGCAGGTTGAGCAAAAATAAGACATACTGAAGATGTCTTGGGGAAAAATCTGTGGGAAGTTCTTCCCAAAATCCTCAAGATATTTATTTGTGCTGTGCAGAAAGGGCATTTCATCAAAAACCTATATATATAAATATATAAACAGTTTATAAATATATAAGCAGCATATATATAATCCACAGAACTAAGTAGAATTAAAGTGTTTGCATAGTGGACTACCTTTACCTTTTACTTTACCTTTGCCTTAAAGGGGTATATCCTGTTTAGAACTCTGCACTGCCAGTTTGAGGAATCAGTCAATCATGGTACCTTCACCAACAACTGCTGAGTTTAAGAACAGTTATTAAACCTGCTTTCTGGTACATCAATGTTATTTAGCACTGTTGAATTGGTTTCTAGTCTTTTGACTAGTTCGTAGCATCCACAGTTAATTCTATGAATGCTCAGGAGAATGCAGTATTAGAATCATACATCTGTTATCTAACTTGGCCTGAGTTTGTGGATCAACAAACCCACATAATATGACTACTTTAACATTGGTATATATTTCTGTAAAATCCAGGTTTCAGGGGAGAAAAAACTATAAAGGGATAGGGAACATTAGGATTAAAAACTAAAAGTCTAAAAGGTTATGTATGTGCTGACATTTCAAACCACCCCCCCTAAATATGAAAGGGAGGGAAAGGAAAAATTGGGTCTAACAAGGGTGAAAACTTAGAGCAAAGAAAGAAGAGGGAATCATGGTGAAGTGAACACAATATGGCAAATGTGATTTGTCTTTGCTGTAAATCATCATGGATCTCCCACTTGCACTCCTATAATGTTTTACTTCCCCTACCTAGTTCCTGACACAATACTGATGAAACATTGTTTGGAAAGAAAATTTGCAGGGAGGATTTTCCTTTTTTGTAATTTCAATAAATTATAATTACTCCACTTCTGTACTAATTTGAACTTGAATTCATTATCCAACGAGCACAAATTTGAGATTCATTTCCCCATGACCTCACAGTGTCCACACAAAATGGTGGGAGTCTGTCCCTTTTAGAACAGGGAATTAGTGAGAGCAGACTCTTGGGTTAGCAAAAAAGTCAAACAAGGTCAGAATCCTTGAAAGCAATAGCAGGTTACTTTCACAAGAAATCTGCAGGATAGCAAAGTAAGTTTAACAATTTTATTAAAGGAAAAATAATAAATGAACGATCATACAATAACCAAAGCAACAGAACACATACACAATCCTATGCTATAAGCAGTGTTGAGGGGGAAAATCTGAAGATAGATGAAGGCAATTGAGGAATATGGGTTATAGTAATCTGGTCTTAGAGTGGAATAGTCTGATGAACAGAGCTGAGTGACCCACACTAGCTTTGGTAGAAGAAACAATGCTTTGGGGACAATATCAACAGAGAGATGTGCAGAGACATTGAACATTGGCCACTTGGACAGGGGACTTCTTATAGGGAAAAAGGAACCCTCAGAATACAGAGTGACCCTTAATCTTGTAAAACAAAGGAGAACTTCATCTGGTCTCCTGGGAAATGTAGTTACCCCACAGGCAGGCCAGTTCTCCAGCTTGCTCAGATTGCTAGTAAGTGTGTGGGGGTGTCGTGGGGGGTGAGCATGATCTTCCCCTCCCCATGGTGCCCCCCTGCAATGCCCTACACACACTTACTTTAGCAAACCAAGCGGGCTGGAGAACAGGCCTGCCTGTTGCCTTCCAGGCTGCAAAAGACCTGGTGGGAACTACATTTCCCAGGATACCCTGGGAAATGTAGTTCCCACCAGAATAGGCAGGCCTCCAGCCTTCTTGGTTTGCTAAAGCAAGTGTGTGGAGTGGGCACCACGTGGGGGGGCACGTGAAAAAGCCAGAGTATGCACCGGTTGCACTCTGGCCCAGCTACGCCTCTGTAAGAGTGGTCTTCAAAAAGAAATTAGTCAGAGGAAGAGGTAGCATAGTACTAACAGAGAACACTTGGGTAAAATACATTAACAAATTCTTCATCTCAGTAAGGTGGATATACACGGCTGGAGATGGAACATGGGGACTTTCAAGGCAGAGGCATTGCTTTATCTTTAATCCTTTTAGGAAGTGAATGGCAGGCTATTTGCAAAGCAGATATTGGGCAAGGGCAAGTTCAGACAAGCTTGACTGTTATTGTGGATACATTAGCGAATGAATAAACTGTTACTCTAGTTACTCCAAGGGTTGGCATGATGGGTGGCGACACTGTTGTCTTAAAACAGGATTTCCCCAACCCATCATGTGTTGGTCTGGTAACAAAAGCTTTCCCTAATAAGGTAAGAACTGCAGCTGCACTTTCAAGTTCTATGCAAGTATGATTTGCATAACCTTTGTCTTATTTTTGCAAGACAAAATTAAAATATCTAAATCACAATAACGCTTATCATTGTTCTCTGCTCAATTAATATCTCCTGCTTGGAGTTATGCAATATTTGTATTTCAGTTCATTTGTATTACATCATTTTAATGCTGAGTGCAGCATAAACAGAGAGTGCTATTAACCATGGAAAGAAATATTATTTGGTAGTTGTGGTTTTTAAATTGCTTCAGTGGTATTATTCTACTTAATAATAGCTTTTTCATAGTAATTTAAGAGGCAATTCATCTTGCTGTTAGAGTAATAAAATGTAACTGTGTATAATAAAAAAGGCTTTTGCAAACCAGTGATTTAATTATATCATGATTTCGTAGGAAGCTAGTTTTCTAATTTTATATTTTCATTGTGCTTTTATTTTGGTGAGGGGCATATACATGGATATAGTCATAGCAATATACTTGCATACATACCATTCTAATGCCACTGAATGGATATTAGCATTGAAAACGTATTTTATTTCAAATTTTTGAAGCAGTTTAAAAGCACTTAGGATTTCCATTTTTGCTACTTACTAACTAATGTGAAGGTGAAATAATTTCCATGCAAACTGTACATCTTATATATGGCTGTGGTCTTCTACTGTGATTATTTTAGAAGTTCAAGAAAAAAGATAAATATACTTTCATCTTTTAAAGCTGTCTCACTTACTGTTGTGACTGTACTCTCTGTGTGAGTTACAGGGTTTTTTGTCCTTTACAAACTGATCAGAAACAATGTTATCTGTTTCATTTCTCAACTCTATTTTCATGTACAGAATGAAAGAAACTGCTGGGTAGGGATGATGACTCAGTTAAACCAAATCACCAAGAAAATGCAGAAAAAGCCATATTGACTTTTTCAAATACCCCCTACCCCCCCCCCAAAAAAAACCACCTTACAGTGTATTTGGCATTGTCAAATAGCCCTGATCATGGAAAAGTCGAACCTGATTTAACTTTTTCATTTTGGGGGCTGGAGCTCAAACTGTCTACCTGGGCCCCCACTGCTAGGTCTGTATGTGAGGGAGAAAGCATCAACTAAAAATAGATCTGTGTGAGAGAGAAAAACATCAACTAAACTGAACCTGTACCCGCTGCCATTTTCCAGGTCCACGTTGACTTGGGAAATGGTGGCGGGGAGAGAAAAGCTTCAACTGAATGCTGGACTAAAATCCAGTATTCAGTTGAAGCTCTCCTCATTGCTGTTTCCCAGGTCCACATAGACTTGGGGAAAAGTGGCAGCACAGGGGTTCCCAACTTTCTGAGCAGCTGCTGGAACTTTTTGCTCCTTCCATATTTTTCTAGCATTAATTCCATAGTCTTGGGAATGTCAACTTTTTCAGCTTCCTTGCTTACTTTCAGTTCAACTTTGAACATGGCCTTTTTAAAATGAATTTTAGATTGGGACAGTAGCCTTCTCTTCAGTCTTACAGAACCCTCTTACCTGGTTTATAGTGTCAGAGTTTTAGCGGAATTGATGACATCAAGCATTTCAGAATCAAGTAAAGGCAACTTTAAGATTTAAAAAGACCTAGCAGAAAATGAAATGAGGATCAGAAATAACTACTTTCCATTACATTAAATCCAGAAATTAAGAAACATTCAGCTTTATGTAATGATGCCTTCATTATTTGCCACTGAGTAACTGATTGTGCAAAAAAATGTGGAATGCATTATAGGATATTTTGTGATACTTGGCAAATAAGCAGGTAAATAAGCATTATAGACAGTGCTGAGAATGTATAGCTGTTTTATTCAAATAATGTCTCACACTTAATTTTGTCAAGATACTATAAACTTTTCCATTTCATGGATAAACATATCCATAATATCTCAGGAGAGAAAAGAAATTGTTCTGGAAAAGGAAGTTTATAATACTAGTCAAATGTGTAGAAAACATGGCTTTCTTGCATGTGGCAGGAAAATAACAGCAGTTGTTGACATAAAAGCTTGTAACATTTTAGTATAAAGAAAGACATTTCCCATTTGGCAAGATACTATACTGAAACTGTTTTAGAACAAAGGATATATATTTTGGTATCCGAGGCAGATGTCTAGGAAGCATTAATACTGTTAACAGTAAGAGAAATTGGTTTGTTATAAAATAGCCTGAGATTCAGACAGAGATATTTAGACTAGACTAACCCTCTTCCTTCCCTTGGTGTCTGTGTACGGTTACCAAAAATGTTGGGGTATGCCCCTTTTAGAGTGGGGAATTAGTGGGGTTAGACCTTGTTTAATGAGAAGGGACAACCATTAGATTTTTCTATCTGTTTTCATGTAAGGGTTTTCTCCATAGAAATCCACAGGAGTCAGGAATAAAGATCAACCATTTTATTAAGAGTGTAAAATGATGCAATTACACACATACAAATGATAAAAGGACAGGCACACAAAAAGTTCACACAATCCTAGGATTTAGAAAGGGGTGAAGGGAAAGGTCTGGAATAGATCAGGGTATTGTGGGGAAAGTCAATAATTACCTTATCTTGAAGAGAAATGGTCCTAAGAAGTAGAGTTCAATGCTTGTATTGACCTCCAAAAAGATGGGTGAAAGCAGCTGGCACACAGTGCAATAGACATACTGGCCACTGACTGAAAGATGGGAAGTCTAGTTTGGTTCTTCAGCAACATTAAGAGGGCTTATATTTCTAGGACAAGTGTAGTTCATGTTCTCCAGAGGACTTAACATTCCAAGCCCAGGAAGTGTCCAGAAATTATTAGATTTTAGGGTGGATTGAATGAATCACAGCTTCTTGTCCCTTTCCTCTCCCTGAGTGGCAGCAGCAGCTAGTTATTGATACCATTTGGTTCAGTCACGGGGATAACTAGCAGACTGCCATTAGAAGTTGTTGTGTTGCCTTGCTTCCCTCCCCACTTATCTCCACACTGGATAGAGAGCCTACTACGTGTATGTGTGCTTGTATTTGTGCATATAGTGTGTTTATACGTATGTATATAGATAATGTGTACATGGAAAGAGAAGGATGCTATTCATAGACAGTAAATGCACATTACATGTATGTGTGTCTGTGTTCACAAACGCACATATACACAATTTACATAATACATTTAATTGTTCAGTATCACATATCTTATTTGCAGCTATACATAAGGATACATGAATAGTGATTCACACTTCACAAAAATGATAAATACACTTGTGCACAATAAAATGTTCTATTAAGAACATAAAAACATATGAAAGAGCCTGCTGGATCAGACCAGAGTCCATCTAGTCCAGCACTGCTACTCACAGTCGCCCATCAGATGCCTTTGGGAGCTCACTTGCAGGATGTGAAAGCAATGGTCTTCTGCTGCTGCTGCTCCCAAACACCTGGTCTGCTAAAGCATTTGCAATCTCAAATCAAGGAGGATCAAGATTGGCAGCCATAGACTGTCTTCTCCATAAATCTGTCCAAGCCCTTTTTAAAGCTATCCAGGTTAGTGGCCATCACCACCTCCTGTGGCAGCATATTCCAAACACCAATCTCGCGTTGCATGAAGAAATGTTTCCTTTGATTAGTTCTAATTCTTCCCCACCCCCCAGCATTTTCAATGGATGCCCCCTGGTTCTAGTATTGTGAGAAAGAGAGAAAAATTACTCTGTCAATATTTTCTACCCCATGCATAATTTTATAGACTTCAATCATATCCCCCCCCCCTCAGACATCTCCTCTCCAAATAAAAGAGTCCCAAACGCTGCAGCCTCTCCTCATAAGGAAGGTGCTCCAATCCCTCAATCATCCTCGTTGCCCTTCTCTTCACTTTTTCTATCTCTTCAATATCCTTTTTGAGATGTGGTGACCAGAACTGAACACAGTACTTCAAGTGCAGTCCCACCACTGCTTTATACAAGGGCATGACAATCTTTGCAGTTTTATTCTCAATTCCTTTCCTAATTATCCCTAGCATAGAATTTGCCTTTTTCACAACTGCCATGCATTGAGTTGACATTCCCATGGAACTTCAACTAATACGCCCAAATCCCTTTCCTGGTCTGTGACTGATAGCACTGACCCCTGTAGCGTGTATGTGAAATTTGGATTTTTTGCCCCTATGTGCATCACTTTACATTTTGCTACATTGAACTGCATTTGCCATTTCTTAGTCCACTCACTCTTTTACGTAGAGGGCAACACCACCCCTGATATGCCCTGTCCTATCCTTCCTGTAGAGCTTATAACCTGGGAAAACAGCATCCCACTGATTCTCCTCATTCCACCATGTCTCTGTGATGCCCACTATATCAATGTCCTCCTTCAAAACTCTGTACTCCAGCACCCCCATTTTAGGTCAAAGGCTTCTACTATTAGCATAGAGACACCTGTATACCCTGTCTCTGACCCTAACCTGGGATTTATGTGCTTTGCCCTCTAGCCCTTTGTAGACACTATCACTTATCACATGCACATTGCTATGTTGCACACTTGTATGGAACAGCAGAGCAGCAGTGGCTTAGTGGGTAAGAGCAGGTGTACTCTAATCTGGAGGAACTGGGTTTGATTCCCCGCTCTGCCGCCTGAGCTGTGGAGGCTTATCTGGGGAATTCAGATAAGCCTGTACACTCCAACACATGCCAGCTGGGTGACCTTGGGCTTGAGACCCTGTAGCTTCGCTTGCCTAGCTTGCCCTGCATGTGGAACAGGTAGCATTTCTAAGAATGCCACTTTGAGGGTCCTGGACTTCAACCTGTTGTCTAGCAGCCTGAATTTAGCCTCCAGAACCTCCCAGCTACATTTACTAATGTTGTTGGTGCCAGTATGGACCACAACTGCTGATTCCACCCCAGCACTGTCTAACAGCCTATCTAGACGATGACAAATAAAAGTTAATAAAAGCTTCTCAGATATCAATCTGTACAATGAGTCACCTTTTGCTTTTCACTTCCCAATGTAATTCACAGTTTTCTTAGCTGAAATTTCTTGACATTCAGTGTGTGATATTAAAAATTGGTTTGTGGTTCTCTTGGGTCCACTCTACCAGTTTTCTAATTTCAGTATGCATGAGAATTCAAACCATTCCAAGAGCAAGACTGATAAAAGAAAAAAACACACAAAAAAGATTTTAATTCATCTGAAGCACTTGTTTGAAAGATGTTTAAACAATGAGGAAAACTAATATTTTTAACAATTTATAATATTTATTCAGAACAAAATCTGTGGTATTAAATTCAGACAACTCTATTTTCCATAAACAACATTGGAGATGTGATAACTATACATATGCTTATGTCATTAAAGGTTCCTTTGAACTTTTTTTGAACCACATATATGGTGGATATGACTGAAACCAGCAATGTCCACAGAGCCTTTACAGAATATGGTAAAGAAATCAGTTTAAATTCTATAATGGCAATTTTGTGGGAAGTATTTTTTCTCCTAGCTCATCTTACTTTTCCATACTTGAACAAGACAGGAGCAAAATATTTCAATTACTGGAATGTAGTAAGGAAAGGTTCGTGAGGGGATAAGATTTAGCCTCTATGTATACACTTCACGCACATACTTATGTTTTTTTTTAATAGATTATAACCTAAAGTAGATGTCATTGCATGGACTCACATATGAGAACCCACCCCCAATTCCCTGGTTTAGTAGCAGTCCATTTCATGCTTCATAAAAAGGTATTCCTCTGCCTGTTATGCAGCAAACTGCAGTTTTCTTTCTATCAGCCAGACATTTGGAGAGCAGCATTCAGTTCCTGAGAATGTCATCCAACATGGCTGACAAGCAAAAAAAATGCCACAAAGGCCCTTCTGCACATGCAGAATAAGGCACTTTCAATCCACTTTCAATGCACTTTGCAGCTGGATTTTACTGTGCAGAATAACAAAATCCACTTGCAAACACTTGTAAAGTGGATTATTTTATTTTTTTTCGAATACCTTTAATGGCATATAGATTGTTAAGTGGATTATTCTGCATGTGCAGAAGGGGCCAAAGTTATCCAGAAGTTATCCAGACACAGTGTGTAACAGACTTCCCTCTGTGATACACTTCTGAAGATGCCAGCCACAGATGCAAGCGAAAGGTTAGGAACAAGATCCACCAGACCACGGATACACAGCCTGGAAAACCCACCACAACCAGTTAACCAGAAGTACTGAAAACTATAGAAAAAATTAATTAAAGAAAAATTAATGAAATATATTTTCTTTTTAAAACTTTTCTTTCTTTCTTTCTTTCTTTCTTTCTTTCTTTCTTTCTTTCTTTCTTTCTTTCTTTCTAGTCCACCTTTTTTACTGAGACTCATGGCAGATTACACATACATGGCAGATTACAAATACAATCAATAGAATAGGGCATCCAATAAAAATGCAATAGAGTTTGGATCCTAAGAGAGATTGTAGAAATCTGAATCAGAGTTGAAACAAATCGTAAACAATGCAGAAATTATTAGCATACTTATAGCAAAAGACAGAACACAGTTTTTTACTACCCGCTTTTGGTTCCTGAACCAAGAATCAAATCTTGCAGTGGCATTATGCGATATTTGAATGTAGCTCTGTCCTCGGCTTGCTTTGTGCACTGAGCTCGGCATGGACTCCTGGCCAAACGGCTAGTGCATGAGGAGGTTTTTCCCAGGCAAGGTGCCTTTTTTGGCAGACTGGGCTGTGGAGGTTTCTCAGCCCCTGTTTTGATCCAAGCTTCAGCTTCAGCTTCAGCTTTGCTCGCCTGGTGCACCATCGGCCGTACAGGAGCCCTGAGGCAGGGGGAGAACCAGGGCGCAATGAGGCAGCCCTGGGCAAACTGTAGCCCTGGGCAAAACCAGAGTTTGATGCCCCCCCAATGGGCGGCCACTCCATCACGACCAATTTTTTTGCACCAGGACATTTGTGCCTGCAGGGGGCGCATTTTTGGATGCATCGGCACCAAAATTTCAGGGTATCATCTGGAAACTGTCCTTATGGTACCCCCAAAGTTTGGTGCAGTTTGGTTTAGGGGGTCCAAGGTTATGTACCCTCAAAGGGGGTGCCCCATCCCCCATTCTTTGCTAAGGAGATGGGGGCTACCCTTTTGAGGGTCCATAACTTTGGACACCCTGAACCAAACTGCACCAAACCTTGGGGGTGTCATCATGACAGGTTCCAGATGATACCCTGAAATTTTGGTGCTGATACGTCCAAGAATGCCTTCCCTGCAAGAACATCCCGAAATTTGCCCAAGAATCTTTGTTCTGCATTGAGTTTTCTGCATTGCTGTCAATGGGGGTTGCAGGCTGGGGGGGCACATTTCTGAAGGCACAGTCTCAAAACTTTCAGGGTCTCATCAGGAGACTTCCCTAATGTTCCCCCCCAGGTTTGGTGCAGTTTGGTTCAGGGGGGCCAAAGTTATGGACCCTCAAAACTGTAGCCCCCATCTCCTATTAGCTCCCATTGGAAACAATGGGGGATAGGGGCACCCCCTTTGGGAGTCCATAACTTTGGACTCCCTGAACCAAACATCACCAAACTTGGGGGGTATCATAAGGACAGTCTCCTGATGATATGCTAAAATTTTGGTGCCGCTAGCCTAAAAACTGCACCCCCTGCAGGCCAAAAATGGAAAACCACTAAAAATACCCAAAAACGAACCCAGTATTTTGATGCCCCCCACAAGGTGATGCCCTGGGCAGCTGCCCACCTTTCCCAATGGGCATTACGCCAGTGGGGAGAACAATATTGAGTGAAACCAGACCTGCAGCCAGAGGCACGGGGATGCAGCTGGTAGGGCCATTTTTGCAGTCATGGGGACCATTTATGCAGTTGCAGAGACCAGTTGCGGGATTTGAGGTTCCTTAGAGAGCAAGCTGACCGCAGCCTCTGGCCTATTATGTGGGGTGCACAGGAAGAAAAAACACAGCAAAATGCAAGTAAAACACTGACTGAGTGGAGTTCGCCCATAATACTATCTGTGGGGAGTCTGCGAATTGGGAAGATGCCCAGAGAGGAGATGCCTGCAGCTCTGGTTGCTGTTTCCATTCGGCTGGCCCTGGTCAAGCAGCTGAGATCAGTTGTTCAGTTGGGTCTCCCAAGAACCTGGGGGTTTCTACCAGCCGTACTGTCCCCAGAATCAGCCAGATGGCAGTGTGAGGTCCAAGAAGGCTGGGCCCAGAGTAAAGTACAAAATGTGCCAAGAGTTGCATTTCATGACTGTGATCCAGCAGGGGGAGTTGGTGGCAGCCCTTCGCTCTGACAGCACACTACCAAGGGTAAAGAATTGTAACATCGAGTGGCACTGAATGTGAGAATGGCGACCCCTGGATGCTAGGCGTCCTTGGACCCACTGTTCCCCTTTTCACCTTGCTACCATGAAAGGGCCTCAGGAGCTGGTGGCAGCAGCTCCCATTCAGCTTCTGTTGAACACCCCCTTTCAACCTATTTACATTGCAGCTCGTACTTCCCTGACATCAAGGACGGTAACATCTGTCTTTCATGGCTGCAGTTCCCCACTGATGAGTTTTCAGACCCCTTTTAATTTTGAGACCACTAAAGAGCATCAGTTGGTGGCAGCGGCTCCTGTTTGGCCTCTAACAGGTAATCCCTTTCAGACTGCTAACATTATAATCCACACTCCCCTCCTGGCTTTCAACATCAAGGACGCCAATATCTGTCTTCCACAGCTGGTGACAGCACTGATGGGCTGAGCCAGAGGCCTCTGCATCATTACAACTAATCCTTCTTGGTTCCTTAGTTTTATTTGTAGATTAGAGTAGGCAGTGGTAGTGTAGGTAAGTGGTAGGTGAAAGAGTTTTTGGTCTGCTCTTTATGGATGTTGTTAGTGGGTAGTAAGTTAGACAGTTAGTATTGTGTGTTAGATTGGTAGTTAGGCTTAGCTTTTAGGAATAGATGCATTAGTTTGTCAGTGGCTAGGCTAGGTTGTTTTACTAACTGTTAAGTGTGATTATCTAGGGTCGGTGTTATGGGAGGGAATGGGGGCATGGGGGCAGCACTATTGGGGCAGGGGATTCTAGTACTAATGGGATGGGGTAGATATGATGGTAGGTGGAGGCCATATGAGATAAGGCAGGTGAGAGGTGGTCATGCTCACCCCCTTCTGACCTCCTACATATCCCGAGAATGAGGGCTGTGGGGCTCAGGCTCTCCCTGCTTCGTCCTTGGTGTTGATCCTGCTTTATTAATAGTTTGGACTTTTTTGCTGTTCTTTATTTATTGGGCACTGTTAGTAGTGATAACTGTTCTGAGTTGTGAAGATTTTGTACAGTTGAGTTATGCTGTATATATACACACATACATATGTTCACTATTATTTATCCTTAAATGATAGAAAGCTGTGTTTAAATTAAAGGTGTGTTAATTTGTTCAAGCAATTTCATATCTGACAAGCCACAGGGTGCTGTCATATATTATTTTCTAGGTATCCCATGGAAATTGATGGGGCCAAGGATAAAGAGGTTACAAATGCATTTGCACATCAATTGAAGGCAAATAAGTTAAGAGAAGATTCAATTTATACTAATTGGGGTTATATAATAAATGTGACATTTCAACTATTCATGCTTATGTACTGTCTATTTTTTTCTCAAGTTTGTAACATCATAGATTTTAGGTATATTGATTATCTTACATACCCATGAGAAACTTACATGAATACCACTTTCACTTCCTGCCTGCAAGGTCTCTTCAGGTCAGTTTATTCCAGTTTTGCAAGTATAAAGGAGACTTCCGCCCTCCTTTCTTCTTTTTCAATTTAAGATGAAACATCTTTAATGTATTTCTGTCACACTAATGGAAAAAAGTAATATGTCATGCAGAAAGACATTTATGATGATATATTGCTTAGTCAGTGCACACTGAATGGCTAGTATTAATACTACTGTGTTTGGAATGTTAATACTTTGAAGAGTTTAAACGTTATTGTATTATTAATTTAATATTTTATAGTATTTGGGTATTATTGTATTGCTCAAAAATAGAATGAACAAATAAGAGCATGAGAGCAGCACTGCTGAATCAGACCAGTGGTGCATCTAGACTAGCATCTTATCTTACACAGTGGACAACTAGTTCCTCTGGAGATCCAACCTCAGGGCACTGAGACTGAGGCCTTCCTCTGATGTTGCCTTGAGGCACTGTCCTTAAGATTTTTACTGCCTCTGAACATGTAAGTCCCTTTAATCACCATGCTTAGTAGCTACTGATAGCTCTGTCCTCCATGCATCTGTCTAATCCTCTTTTAAAGCAATCTGCACTTTTAGCGATGAACTGTACATTATAATCATTCAAAAAGTCAGTTTGACATCTGTTCCTGGTAAATTAGTAGAATCTGTCATTAAAGATAAAATTATAAAACATGTACAAAAGCAAAACCTGCTGAGAAAGAGTCAGCATGGCTTTTGCAGAGGCAAATCCTGTCTTACAAACTTACTAGAGTTCTTTGAGGATGTAAATAGGCATGTGGATAAGGGGGAACCAGTGAACATTGTCTACTTGGATTTCCAAAAGGCTTTTGACAAAGTTCCTCACCAGAGACTATTGAGAAAACTCAGCAATGAAGGAATAAGAGGGGAAGTCTCCTATGGATTAAAAACTGGTTGAGAAACAGGAAGCAAAGAGTGGGTGTAAATGGGAAATTCTCACAATGGAGAGATGTGGGGAGTGGTGTCCCCCAAGGATCCGTATTGGGACCAGTGCTCTTTAACCTATTCATAAATGACCTGGAAGTAGGGGTGGGTAGCGTGGTGGCCAAGTTTGCAGATGATACCAAATTATGTAGGGTGGTGAGAACCACAAAGGATTGCGAGGAGCTCCAAGCGGACCTTGATAAATTAGGTGAGTGGGCTAAGAAATGGCAAATGCAGTTCAATGTAGCAAAATGCAAAGTGATGCACATAGGGGCAAAAAATCCAAACTTCACATACACGCTACAGGGGTCAGTGCTATCAGTCACAGACCAGGAAAGGGATTTGGGCGTCTTAATTGATAGTTCCATGGGAATGTCAACTCAATGTATGGCAGCTGTGAAAAAGGCAAACTCTATGCTGGGGATAATCAGGAAAGGAATTGATAATAAAACTGCAAAGATTGTCATGCTCTTATATAAGAGCAGTGTAGTGCGAAACCACACTTGGAGTACTGTGTTCAGTTCTGGTCACCACATCTCAAAAAGGATATTGAAGAGATAGAAAAGTGCAGAGAAGGGCAACGAGGATGATTGAGGGACTGGAGCACCTTCCTTATGAGGAAAGGCTGCAGCGTTTGGGACTCTTTAGTTTGGAGAGGAGACGTCTGAGGGGGGATATGATTGAAGTCTATAAAATTATGCATGGGGTAGAAAATGTTGACAGAGAGAAATTTTTCTCTCTTTCTCACAATACTAGAACCAGGGGGCATTCATTGAAAATGCTGGGGGGAAGAATTAGAACTAATAAAAGGAAACACTTCTTCACGCAACGTGTGATTGGTGTTTGGAATATGCTGCCACAGGAGGTGGTGATGGCCACTAACCTGGATAGCTTTAAAAGGGGCTTGGACAGATTTATGGAGGAGAAGTCGATTTATGGCTACCAATCTTGATCCTCTTTGATCTGAGATTGCAAATGCCTTAACAGTCCAGGTGCTCGGGAGCAACAGCCGCAGAAGGCCATTGCTTTCACATCCTACATGTGAACTCCCAAAGGCACCTGGTGGGCCACTGCGAGTAGCAGAGAGCTGGACTAGATGGACTCTGGTCTGATCCAGCTGGCTTGTTCTTATGTTTCTTATGTTCTTAAAAAGTAAAGAAGTATTTACCTCTGTCTGCCTGATTCTACTGTCCATCAACTTCTTTGGGTGTGGAGTTCTTCTCTTTAGCCACTTTCTGTATCCATGCACAATTTCATAAATTTCTGTTCTGTACCCCCATCTGTACTCTAAATGGAAAGTCCCTGACTCTTCAGTATTTCCTCATAGGAAAGTTGCTACAAATCTTTTGTGGCAGAATTACACTGGCTTTCTTGGCTGCAGACTCATGTTAAGCTTGTGGTCTACTAAGATTCCCAGACCCCTTTTTACATATACTACTAGTGGGGCCTGGCCATGCGTTGCTGTGGCAATTGTCCTTCTCATCACAGTCTGCAACCCACACAGATCTCCATGCAGGTCCAATGATCCGCAGCATAGCCTTTTGGGGTGGTCAAATGGAATCCCTCTTTCCCTTTTCAATTCACATTGTTATATGGTGGTGTCTTGTTTTTTTAGTATAAGGTAACCCTTTCCATTCCACAATGGAACTGTCCAGAGTGCGAATCCCGCTGTCCATGAGGCTGGTTGACACGCACAGTCCTGGCTTGGGTAAGGCAGAACTGGGGCAAGGAGGCTATCCCAGTCAGGCAGCAGAGGCAGGGTGGTGACGTGCTCAGATCGAGGCCAGCTCCCTGGGTTCTTCAAGGGCCATGTGCAAAAGAAGCGGAGCCAGTAGTGTTGGTTTGCCCCCACCCTGCGGATTTTCTTAGAAAAAAAAGTCAAACTCCTTCTCACTTTTAGTAAAAGAGAGCTGTGGCGAATATGGGTGAGGAAGTGGGTGAATGGTGGTTGGATGTGAGGGAGGGCAGAGTGAGGTATGTGAGGATGAGCTGGATGTGTATGAGAGTATATGTGTTGTATGGTAGCAGTGGGTGAGACACAGAGAGTGAAAGTTACCTGCGTGTGAGGGGGGGAACCCCACCTGATGTCTCACACGGCAAAGTTTGTATGTGTTTCACTTCCACTTGTATTACCTAACAGTTTTACCTATGTACTGTTTTCAGTGCTCATCTCTGGCCAACTGCACGAACATTGTAAGGGCATCCCAACCCCTCAGGCCACAGACATGCTGCACGAACATTCTAAGAGCGACAGTTAAACACATCCAGCTTCATGGCCTGGTGTGCCAGGAAAAAGACATTTTACCTGGCTCAGGTATGGACTTTCAGCGACAGGAAGGAACGTCATGTGAAAATTTGGGGGCGATCCGTCCAGCTGTTTCAACGTTAGGGCATGACTAACAAAGTCACTGTTAGCTTTTTATATCAATAGATTGTCAAGTCAGGTGTCAGCCATCATATATTGTACATTTCATTTTTTCTGCCTAAGTGTAGTATCTTACATTTATCAGCAGTGGTGTAGGAGGTTAAGAGCAGGTGGACTCTGATCTGCAGGAGCTGGGTTTGATTCCCAGCTCTGTTGCTTGAGTTGTGGAGGCTTATCTGGGGAATTCAGATTAGCCTGTGCACTCCCACACATGCCAGCTGGGTGACCTTGGACTAGTCACAGCTTTTCAGAGCTCTCTCAGCCCCACCCACCTCACAGGGTGTTTGTTGTGAAGGGGGAAGGGCAAGGAGATTGTAAGCCCCTTTGAGTCTCCTACAGGAGAGAAAGGGGGGATATAAATCCAAACTATTGCTGCTGCTGCTGCTGCTGCTGCTACTTCTTGAAATTCATTTTGTTAGCTTTAGCCCAGTTCTCTCATGTGTCCAGGCCATTTTTTATTCTGATCCTGTCCTCTGAGGTATTAGTTACCCCTCCTACTTTGGTGACATCTGCAAATGTGATTAGCATGCCCTCTATATTCAAGTCATCGAGAAAAATATTGAATAGCACTGGGTCCAGAGCAGAACTTTGCGGCACCCCACCAGCTACTTCTCTCCTGGATGAAGTGAACCATTGATGAGCACCTTTCGGGTTTGGTCAGTCAACCAATTATGATTTCACCCAAAAGTAGCATTGTGTAGCCCACATTTGACTGGCTTGCTTTCAAGAATATAATGGGGGACCTTCTCAAAGGCCTTACTAAAATCAAGGTATGCAACATACACACCATTCCCTTTGTCTACCAAACTGAGAGAGAGAGAGAGAGAGAGAGAGAGAGTGCATTAGTTTGACATAACTTATTTTTGAGAAACCCATTTTGATTTTAGTGATGATGGTATTCTCTTCTAAGTGCTTTCAGAGTGTCTGTTTAATGATCTGCTGTAGAATCTTTCCTGGGGTTGACATTAGGCTGACTGGGCAGTAATTGTGTGGTTCCTCTTTTTTCCCTTTTTGAAAAGGGGGACATTTGAAGTCTGCTGGAACTTCTATTCTTTAGGAATTCTCAAAAATTATAGCGAATGGTTCTGAGATTATTTCTGCCAGTTATTTTTAATACCCTGAGATGTAGTTCATTAGGCTCTTGAGATTTGAATTCATTTAAATTAGCCAGGTATTCCTATACTATCTCCTTATTTTGTGCTGAATTTCCCCTATTGAATCTTCTGTTCCTTCCCTTGATTGAGCACTGTTCTCCTTTTTGGAGGTAAAAAAGGTATTGAGTAGTTCTGCCTTTTCTCCATCCCCTGTTAGCATTTTGTGTTTTCTCCACCCATCTAACCCATCATATCATTTTTCTTCCATTTCCTGTAGACATAACAAAAGAAAAGCCCTTTAAAATTGTTTTTAACCTTTCTGGCTAGATTGAGTTCATTCTGCACTTTAGCTTTTCTGACTTTAGCTTTCCTGACTGTGTGGAGCCACCTCTCCAGTGTGGCGGATCTGTGGGCTGCTCGCACACTGCCGTGCGAGCAGTCCCCGATCCTCCACCGGCATAATTTATGCCAGTGGAGGTGCGTTTCCCTTTCCATGAGGAAAGGGCCATTGTCTTATAAAAATGGATTTATTGCATGTGCATCATCATCATCTTTGCAACAACAATATATGGTAGGCTAGAATCTGACATTACAAGTTGCAATCTATAGTATTTTAAACGTATTTTCAAAACAATGTATTGATTGTTTAACAAGTAAGGAAAAAAACAACTGTCTCAACCAATTGAAAGGAAAAAAACAACTGTCTCAACCAATGTTATTTAATTGACACTTGGTAGTGGTGTGGACAAGCACAAAATCAAAGGATTTTTTTTCCAAAAAAGACTGGTTAAATGAAATTGGAATTACAGAAGAAAAGTGGAAAAGAAGACAAGAAAGAATGAACCTGCTGCTGCACATTTAAAGAAGAGAAGAAGAAGAGGGGGTGGGGTGGGGAAAATGGAGGTAAAAGGATATGGAGGATGGAACATAACGATAATGTATGTAATAATCCAAAATATCAATTAAAAATTAAAAAATCAAGGAATGTTGTCACAAAGACTGGCTACAAAACTTACTATGGACCCTCAAAAGGGTCCCCCATCTCCTTAGCTCCCATTGGAAACAATGGGGGATAGGGGCACCTTCTTTGAAGGTCCATAACTTTGCCCCCCTGAACCAAACTGCAGCAAACATGTGGGGGTATCATCAGAACAGTCTCCTGATGATACCCTGAAAGTTTGGTGCCAATATGTCTAAAAACGCACCCTTTGCAGGCCAAAACGTGAAAAAACACCTAAAAAATAAAAATGCATTCGAAATTCTTGGACATTCCCATAGATTCGGGGCAGTCCGAATCTGCAAGTTTTGGAATTCAGTCAATCTGAGCCCATTGATCGGAATCTGGTCTAAATACTTTATTTTCTTTAGCCTTTATTTGGCATAAAAGGTCCAAATACTAATCGGAACAAATCTGGCTGGTATCGACCAACTCTAGCTGGCACCATTAACAACCCAACCTTCATTAGAAATCTTGTGTGGAAAAACCATTTGTTTGCTTTACCATTGAGCTCCTTTCTTTTTTCTCTTCAGTCCTATTCAGTTCAATATAATTTTTAAATATCCACAACATTTTGCAAATACTAGATAATGTGTCCAAGTTCCACAATGTTATCCAGTTATATCCCAGACACGAGATTTGCAAGGTTGTTGCTCTTTTCTATATTTGTTCTTCACTTTTTTGAGGGGGGGAGGCAGTTAAGTTACTGCAGGATTATCTTTGCTCTTTCCCTAGTATAAATGTGTAGGTTGCTTTGTGTGCAACCTGATCCAATGTGGGTGGAAACTGATGTGTTTATCAAACTTAATGATGCAACATGTATGACCATGTTCATTTTTTATTAGTTCTTTAAAAATTAAAAGTTCTGTGCTCTTTTTTTCTTTCCAGAAAAAAAGAGGGGATCACAACAGCTGCTGGTATACCTGATGGGCTCATGGGGAAATCTAATTAGGTTTTGTAAGAGAAAAAAAAGTTTTGTGTCATATTTCCTGAACCTTACATTACTAAATGACCTTATCTATTTCAACAGATACCTCAGGCATTCTATATAATCCATTGCTTTTCAAGTCATGATTGTCTCTCTCACCTTTCTGCATTATGAATGCAAAGCACATAGTACTAATCTCTTTATCATGATACACTGCTAATCCACAGAGAACTCTACAGACTATTTTTATATCAGCTATATATCCCTTCTAGGCAAATGGAATTGACTCAAATACAGATTGGCTCCTACATCAGAAACAGTAAAATGTGGTCTATTTGCCTTCCCTATTCATGAGTAAAAGAACTTTAAAAAACTTTTCTGTTAAGGAAATAAGAGAAGAGACACTGAAAAGGACTGTCAATATTAATGATTGCAGAGTTTTCTTCTTGGGTAGAGAGAGTATTAAAAATGCTCCCTTGGAGAGATTTGGAAACTTTGGAAGATATTTTTGGAGATTATCTTTGGCCTGCTACTTGTCAGGATAGAAGAAGATAGGTGCGTAATAGCTATAATGACCTGTTCCATTTAGTTTTAAATTTGAGTTATTCATTAGGATCAATGAAATGGGGAAGAGGATCCAAGGTCATTTGTGAAAATGGCCCATAATTGAATCCACCTTGCATCATTAATAGAGTAGCTGTACTGGATTCCTTTCTTGATGCAACTCAGTGCCATTTGATACCAGTTCAATTTAGTCTCAACCTTAGACCCACACTGAGGTGTGCAAATGTACAAAATGGGAAAACTAGAGCATTTCTAAGAAGGCTGTCCTCAGTAACAACTTGGAATACATAGAGGCAGCATGATGAACAGGTCAAGTAAGAGTCAGACTGGTCTTTGAAAAATCAGGTCCATGTTTGCAACTAGTGAACAGGATGTCAGCCAAACTTGCAGGCAATTATTGAATATGTTGATGCAAAAAAATTAAATCAAAAAAGCCCAATTTCATCACTATTGTGACAACCCAGCATAACTTTTAGGGTTGAGATAGGCCCAAACAACCAGATAAATTAAACCAGTGTTGTGTCTAGTAACTGTGTCAATAAATTCTGTATTTCCCTGTTTTTATGAGTTTAGAAGAAGTAGAGCTAACAGCGCATCTGTAATGACAGTATTAATCAAAGCTGGATTAGTTTTTATTTTGTTGTGGCTTTGTTGCATAGTATTAATTATAAGAACTTCCCTTAATATTGCATACTTTCATCCTACTATGTAAAAGGAAACCTGTATTTGATGACAACTCACTTCTTCCAGAAGGAGTCTGGGATATGTACTCCTGAGAGCACAAGTTCTCCCACACAGAGGTGTTAGCCTGCCCTTCATCCCCTGCCTTATGGAATATGGTTTTTCATACAAAACTATGCTGGCAAATGCCAATTTTCATATCTCTCTGTGTGTGTGGCAGAGTGTCCACCTAAAAGCAGGCCAAATGCAAAAGGTCTGTTTGCAAGATTAGATCAATGAATGAGTTATTCCAGTCAATAGAAGCTGGAAGCCTCATGAAACCATGGACATGCATCTTGATCACCACACCCTGCCAAAACTGCTGTAACTCCCTGATACCAGACTTTGCATTTCCTCTGCCTTTTGAAACCATTTCCTCAACAATTGCATTTCCTCTACCTTTAGATACAATCTCCTTAACAAACGATCCTTTCCTGATTCACTCAAAGCCTCAGCTAAATTTGAATACCTGGGCAGAGTCTTTTAAGATACTCTGCATAAAGCCATTCAGAGCTTCCTTGATATAACCAAGAAACAATTGACTCTATTATCCCAACACTTAGAAACAGTAGATGAACTTTTGACTAGCTCAAGCCAGCAATCCCAGCAAGGGAAATCCCAAAGAATCCAGGAAAACGAAACTGAAACTTACTAGTTCCTGCCCCTACCTGTGCAAAGGGGTATAAAAGTACTGTGCACCCTAGCCTCAGTGCTCTTTACTGGCTAAACCTCTCTTGGCCTAGTTGGTTTGAAACATGACATCGTCCTTCACCTGGATTTCTATGCTGGCATAGGAATCCTTGCCTTCTTCAAGAACTTCTCTGCAGAATTTAGGTAATGTATAAGTTCCCTGCTCCCCCTCCTACTCTATCATCCAAACCTATCTTTTCCTCCCTACTTATATCCATTAGGAACTGTGTGTATGCTTCTTAATGTCTAACTGTATGATTGTTTGCAACCAAAATTTATATAAAAATATTTAAACTACAATTTGGTCTCTTTTGCATTCTCTGTAGAACGTCTCAAAAGCCAATTCTGGTATAGTTGTCTAAAAGATCTCACCTAGCCTGCCTCTCACACTGCCAAGCTGAGTTATTTCTCCATTGCTACTTTAAAAATATATTCATACTATTAAGCTAGGTAACAGAGGGTCCGATAAGGTTACAATTCCCAGACTCCTTCACGAGGGTATCATGAGAGAGGGCTGTGACAGATGTTAACAGCTGCCTTGCTACCCAAGCTGAGCAGGGAAGTGCTGGAGGGGACTCAGACAGGGTGGCCATGGGCTTGGACAGGGCACCAATGTCTCTATTAGGAGGCAGCAGCAACTAGACAACCATGGGCTCACTAAGCAACTGAAAGTTGAGGGCATAGGTGGGATCTACATGTGGAGATGAAGTAGCAGTAGTTATTGTGACTGTGAACAGAGAAGGAGATAGCAGGACCATGGGCAACCACAATGGGGTGGCCAAGAGGAAGCAGGCTGGTTTTAGTGATGGCATGAGCAACAACAATAGCAATAGGGAGGGCAAGTGGGAGGAGTGGATGCTTAACACCCCCAGATGATATTGAATGAGAAAGGAAAGGCAGACATGGGAGGGAAGAATGGGGAAACCTGCCAGTTTCCCCATGGAAAGCAGCCCATGGAAGGAAGCATTTGCTCACATATAGTTTCTCCTCTTCCAACATCAAGTTACATGACTCCTTAACATGGAGGTAGTTCTTTATTATATAGTACATTGAGTGATTAAGTGCTGCCGTTTATAGTTTTCTAGAGCCTGTTGTATTTTTATGCACAACAGGTTTCAGTGCTAGCAATATATAATGCTGCATGTGTATTCCCCATCCCACCAGTCTCTTTATAGGATTCATTGGAAATATATGATTTTTCCCTTATGGAAACTAGATGCTGAAGAGAATTTTAAAAAATTCTCATGGTACACAGATCTGAAGCAGCGTTTAAAAGTCATTTCTTTGTTTTTAGTGGAAACTTACATCTTAAGCAGTGAGCAGCAGTGGCGTAGGAGGTTAAGAGCTCATTTATCTAATCTGGAGGAACCGGGTTTGATTTTCTGCTCTGCCGCCTGAGCTGTGGAGGCTTATCTGGGAAATTCAGATTAGCCTGTGCACTCCCCCCCCCACACCAGCTGGGTGACCTTGGGCTAGTCACAGCTTCTCGGAGCTCTCTCAGGCCCACCTACCTCACAGGGTGTTTGTTGTGAGGGGGGAAGGGCAAGGACATTGTAAGCCTCTTTGAGTCTCCTGCAGGAGAGAAAGGGGGGGATATAAATCCAAACTCTTCTTCTTATTCTTCTTCTTAATCTATTGATAACTAGCAGGGCCCAGCCACGCTTTGCTGTGGCTTATTATGGTGAAATGGGAAAGGAACAGTAGGAGCAAATCAATTGCAGAGGCCAGCAGTACGTGCTCATGGAAACACGCAGGCTGTGCGATGTCATTGATGTGTGTGACTGCATCCTCCTTCACTTCTCTTCCCTTGCATGGCACCCCTCCCCCTACCTACCTCCCCTTTCCTTTTGCTAGAGTGGGTGGGTCATATCCAGATGCTGGGCCCCCTCCCATCCCTTGCATGCCACCCCTCACTCTCTCCCCTCCCTAACCTCTCTTCCCTTGCATGCCTCCCCCTCCATCCCTTCCCTCTCCCATCCTCTCTTCCCTTGCATGCCACCTCTCCCCCTCCCTCCCTTCCATCTCCTTCTGCTAGGGTGGATGGGGCATATCCAGATGCTGGATCTGCTCCTTCCCCTCCCTTGCATGCCACCCCTCACTCTCTGTCCCCTTCCTCACTTCTCTTCCCTTGCATGCCTCCCTCTCCGTCCCTTCCCTCTCCCTCCAATGAATGTGTATGAGAGTAGGTGTGTTGTGTGGTAGTAGTGGGTGAGTCACAGAGAGTGAAAGGTACCTGCGTGTGGAGGGGAACCCCACCTGATGTCTCACACGGCAACGTGTGCATGTGTTTAACTTCCACTCGAGTCATTACCTACGTACTGTTTTCACTGCTCATATCTGGCCATCTGAGCTAACATTCTAAGGGCACGAACATTCTAAGGGTGACAGTTACACACAGGCAGCTTCATGGCCTGGTGCGCCAGGAAAAAGATGTTTTATCTGGCTCAGGTGTGTTGTCTGACAGCGGAAGGCACATAAGAACACAGTCGGGGGAATGAGTAAGTGTCTGTGAAATTTTCAGAGCATTTGGGCCAGCAGGTGTGGGGTTATTCTCGAAGCAACAAATGCATGGTTCCATTTTTATATATGTAGATGCTGCTATATTATTTGAACTCTCTTATTTGAGAAGAAATGCAGGAAAATTATGTCTACCAACATTTTCCAGCATAACTTTATTAGTTTGCACATGGTACATATGGAGATAAAGAATTATTCCTTCATTTCATACATTAAAAGTTGCAAATTCAAGTTCAGTGCCTTAGAAAGTTGTAT